>NC_087208.1:21294460-21311960 GCF_015104395.2 Macrobrachium nipponense
TGTGTGTGTGTGTGTGTGTGAGATCCGTTGCTACTTGCATCGTGTCTTTAATATTTTTCGTTAGCTTTATAGTTTGAGCTTAATACTAAGCGAAAAATAATATTTAAAGAAACTTCTCGTTAAGGAAAGTTAAGTGGATAAGGAGACTGTATGGAAAAGTTTTAGTAAGGAAGGCAGTATTTACAGTGACGGTAGGTATAAAACATAACAGTAAATGGTAGAGTATTATATAGAATGAATTCTGTTTTGAATTGAATTTTGTAATGACATTAGAGAAAGAACAATTTATACAGTTCTGTTACTTCGAGAATTGTAAGGGAAAGATTGGGCGTAGCAGGAGATAAAGTTGTGATAAGAAGTGTTTATGGGCTGGTACTGGAAAAGAATAAGCCGGAGAAAGGTGCTGCCTGGGTAGGTTTAGGGAACATGATTGGGTGGTTGTGCTTAGTGGTGATCATATGTGAAAGTAAGTGGCACAGAAAGAGATGGCGTTGTTAGCTGATATGGAATTCGTGAGCAAGTGAGAATGGAGAAACTTGTGAAATTGTGTTTGTGATGACCATAATTAGATTATTTATTTGTTCATAGTAGATGGAAAAGCAAGCTGGTGGATGTAAGGGTGATGAGAGGTGTGCCTGGAGCTATATCTGATCATTATTTGTTTGAGGCAAGTTAGGACAGATAGGATTTTAAATTGGACGGGAAGGAATGAGAATATAGGTGTGTAGCAGTCAAATCAAGAAGTTGCAAGAGTTTATAAAGGGAGTGCAAAATTCAAGGATCTGATATAGAGTCACAAGGCATTGTTTTTGGTTTTAGGGAAGTGGGAATAATGTATAAATTTGAGAGGGAAATGAGGGAATGAAAATTTTAGTAAATAAAAAATGGAGATGATTTTGAGTGCAATTGCATGACAGATGTTTTGATATCCAGGAGTACAGGAGGGAATTAATGGTTCAGGAGGTCAAGAAGGTGAGAGAGAAAAAGAAGGTGCTTTATATAAAGAATTTGGGGATGGAAAAATGGTGAGTATGAAGTCAGGTAGAATGAACTTTAAACGGAGGTAAATGCAGAGGGGGATAAGTTGTGTAAATGGATTTTAGGATAAAAGATGCAAATGAAGAGATGATGGCTACAGAAAATTTAAAGGAAAAATATAGGCAGAGCGATGCAAAAGAGGAAGGGGTTAGGATGATAGTGACAATACTTATGAAAGTTATACAGGGGAATTAAGAGGCTGAATCATAAAAAGTCCCCAGGAGATGATAGGATTATAGGTGAGATGCTGTGGTCAGTGGTGAAATTGTGAGTGAGTAGTAGCCGACCAGGTTACATTTGGATGAAGGAGCTTCCATAGGAATAGGTGAGAGGAATAATTGTTTCTATGTATAAGGGTAAAGGCAGTCAAGACAACTTCAGAATTTTAGGGGCACGATTGCTAAGTATGCCAGGGAGGAGTTATGTTAGGATTTTATTTGTAGAAAGCCAGACGTGATAGAAAGCATGAGAGGGGAAGAACGGTGCGGATTTAGACTAGAGAAAGGGCATGGAAATAAGGTGCTTAATATAAAACATTTATGCAAGAAGTTCAAAAGGCAGGGAGTTTGGGGCATACAAGGACCTAGAAAAAGCTTGTGATACAGTTGGAAAAACAATTTAAAAGAATTGATAAAGGATGTCGTCGAAAACTGTAAAGTTTTGATGATGCGAGTGAAGCATGTAGAGTTTGTTGATTGCAGAGAGGCTGGTTTGTTCATGGAAGCCAAAGTTTAGATGTGTGTATGGAAGGGAAGTATGAATATGAGCGCAAATGAAAGTAAGATGTTTGAAGCAGTAAAGATGAATTATTCACACAGTATTTGTGGTTTGATAAGAATTGAAAGGGTAAAAAAATGGGAATAAGTAAGAGTGGTAAAAGTTATCATAGGTGAAAAGAAGGATCAGGTAGAAAGGATAGAGGAATCTAGGTTGGTAGAAACGACAAGGCTATATAGTTTGGAAGTGTCGGGAGGAATGAATAGAGGAAAATCTAGAATGAAATAGATAAATTTTTGACGAGAGGTAACGGAAAGGAGGGATCCTCAACATCCGGGAAGTGAGAGAGGTAGTTTTGTAGAAGTTTTATGCTTAGTTTCTTAGTGATTTGCAACTGATCGCTTTAATCAAGCTAACTTTCTTGGCTAAATATGAAGTGCCGTGCTTTTCGGTTCATATCACACATTCCATAAACAAGTGGATGTAAGAGATATGCTTAATTACCGTCTCTGCATTCAGGTAAGTTGCGAGTTAAGGTCTGGAAGATATCGATGATAGTTCTTCCGTCTTTTACCCTTGTTTGATTTGTTGAATGTACCGCAATCTTTTTGTAATTTATGAAGAATGACGTCCTCCCTCCCGTTCGCTCTCACAGAGAGAGAGAGAGAGAGAGAGAGAGAGAGAGAGAGAGAGAGAGAGAGAGAGAGAGAGATACTGTAATTAATATTCAAAATAAAACAATCAGGTAACTAACGTACTTTTCGAAATATAACGTTTAATACACTAATTACGTTATTTATTTAGGGAAACGTAGCAAAAGTAGATAAAACAAGTGATGGTTCTATCCATTCAGTTATGTTTTAGCAAGATTTCGTTCTACTGTATTTTTGTATATTCTTTTATTAATTTCAGGTGAATGATCAGGAGCTTGCGTATTAAAATGTTCTGCCTTCCATGGTATATTATTCATCATAAAATTTTATACGTCAGCATTATTATTATTATTACTATTATTATGATATTATATATATATATATATATTATATATATATATATATATATATATATATATATATATATATATATATTATATAGATAGATAGATAGATATTTGTGTGTGTGAGTGTTTACATGTATGTATGTATATATGCATAGACAGATAGGTAAAAAAGATAAAAAGATATAAAAGGTGACAGAACTATTATGTATACCTTCCAGAACTCGGCAACAAGCAGCAGTACTACGCGTAGAGATGGAAACTATTCCTCTTTTCCCCGTAGCTCCTGAAGTTGTTAACCACCTCGTTCTCCGAGTTTTTATGATTAGACTGCTGTTCCGCTACCCGTCGTTCCCGGGGGTGTGACTCAGCGGAGTCAACTAACCTTTTATGTATATCATTTACAGATCTATATCAGGAAATGGACCTTAGTGTTTTCTTTCTTAAGGGTCGATCTATATATAGTATACATATATAGATATATATGCATATACATACATATATAGGTGTGTGTGTGTGTATGCTTTGCGGAATTTTGATCGCTAAAGTAAGACAGGTGAGAGAAGGCTTGATAAAGGATGAGTAATGTGAATTCAGATAAGATTGACGGTATGTGGATCAAGTTTTAGTATCGAAATAGTCGTGTGACGCCATTGAAATTAAAAGGAAAAGATAGATGAGTAATACATGGTCCTAGAAAAGCTTACGACTGAACTATAGAGAGGTAATGTGGAGGGTCCCAGGGATGTATGTTATGGAAGATAATTTGTAGTGAGATTAACAGATTTTGTGATAGAAACGAAACAACTGATAGAATGTGAAGATGAGGGAGTGACTGGTTTGGTGTTAAAGACTGGTCATATGTAAAAGTGGACGCCAAAGACAATAGAATGTAATGTCTGTGACTGTTGAATATCTAGAAGACATAGGTAGGAAATAAGATGGTGATACAAAGCCTTAAAATAGAAAATGAGCATTGGATGAAATGTGGAATGGTCGATGTTTGCTGATGATGAAGTACTGATAGGGAATAGTAAGGAAAAACAGGAAATTAGAGAAATGTGAAAATATTGGGAGATGTGAAAGTTGATGGCATGTAATAACGAGAGTAAGGATCTAAGGTTGAAAGGAAAACAGGAAGATGAAGCAGTGGATACTAATGTGGAGGCTGTAAGAAAGAAGAGGTTGGTCCATGGAGAGTCGTAGATGTTTTCGAGTAAATACAATATAGAAGAAGTGAATGACAGTATAGTGAAACCAGAGAAGTAACGGGGTTTAGTGTGTGTGTGTGTGTGCGGTGTTGGGGGGAGGGGGGGGGGGCGTGTGTATGACTCAGGGTACTGCCGATAAGCCCTTCGTTTTGATTTGTGAAACTGAAAATTTTCCCGAAGACAATTATCCTTAATTCAGGAGTTGAAGCATGAATGTTGCAGCGGCCATAAATTTTTCTCTATAGCCACCCGTTTATGGGAACTACTTGTTTTTCAAAGATAACATGCGCGCGCGCACACACACACACAGATAGCATATATATGTGTGTGGGTGTGTGTGCGTAAACTTGTACTACTACTAGAAGTAGTAGTAGCAGTAGCAGTAGTAGTAGTGTATAAGAGATCTGAAGCAAAGAAAGATCGCGGAACGTATATTCCCCGTTTGCAGGCATTGTTACGTGTATCAGTAGTGAGCACTGGCGTATTTGGCGTCGCGTTCACCATCAGCAGCACGAGCAGAAAAAGGCATCCTGCTGTTGGATGCGGTGGTATCTTTGGCGAGTGCCCTTGGATGACCGCACGGTGCGGTGACACATTTGCAGTTTATTAATGCGATAATAAAACTTTATTAGAATTTTTCTCCTGCCGGCGAACGAGCCAGAGCTCCGCTAGATTTACGGATGAACATGGCGCTTGATTAAAAAATGCTTTAGGATTACCCCCTCCGCGGTGATTGGTTGCTCTCCGCTGTCTAATTTCTTCGTTCTGCTTCCCGATTGGTCGGTCGGTACCTGTCCGCCTCGGAATTTTTATGCAGTTACATTTATGAGATTAAATATACATTCATTCACATTAATGCTCTAATGTTATGCAGCGTTGGTCATTAATGATTTTAATGCATTATTGCTGATGTCATTTTCAGTTATCTTTTCATTTTTGCTGCTGCTGCTTTTTCAGTGCGATATGTCGATTTCCTAGAACAGTTTTTTTTTCCTTTTAGTGCGTTTGTGCATGTTCACAGTATTATTTCATCTCATCAACTAAAAATGCGTATCGTATGAAACCTGCATGACAAACGAGCAGCAAAACATGAAATTAAAAAGTAATCGCTTTTACAGACTACAAAATTACTACCAGCAGCAAACAAAGAGCTGCGTTTTCATTCATTTTTCTGCTTCATTTCTGATGAGCAGAAAGCATTCTTACAAAAGGAAATAGATTAAAAGTATAACAGTAGAAGTTCCCTGATCAAGTGCATCCTTGTGGCAAGGAAGCCGTGAAAATATTGAGAGCAAGATCTTTCCGGTGCATTGATAAACTTAGCATCATGAAGGATACACTTACAAATAGATGCACTGATACAAACGGAGCCAAGTCCTTGGGCCACACAACCCGGCGCCCCCACCCTCCTTTTGTGATCATTCCAAGGTACCTTACTGGTGATGCGAGGTTGGAAGAACCTCCTGATAACTGAACGCACACACACACATACAAACACGCCGCACACGTATGCATATACTCACTCACACATACATACATACAATGTATGTATATGCACACGAATATTGGTCGTTTTAGAGCAGTGGGTTCATAAGGCATTGCCTCTCCAGCTTCCAGAAGGTATTCCGGGATGGGATTGTTAACAACTTGGCCGTCCCCCTTGGCTAGAATCATTGCAATCTATTGCCTGCTAAGCATGTACATCACTTCTTTGGTGGTCAGGGACCATTGAGACATTTAATTGAACGTACCTTGCCGGTGAGTATTCTAACCACCAGATTGGTATGCCCAATGTGTATATACATACACACACACATATACATATATATATATATATATATATATATATATATATATATGTGTGTGTGTGTGTGTGTGTGTGTGTGTGTGTGTGTGTTTGTGCGTGTGTGTGTGTGTGTGTGTGTCAAGAATAAAAGGAAAAAAAGAATGTAAATAATAGAAGTATAAGTAGAAAAAGAATTTGTAGTGAAGGGAAGTAAACATACATTAAAATATTGATGAGAAAATGGGTCTTAGATTAAAAAAAAATATTCAAATGGAGGGATGCTGTCTTGAAAAGAATGAAGTTCTCTGTCAATAGAGTGGCTGTTTTGAAGAGTATTTGAGTGTTGGGAATAGGAGAGAGGTAGATGTGAATGAAATTGGGAATACTTTAGGGAAGGAGTCCACCGTATGGTTTTATGGTTTTGTTGCCTAAGGCGTGTAAAGTATGCCTATCTGAAGGAAAGGTTCCAAAGGAATGAGTACGAGGAGTAATTGCTTTATTATACAATAGCTAAGATTATAGAGACAAATGTAAGAATTGCAGGGCTTCAATATACCGGGGATGTTTTGCGGTTGGACTTAATGACGTGATGTGCCTAAATATTGTGTATTTAAACATACTTTCATAGAGAGTGATTGAAAAGGCAGAGAGGTCCGCGTTTGAACAAGGAAAATTATGTGTTAGTTTTTGTTGGGTGCGACATAAATTTGAAAAGTAAAGGGGTGAAGATGTCTTCGACATATATGAGCTATAAAGCTCCTATTGATAGAATTGAGAGGCATGCTTTGTAAAGGGGGTTGTGCAAGAGGTAAATTGCTGAAAGCATTTAGACTTTTTTTTTAAATGAAGTTTGTGCTAAATTATGTAAACGTGAAGGTAACTAGGTTAGTGAAAAGGTCTCTTTACCAAAAAGGGCTTGTTATCATTCAGTATTTTCATTTGGTGGAATCAGTCGAATTGTCACAAAGAGGACAGGAGCTGTAGTAGTTAATTTGTAGGATAAGAAGGGTATGTCTACAATGCTTTGTGGAGGGGTTGATATTTGCAGACGATGCAGTCAGTGTGTGATACTGAAAAGAAACCATATTAACTGGGAAAAGTGTGAAAGTTGAGAAAATTCAAAGTTGAAAATAAGATAATGAGGCTCATAAAAGCAAGAAAGAGAAAAAGTGCATGCTCGTGTAGACGTGAAATGAAGGGAATTGGTTGATTTATATAGGTAGGAGTATATGGGAATAAATGTAATGGGTAATGGTAAGGCGAGAGAAGCCAGTCACAGAGTAAGGGGAGTAAAGGAGGTGGAATGTATGAAAGGATGGTTGAGCCAAGGCTTTCTATGTGGAATGTGTAAGAGAAAATAAAAGTAGAAGAGGTTCGTGGGCTGGGTAAAATCGTAACTGAAAGAAGGCAGTAAGAAAGAATATCCTAACTAAATAAGATGGAGTTCTAGAAATGGAAGTTGTAGTGTTCAGGAAGCGTGTGAGTATGAGTAAGATTGAAAGTGAGTGAGTGGTTCAGTGTACACGACTTGATGCATAGCTAAGTCTTCCTTTGTGGCAAATGAAGTAGCTGATGACCTGCAAGTTTTCTGCCAAGGCGGATCATACCTTCTTTAACCGTTCAAATGCTAACATTGCAGTGGCTTGGTTTTTTTTTCTAGATTTACCCTGTGTGTGTGTATGTATTATATGTATAATGTGCAGTTTCTTATTATTTTATACATTCTGTATATTCAGTTTTCTCAAATGTTTTATCTTATTCTTTCCGGTTTTCATTGAATGCCATAATTTTCAGTTGAAGCTTGTGAAACTAACTAATTTAGGAATTTGGCTGTTACGCGACGAGTTTTGCTTACTGCAACATCTGAAGATGCACAGACTCATATTCATGATATAGGTCTTATTGAGGGTATTATCTGTAACTTGTAACTTATCTCTAACATTATCAAAAGAAAATGATCCAGGTATAACAAGTAAGGTACACAACTATGAATCTTCCCATATGAAGAGTTCGTATAAAAACTGTGCTAGTATATATTTATCAGTTTGACTGATGTTCATCGGGGTGATAATGCGAAAAGTTTCGCTCTAAATAGCATCCATCCATCCATCCAGTGATTGAAAAAACTAAAATCTTACAATTTAAATCAGGCTTCATTGTTATAGTTAGGACTTGATCACCATTTTCATTGTAAGAAGTAGACTCTGTCTGTTATTACGACGTGCCTATGGCTACATATTATGCCATAGTTAATTTTTACCCTCGGTATTTCCTTGGCTAATTGTATTATTATTCATTTGTAATGGCCTCGACTTAGGTGCATGATGACCCAAGTAGCTTTTTGTCAGTAATTTCTTGTTTCTACCGTTTTCAGTCGTTTCTCCCAAATGATTATATTATCTGTTTTCATGTACATTGATTCATTCAATGATTTCTACACCTGTGCTTAGCAAACATCTTGAGTAATTCTTTTAAGTGATCCATGTCTACTGTGATAGTGTTTCGGGCTATATTTATTTCTTTATATAATTTTTTTTGAAAGAATTTTGTAGGCAAGGGTGTTTGTATAGAACAGCAGCTTAGATGAACAATTAGCCTTTCAAGTACAACTTAAAGTATTGGAGAGGTGACTTTCTAGATCTCATACGAATTACGTATCTTAATCCTTCCGATTCTTAAATTGTTACTGAGGCAGTTAGATTTCCTATCCTACATCTTCGTTTTAATTAAGGTTGTTTATTTTTCATGTGAATAAGTGAAACTCAGATGAAGCCGAGTTACCGTCTTTTGCTCAGTTTTTAAAGCTTCTCCTAATTATATGTGACGATATTGCTCATATTATAATGTGTTTTCAGTGGTTTGGCATATCGGTTTGAATAAAATATATAGCCCGACATCTTCCGGAACAACAATATTACCCTTTTTTATAGTGGATTATTATTATTGTTATATACAAAATAAATGAACATTAACGTAGAACAAGCTTAAAATGTTATACGAATAAGTATTTATCATACATGTTGAGTGTTCAGGACGGACTGCATAAAATCATGTAAGTACTCTAACTGTTAGACATTTCATCATTTCAGGAAAAGGGGAGCATACTTTTATTGTTATAAAGGAAGGACATTAATATATAAAAAAAAATCGCCAGTATTAATTTATATATGCCAATTGATCTCAGCAGCCCCCAGTAAGTGAAGGAATGTGGCTGTAAAAAAATAAATGAAATTGTAAAAAAAATGCAACTGTCTAATTTTACACAGCTGCCTTAGAATATCCGTGTGGATGAACTCCTTCCAATTTCCTGTTATTTCGTGTGTTTTATGATTTTTTTTTATCTCGCATCATTACCCTAGTATTAAGGGGCCTGAATGGTGTACTGGCTTAAGAAAAATACTTCATTTTCAGTTCACTATTTTTCCCGTTTGTCTTTGCCTCATTGGACATTTTAGGTTTGTACAGTTGTGAAAGCTATTTGGAAAGTAAAGGTTTGGATTTGTTGTTTTTTCCAAAATCTTTTTGTATCCAGGATTCAAGATAGACATCTGGTTGTCTGTTGGCGTATTTCTCTCGCGCCTTTTCCTTTGCCTCAGCTGATATATATATATTAATATATATATATATATATATATATATATATATTATATATATATTATATATAAATAAAAGGAGATTATCAGCGGGAGTGACCTAAATTGGCTTACCTGTGGATGGACCTCTTGGCATCTTGGCATAAATACCACCTTTTCTGTAACTTTTCTCATTCATCTACCTGAGGAGGGAGACAGCAGTCTCTGAAATATAGTATTTTTCTCTCTATATTTTGATGTTTTTATGGGCTTCTTTTATTAGATGGAATTCTTTTGTAACAGAAAATTTTTACCAGTCATATATATATATATATATATATATATATATATATATATATATATATATATATATATATATATATATATATATATATATATATATATATATATATATATATATATATATACACACACATATATATATATATATTATATATATATATATATATATATATATATATATGACTGGTAAAAAATTTCTGTTACAAAAGAATTCCATCTAATAAAAGAAGCCCATAAAAACGTCAAAATATTGAGAGAAAAATACTATATTTCAGAGACTGCTATCTCCCTCCTCAGGTAGATGAATGAGAAAAGTTACAGAAAAGGTGGTATTTATGCCAGGAGGTCCATCCACAGGTAAGCCAATTTAGGTCACTCCCGCTGATAATCTCCTTTTATTTATATATATATATATATATATATATATATATATATATATATATATATATATATATATATATACACACATATATATATACACGTATATATATGTATATATATGTGTGTGTGTGTGTGTGTGTGTGCATGTATGTATGTATTTATTCATAAATTGTGTATTCCCTTGGGTATTCGCTATCATAACGCTTATTGTTCATACTGTTCTCTTTGTGTTTTTAAAACTCCATGGAAGTAATTGCTGTCCTCGTATTTTTCATTAGTTCCTAAGTGAAACGTTAACATTGCTGGCGACTTCGGTGGCTACCAAGTCTCGGTTCTTGGCTCTTGTGGGCAAGCGCATTTATGGCATTCATGCGGACAACATTTTAGAGTAGCTGTAAACTCTTTCATAAGTTATATTTCACATGAATATAGATTATCCCCTGTGAGGCGGACAGGGAATGAATCCCATGACTTCGATGTAGTTATCCTGAGCCACGTTCTATGGGAACCCGACTCGCATTCAGCTTTGGAGACACAGAAATAATTCTTTTTCCGATAACCCAAACCAAAATAAAGCTCTCATTAGAACACTGTTCACGAGCTTAGGTATCTATCCTTTACCAGATTCAGTCCTTCTCTGTAAGTTAGAAATGTTTCATATATTCGTTGGACCTCCCTGGCCTTCACAGATTTTGAGTGATTATTATTGTACTCATTATTCTTCGTGCTGTTCTTGTCTCACTACTTCATTGTCGATATTATTACATCTGCTTGGTATTGTATAACTAACGCAAGCGTTTTGAATAACAAGTCTAAGGAAGACAAGTAAATAATTGTAAGAAAATAACAACTCACTCAAAGAAATACAAAGAAAGAATTTATGTGTGGGTGTGAATTTTTATCTTTCTCCCATATACTTCTCTTTTTAGTTCAAAGCAGTTTCATCTCGAAACTAATTTAGTAACTTTTGTAGGTTAATCAAAAATTACGAAAAAAGGGATGTGTTCCCTTAAAAAGTAGTCACATTTTTGCTGCAAGGGATTTTACTCTGATAAAAGAGGGAGGGTTACTTTTAAGGGTCAACACCCCTAATTTGTAAAGTAACCAACTGATAATGACTTACAATAAGCTGTAGCAATATGGTGTAAGTCAGAATGGGTCAGATGAGTGAGTCAGGGCTGATTTAAATAAAAAGCAAATGTTTTAAAGTACTACTTCTGTCATTATAACAGAACTTTGCATAAACTTGAACGAATATCTAGCTCAATGGATTTAGCTCATAGTTAAAGGCATTCATGAACTTGATTCAGTTTGATCTTTCCTGACGGATGCGTATTATTTACTCTCTTAAGATCGCCATTTAGAATTATTACGGAATTTCTGTAATTTTTAATATTATTTAATATGGAAATCATCTGTATAGCCTTTCACTCTTGGCCCAGTATACGACATAATTCTTACCTGTTATTGATTATAGTGATTCCATGCATTACCCGTTATTTTTTTTTTATTGGAAAGTCTAACGTACATCATTTAAAACATCTATATGTATTGAATTTTTGTTACCTATGCTGTAACACATTTTTTTTACGATTATCTACTTCGACTTCAGCAACGGAAACTTTCATGTCACTGCTTTCTGAAATCATATGTTTTATGATATTTTAACCTTGAGTTTGGAAGTCTTAAGTACCTGTAATTAGTGATGCGACATCATATGACTGAATTATCCTTATGATACCCCAGTAGATATTGTTGCCCACCAGGTCGAAATTATATCCATTTAGGTAGGTTTAAATTAATTTTTTTTTTATTGTACTCCTTGTGTAAAGTCATTTCTTAAAATATTACAAGTCAAACCTAATAAATGGCACTTACATACTAACATACTATGTAAATATGTGGACAACCCTTGTAGATGTTTCAAGTATTCCAGGGTATTTACAGGCACGTATATTATTATTATATAATAGGTTACATTAAATTGAAGTCGTAAAAGTTTGAGTTCGGGAATGCTTTCAACATTGACTGCAAAGTGGTCAGATGTCGGGCAAACAAAATGGCCGCCAGTTGTCTATACAAAATGGCTTCGAGTGGGTCAAGTGCCCGTGTTTGTGTGTGTGGTCTGAATCAAACCGATCAAACCGATTGGGAATAATGAGATTTCGCCTAAAATCTGATTCTGCTCCCAGAATGACTACATGACCTTGATATTTTTGAGGTTTGAAAGAATTTAAATTTGAAAGCAAAATTGATCATGATTTCTGTTCGTTAACAGCCTAAGATTATCCTGAGATGAGACTGTGATACCTCAGGCAGTTTGCTAAGACCTAATGATAAATGAACGGCGGATAGAAGGTACTTCAGTGACTATCATCGAGTGGTAAAAAATGCCTGGATAATGTTCTTGGAACGTCTCATAATTTGTTGCTTTTACAAGTGAAGACGCGGAAAACTTTCGCAAATAAAGATAATTGTTGTATTAAAAGCAAAATCATGAGAACATTATTGTTTTTCCATCTGATTTTTCTTCGGCCTTCATCTCCCTAAGGAGATGTCACCTCAAATGTCTAGAAAATATTTTGCCATTACAATTATTCTATGTAATTTTCTGCAACTGGCAACGCAAATTAACCGTACAGGAGGCGTTAACATTTGCAATGTTACATTTTTGAGCAATGTAAGAGTCTCATTTTCATACCAGTGTTCTGCATTATGAAAAACAAAGATTTAACATCCTTCCTCTGTATTTTGCATTTCATCAGTCACTGAACCTGCTTCTTTTTCAGTTATATTTTTCAACCACCTGAGAAGTCCATTAACCATACATTTTATTTTATGCATGGCATAGTTCATTGTTGGCAAACTCAGTCCCCATTAAAAAGTATTCCAAGGACGCCAATCAAGTGTAGATGTTACAAATTCACCATAATGTTTTATTATTTATAGAATTGCATCTGTTTCTTCCTTGAATATTGAAATGGCCGCGTTACACTAAACATTCCTTTATCTAGGTACATCCTTTTACAAATTATCAAGCAATTTCCTTATAATCTTTTACTTATTGATTAAAACTACTTGGGTCTGTTAGCCACTGACCTTCATCTCCAATAAACCTTATGTGTATATATTCGTGTGATTCATAAATCATCTCCCATATGTATAATGCTTATTATTATATGTTACAGTCGTTTGCACTGTTAATAATTGTTTTCTCGTACATTGTTTTCTCGTAGATTTGATTTTATAGAGACATTTATTTGTCTTACACTCAGCAGTGCTCATACAATGACATTTTATGACCTAACGTCACACACAGGGGCATCTTGTTACAGTGGCTTGCTTCATTAAAGTCTCCAATTTTACAAATTCGTCCAATTCTCTTTCCTTTCATTCTAAAGTGATATCGATTATTTTGGGAATCTGAGAACGATATAGACACTCCTCAGAGATGTTTTTTATGGCAATGAGTAATGCAAGAAGAATTTTGCATTGTTTATACAATCTTTTTTCCCTTGTCTGTTTTATCATCCTTTTGATATTGTTTTCCTTGTAAGAATCTCACATTGTGTGTGATGTGCCTTTGGTATCCTTGCCATTCTTTATAGTTTTTACGTTTTTGTACTGTTTGTTATCATTGTGATATTCAGGAATAATTTTTCCTTGAGAGTTCTAAACATGGTAATTGTAAATATTATTGTTATTATAACACAGACAATCTTTCTCTTTGTGTATTTGAAGACAATCTTTCTCTTTGTGTATTTGAAGACAATCTTTCTCTTTGTGTATTTGAAGCGCTCACCTGTGATTTTTCAGGGCAACACTGAATCCACTTGTCTGGTCTTGGGGTCAGCGTCTTAAATCCCCGAAGAGGTGTTTTCCCTTTAGATTGTTGTGGAGGCGCCAGGGAAGCTTCCTCAGGATAGAATGCCTACATAAGATAATGGAAGAAAGGATGAAGAGGAAATTTATAGATCCAAATTATGTATTGTAATAAATCAGAACCAAGATTCTAGAAGTTTTTTCTGTTTTGTAAGCAATTTCACAACGGGTTTTGGCCGGAAATCTTCACGGTTAAAATTTTCCAAGTTTTGAATTTCAGTTTGTATGTGTTCTGTTTCGAATCAAATGCCATCCTTTCAGATTTTGTTTGATATGTTGAACTCTGAAATAAGACCAGGCGACTGCTTTAAAGTTTCATTGATTGAAGAAGAAGAAAAAATACCTATTTTTTCATGTGAGTTTCCCGGTTCTTGTGGAAATTCTTTGCTTTCGTACAAAAGGTGAGATGTGTTTGCAACTTTTTTCTCGTGTAACAAAATTTGGCTGCCATTCCACAACTGTGTGGAAAAGAAACAGAAATTTAGAGTTTTAGTGTTGGTTACCCTTTTTTGTATACATCTTCATGTGCAACATCTTGTAAGAACTGTTAACAGAGTTTGCTTAATATACTTGGTACTCAGGAGAAAATCTTGCTTTTTGTCTTCTTAGAATAGCTTATAAAAGGTTAGATGATAAAGATATTAGAAAAAAAATTATTAGAAGATTTGTTACTGGTATAAACATTCATTATTTTAGTCTTTTTGTAAATTTATCCTTCATTGCATCCATTTTTTCATGGAGTTGAAAGTTTGTCATGCTAGGAAACTCTTTCGGTTTAAACGTTTCAGGTTATTTCAAGGTCTACTAGTACGCCATCATTTTTTAATGTTAAGGAATATGGACCTCTGGTATGATAGGTGTATTAATGAAGTGAGGTAGCTTGAGTCACCTGTTTTACAACTAACAGCAGTGAAGGGAGTTTTCTTAAAAATGGATTTGCCTACACGGAAATAACAGTTACTCCTTATTCCACTATCATTCTGCATGTTTTATGACCTTTGAATTGGCATTTTGTTATTTTTGAGCTTGTTTAGCAATGTAATGTTATCTTCTGGTTTGACCATGTGAAATGTGCTTCTCTACTAGAAAGGAATAACAACGAGAACAATAAGAATACAGATAATAAGTAATTTAAAGGAAGCAGAACTGTTAAGAACTCGCCAGGGTATTCATTCTGAAATTAAATGGGAATAGATGAGTTTCTTCCTTTCTCTGTGTCAGAAATCAGCAGTTCCCACCACTTGTTTCATTATGAATAATCTATGGAGTTGTCACCGTTTCTTGCACGACTTTTTCTTTTCTTATGCTAGGTTTTGATTTGTCAGCATTTTGCTTTTCCATATTTTGTTCTGTATGCAACTTGTGAAAATATTCAACTTGTTTCTGTCGGATTTCTAATAGATATGAAAAGTAATTCGTTGTAAATGCGGTATATTTCTACACTACTGTAGTTCTTTAACCTGAAAATGTGAGTTTCTCAGTTAATTTGCAAGTGTTAGTTCATTTGCAATCATGTTTAGCATTAATTCCTTGTAACCTCGAATACTTACAGATATCAACAATCAAATATTCACATGATGTTACGTTTTTTTATTTTTTTTTTTAAATTTATTTATTTATTTTTTTTTTTTTTAGATAAGCGTCTTCACGTATTGGAAAATTAAAATTGATTAAATATCTCGAAATCTTTGTTATTAGTCCTGAATAAACGACAGTCAACCTCAACTGTTTGTGTTTTTGTAGTAGCCTGTTCATTTAAGCGTGCCTTATTCAGCATAGGAATCTGTTATATTTTACTTTTCCAGATCATAAGTCCAGGGTATTCCAATGGTCTTCATGTGGGTGTTGGGCCTTGTCTTCGAAAATTGCATGCATTTTGCAATTATCTTTTTCATATTCATATATTCTAATGTAAATAGCAATCCCCATCACCATCAGCATATTGAAAATTTAGTCTGAATAATAGTAGCAGTAGTAATTTTATTAGTTTGCTCTTGAATCACTGGTGGCCATTTTGTGACGTGTTCCTTTAAATCGTCATATCTGGAGTATTTTATTATTTTTTTCTAATTTACCGCCCATGCCCTTTGATTATGCCAGGTCAGCGTACGTAACCAATTTCCTCGTTCACTTTAAGATTACTCAGTTTTCACGCTTTTGCATAGATTACTATTTTGCTTGTATTTTAAACAGCTTGAATACTTACTAATCAAGACACTCTGTGGGATTATTGAAGAAACCATTTGTACAGATTGTATATACCAAGTGTTTTTACTTAGCCTTTTAGTTTATGTTTCTTTCCCGGTCATTTGTCACATGCATTACATAAATAGGTAATTATTAATAGATGAAGATTCATCATATCGGTAGCAAACCCCGAGTTATATTTTGAAACGGATGTGTGTTGCCGTCAGCAGGTCTTTGCAGCCATTTTTACAGAGAGAAAACGCAAAACTGATATTTTCCCTCCATATTTTAATGAGCCAGAAGCATCCAGTAGCATTTGTGCGATTTACGGATGGAAAGTTATTTTTCAAATAGAATTACAGTTGTCATGCCTGTAATGCACAACCCATTTTTGCATTTCTGGGTCCTATTTTCAGCGTCCAGCGCCAGAACCAATTCATTATTCCGTGACACGTATTGATGAGGGGAGATTCTCCAACGGCTGTCATAATGCGAATCACGTATTTGACTCTGACGTTCACTGTCTTCTGTCTGTCCGAATTTCCTCTCATCAGAATTCCTCATCACACTTGAACTCGAAAAGGCTCCGCTTTTAGATAACGAATCTTGTTCTTATTTGTGTGCGAGATTTTTTTTTTTTTTTTTGTAGGGTGGGAGAGGTGCAAGGAAACACACACACACACACACACACACACACACACACACATATATATATATATATAATATATATATATATATATATATATATATATATATAAATGACTGTGTCTTAATCATATTATTTGGGAAATTTAAGCTGATAAAATATCTTGTCAGGGAATTTAAAACAATGCTTGCGCTTTATTTATTTCTCATGTCTTGTCTGAGTTAGTTATTGGGCCTCAAAGTTCAGTAAAAATCTATTTTATTGTTCCATAAGAATATCCGAACGACTTGGTTGAAGCTGCAATGAAAGATTCCAACTTTCCATAAGAGAGAACTAGGACTTAGCAGTATATACTTGACTAAAAGCGACTGTTACTCCTTCCTGACTTTCCTTAACCATGCTTCTGGTAGCATTTATTCATAGCTTTCTCTTTTTCTGAGGACTTTCAGAATCTTTCTGTATTCTGCAGCTATTCTTTACCGTCAATATCTAACCGATCGTCAGATTTTCATTTGTATCCTAATTTAGTTTGAGGAAAATTATGCCCAAGTATTGCTGTGAATGTTGATTTATAGATGAAGGTTTTATGAGGTTCAATGTTCTAGAACGAAGAAAAACTGTAGTAGTCAATGGCTTCAGAGGTCACGCTAACAGGGCATAATGAAGGCAAAATGGTAGCTCGTTTTGTGATACATTGATTGTCTTCAATATCAATATAACGTGGCATATGGAATTATTGGGAGCGTAAGCGTAGTTCCTGGTATGACCGAAAGTTGCTGT
>NC_087208.1:21316960-21319460 GCF_015104395.2 Macrobrachium nipponense
AAAGAACTGTCAAGTTTTCCTTTCGACTTTATCCAGCTGAGTGATGATAAAACGAAATTATTCTCACTTTGTCTCCCGCATTTTTTTATGCTTCCTGGTATTCTGTGGTCTGGAGGAAGTGCAACCCTAGTCTGTTAAAAATGTTTTGTAATTGAATAAGTAAATTTGTCCTCGTTTATGGGTCTGTGAGAGTTAGAGGTGCGCTCTCTCTGGTAGTTTTTAGCATTTTGACCTCAAAACTTGAGCTAAGTTTTCAATTTGGTGCTGTATTGTTGAAAAGAGAAGCCACACATATTTTTAGTTGATATCACACAAGGCTTTATGCATTTGCAACTCCAGCTTTGCTTCCTCATAATGAATTTCGCCAAGATTTGAAAAGGAGCCAGAAACCTTTATCGTGTAGTGCCACATTTGGCTATGGAATGTGGTTCGATCCTTGCGTGCTGTGTCTTGGGTATTTTTGTGCCATTGGAGATACTACAGTTTCTGCCATTCTGTGGGACAATTATAAAATGTCCTGTTGCCCACACTGAACTATTAAATGGTTCTCTGTTATTTTAAAACGGCCTGGGACTGATATGTTGTTATAGCTTTTAAGGGACGTAAATGTGTATGTGAGCATTATATATAAAACTTTAGGCAGCTTACGCCAAGTAAATAACATTATATTCTTGATAGCTACCTCTACGAAGGATGAAGCATTAAACTGGCAATATTTCCTGCAGTCCTGTTAACTAGACTTATTTATTCATTTATTAAAATATTTATTTATTGTTCACTTAATTATTTGAAAGAACTTCGCTTTCATGATAGTGAAAACTTCATCTGCGGCTAAAAAACTGTCATCAGTTATGGTCAGGAAAATTCGTTACCATTATTATTATTATTATTATTATTATTATTATTATTATTATTATTATTATTATTATTATTATCCTCTTTGTGGACAATTTCATCTTTTCATTTTTATATTTATGCATAGTTTCCGGTTTGTATCCCTGTGGCATTCCAAGGTGTCCACCGATTTTGGCGTATGTTTTTACATGACCCGAGTAGAACAGTGAATGCTAATGACTTATGGTATGGACGATCAGTCCAGTTGGAAACTTGGTCTCTGACCTCTTTCTCCCCACAGATATTGCTTCTTCTTTACCCAAAGCTGTTCAATAAAATTTATTCCAAAAATAATCGACTAAATAG
The DNA here is from genome assembly GCF_015104395.2 of Macrobrachium nipponense. Taxonomy (NCBI): domain Eukaryota; kingdom Metazoa; phylum Arthropoda; class Malacostraca; order Decapoda; family Palaemonidae; genus Macrobrachium; species Macrobrachium nipponense. Next base: position 21,318,161 of record NC_087208.1, read on the forward strand.
CTTTTGCTTGTTATGTTAAGGGATATGCTTTGTTTCGATGAATTTAACGTTCCTTCTTTATCAACTCATGGTTATGAAGTACACTACACAAATCGTCTCCTTTTCCATCTCGCCTATTTAGATGCGAGTTTTCGCCTCACTGGTCTAGGGGAATTTTTTTAATGTTTATCTGTATACTATTCTGGATGGGGATGACGAGATCTAGGCTGTGTTGATGCTCATTAGATCAATTTTACCTTTCGTACAATCTCGTAACCCTTTCACTTTCAGAATAATGTTTGAGAATGAAGAACTTGAACTGATCAAGGTTATCAATATTTTGGACTAAGATGCATCGCTCTGTTTGTCTGTTGGCTAAGTCGACTTCCCCGAAGGGATTCTTGGGATGCAACATACACCACTGAGCAATTTCTTCAGATATACTCCATCCTTTTATGGCGTATTATCCCTATATATAATCTGGTGAGACATTTCAATTTTGACTAGTTAAACAGGTTCAAAGATTCTACCATTGAGAATACGGCCTAGATTTTAATTACTAATTGCATGATCAGCCCTTTAACATAGGGTCAACTCACACTACTTCTTTTACAGATATTACTTTGGGAAGTATTAATTAAAACCATTTTATTAAATGCCTTCTCCACAGTGTCTTTCTTGTCTTCACAATCCAACGGATACTGCGTGAAAGTCATAAACTCACGGGAATTATTTCCTGGGTACGCTATTAAATTAAAAAAGCCAATTTCAATCCTTTATGAAACGTTTCCTGAATCATTCAACGTGCCTCCCCTTTAGAGAAGGTCTGTCATTATATACAGGGTGAAACCCGTCAGCACTTTCCTTATGGAGCTTTCTGGTCTCCTTGCCCTCCTTGCTATTCTTTATTAATAGTATCAGACTTAACACACATTCACTATATATATATATATATATATATATATATATATATATATATATATATATATATATATATATATATATGTATGTATGTATGTATGTTATAAATTTTTATCACATCACCGTGATTCATAGACATGCATTAAGCTACAAATGTCCTCCTTTAATATCCAGTTCGCTCTACCTTGGAATTAATATATTTCCATGTATGTTAACCGAAGGGGAATTTTTTAGTTGATAATAATTTCGTCCTCTCGTGGGTTCGAACCAGAGCCCAGCAGACAGAGTACAAATCAGGACTTCAGTGACGTTATCGACTCACTTGTTGGCCGAGTCGATAACTTCACCAGTCCCTGATTTTTCCTCTGTCTGCTTCTCCTCTGTCTGCTGGGCGCTGGTT
>NC_087208.1:21321960-21326960 GCF_015104395.2 Macrobrachium nipponense
CAGTAAACATGACCACTGAATTTTAAACAAAATTAATTAACATTGTTCAGTTTTATTTAGACCATGAACATGAAAAATACCGGAGGAAGAGATTCCACCAACAATTCTTAACCAACAATTTTGATGGTTTGTAAGTAACAGAACCCACAGAACTGATAATTGGCCTAATAGGATTTCCAGGCTTATATGTTTTCACCAACCCGTATGAATACGGTAAAGATGGAGGCATTGCTGTACATTGATTAAATCAGAGTTATTTTTCATTTATTCTTAGTTTCCTCATTGAAGTTCTCAGTAACATTCCATTATAGTTTTATTCGTTAAGAATAACAAGATAAATTAACTTGTTAGCTGTAGTAATATTGGTATCACTTTTTTATTATTTTATTTTTAGTTTTTATACGCTCTCAAGAATCTTGAAAGGACTATTTTATTTTTAGTTTTTATACTCTTTCAAGAATCTTGAAGGTACACTAGAGTAGGAAATGCCAGAGTTTACTTCTTATATGAAGTCTGCGTTGAGTAACTTATGAATGGAAATCTTCGAAGAGAACTTTCTGGTTCGCTCTATATTCTGTATAATATTTTACTTCCTGGTTGACTCTATATTCTTTATAATATTTTACTTCCTGGTTCGCTCTATATTCTTTATAATATTTTACTCTCTTGTTCGCTCTATATTCTTTATAATATTTTACTTCCTTGTTCGCTTTAGATTTAAGTATGTTGTCGACATATTTTGTATTGGCTTCTTGTGCGAAAATACAGATGCATTTCTTTTACAACTAATACTTGCATACCTTCTTTTCCAATATTTTTCAAGGAAGAAGATAATGAATATTGTTCGTTTTTAGATGTAAGGATCCGTTCTGCTTTATATAGTTTTCAACTATCTGTCTTCAGAAAACTTTGGCAATCACGGTTTAAATTACAGTATATGTATATGTATATATATATAATTATATATATATATATATATATATATACTATACATATATTTTATATATATACACATACATATATATCATATATATAAATACACGACATATATATATATATATATATATATATATATATATATATATATATATACTATATATATTATATATATATATATATATATATATATATATACCACCGTCAGAGATTCGGGCACATCGTAGATCAGTGAATATATTATTTGAACTTGATCATTGTCTAGTGCTTTATCTTTGTTTCTCATTAACTTTAACAAGGCGAGGAGTAAATGGATAGGTGTGGCTATATATTGGTAATAAACTAAGCGTGATGTTATCGAATCTGCTTTAATAAAAGAAAGGCAATGGATTAATCAGTGCAAGTCAAGTTATTCATAAACTTGATCCTTTTTAATATTAAACAAATTTTTAGGCCTTTTTCTGATCAATTCTGCTGTGCCGTTTTTTGGCATAATCCATATTTAATTTGTAAAAAGACGATAGCCCTCTATAACTAAGCCTTTGTATTCTTCCTGTAGCTCACCAGGGACCTTGAATCATTTACGTATATATATTATATACTATATATTATATATATATATTATACTATATATATATATATATATAAATATATATATCTAAAATAAAATAAATATATATATATTAGATAATATATGTGTGTGTGTGTGTGTGTGTGTGTGTGTGCTGTGTGTGTGCGTGTGTATGTGTGTATCAAGTACAAAAGGCCCAGTAAAAAACCGAAATATAGTCTTAAGCTTTAAACCACAATGTTTTAATGGGCCGCCTTTAAACTTGAGACGCATCCTGTTTAAAGAGAATGATTTATATATATATATATAATATATATATATATATAATACTATATAGCATATATATATATATATTATATATATATATAGTATATATATAATATATAGATATATAATATTTTAATATATATGATTAGATATATATATATTATATATATGATATATATATATATATTAGATATATATAATTGATAGATATATATATAATATACCTATATATATATCCTATATATATATATATATATATATATATATATATATATATCGATATCTATATATATATATATATAATATACATATATATATATATATATATATATATATATAAATATTAATATATATCTATCTTATATATTATATATATATTATATATATATATATATATATCATATCTATATATTATATTATATATATATATAGATATCAATATATATATATACATATATATATATATCTATAATATATATATATAATATATATATAATATTATATATATATCTATATATCTATATATCATAATATATATCGATAATATATATATATATCATATATATATATATATTATTATAATATTATTATATAATATATATATATACGCCTCTCCTCCTCTCTCTCTCTTCTCTCTCTCGTCTCTCTCTCTCTCTCTCTCTCTCTCTCTTCCTTTCTCCAACTTGAATCCTTTTCCATTTGAGGGTCTTCAGGATAAAACATGGCAGTGGAATGAAAACCTTGCCAAGGAGACTGCTCTGTCTTGAGCTGGTTAATACACTTGCAACAGAAGGCTCATAAGCAGCTTATCAAGTCCTCATATACACTCTACATTATTCATCTTTACAGTTCAGGCAGCCTTGTGCTTCTTGGATACTAGGACTCATCCTTTCCAGTATCTATTTTATACGGCGTCTGTCCAGCTCATTTTAGTTATATACGACCTTTTATTTATGGTAATGTTACTGCGGATAATTAATTTCTCGGGGGAATAGTAGCAGAGTGTAGATATTTTCATATATCTGTGTATGTGCATTTTAATATATGTGGTGTGTGTGTGTATATATATATATATATATATATATATATATATATATATATATATATATATATATATATATATATATATATATATGTATATATATATATATATATATATATATATATATATATATATATATGTTAGTATGCATACATACTTATTGCCTCCAACGCAGCTTGATGCAAAGGGGCTCTACGGAATTGCACCACTCAAGTCTTACTTGCACCTTGTTATCCGCAAATCTCTACACATCGCAAGCCTATCTTCTAATAATACTCATCCAATATAGGCCTCGGTCATCCAGCTGTTCATCCACGCACAGGAGAATGTATATTACACTCACATACAATCACTTATTTTATATATTGTATGTGTATCTATATATATATATATATATATATATATATATATATATATATATATATATATATATATATATATAAACACATACATAGTACATACATACATACAGTTACGACGAACGAGTTGTTTCATATCGATAAACGGAAAATTTCATGCCACTTGTGATGAGCAGAAAAAAAATATACACATGTGAATATGGCCATGGCTCTGAAATGACTATATACTTAGTTGCTGCAAATGTCCCTAATCTTACATTTGAATATAGAATGTGGTCTGAATTTACTTAACAGGAGAGAATTTTGATTGAGATTTTAAAGTTGTCTAGGAATTTAATATATTTTTTAAATGTCTGCGGTAAGTGCGGTGCCATTCAACCAAAATGTAAAATTCACTCAAAATTCATATTTTGGGGAGGAATTATTTAAACTTTTTTATGATGTTTTTAGAAGCATGCATTTTTATTATAAAGAAGTTTAGAATATCAATGGGAAAATACGGTTACGGAAATTTATTAGGCCAAATAACGAAATGGCATACACACACACACACACACACACACACACACACACACACACACACATACACACACACACACCTAATCATAATTCTTTTCTCTTAATACGTCATTGAACTATGAAAGGGCGTCTCTTCTTCATTTATGGCATTTTTGACATATCTATACAAATTATAAACAATATGCATTTAGTAACTTTTTTCTGTAATATTCTGTGTATAATGCTTTCTTGTCATTGAGAGTGAACTTTAGAAATCATACATCCCAAAAAATAATTCTCTCTCTCTCTCTCTCTCTCTCTCTCTCTGTATATATATATATATATATGTGTGTGTGTGTGTGTGTGTGTGTGTGTAATCTGCTGTTCCTGTTCGTATGAATTGTTACACAGCATCCTTTCACACCGCCCACTTTCAGAATATATGAAAATTAAGTTTTCCAATTTCATCAGTAATTTGTATTTTCTGTTAATAATCAATGACACAAAATTCATGTTTTATATATATATATATATATATATATATATATATATATATATATATATATATATATATGTGTGCTATGTGTGTGGCTTTCTGTCCATGTGCCTGTCTGTCTGAATATGTATGTTTGTGTGTGTGTGCACTAGATACAGTTATGGTATATTAATTTACTTTATTATGTTGCTGTATCATCAGTGATTACATAAGACTATCGTTGGCAATCCAGAGTGCCTGTGGTTATGCATGATCATCGTTGGGATTTCCTCACAAAATCGTTGTAGTATATGAGACAGCACTGATTCCATTAATAAAAATATAATCACCTTCTTCAGTTAAGCAGCTCTAAGAGAACCTCATCGAAATGAGTACTGAAATTAGGAAAGAGAGGAAAAGTTGCAGTCATAGAGCGTGATAGGTTGTGGCAAGAGTTGCAAGAAGATAGTGGTAGTCAGTGCAGCAAGTATTTTAAGCTTTCAACCAAGGGACCTACACTCGATATAGATAATTGCCCTATGAAATGCAAAGCAAATCCCATATAGAATGAATAGAATTAGCGAGAAGTGTATTTATGAGGTACAGTATTTGCGTAAACATATTTGCTAAGACTGGTGTTATTTTACTTCAGAGGTATACTAGAATGATTGGAATATTTGAATTTAAAAAAAAAAAACTCAAATCTGCCCATAACATAGTATACATACCTTAAAAATTATTGATAAACATTACGTTGATGCATGTATTACGCTTTCACAAATGTATTTTTTTAAATCTATGAAAAGATTTGCTCGCTAGAATATTTCTCGTTTCTGAAATATACTTTGGAAA
>NC_087208.1:21334460-21336960 GCF_015104395.2 Macrobrachium nipponense
CACATAATATCGGGTGCATGTTACCCTACATTATACTTAACACAAATATATTGTCATGACAGGTTTGCAACGTCTATTTTCTTCGATAAATGAGTAAAATATATTTTATCTGCCATAGGCGAAGACAGTGTATTTCTTACTTGATGATAATTGAGCAAATCAGTTCCTTCGCGACTAGTAAAATGTATTTTCTTCCTGGAAACTGACGAAAATTAGTTTTATTAGTGACAAAAAAAAAGAGGACGTAATGGGAAATGAGGAAAGGTACTCTTTAAATGTGGCATACTGAACACATTATTCCAGTATAAAGATACCTTAATGAAAATGCAATATTTTATTTGTTAAAAACCGAAGAAAATACTTCCGTTAGTAACACCATAAGAAAAACATAAGTGTTTGAAAAAATAATTATCTGCATTAAAGTATCGGAAATAAATTATGTACTCACATGTTAATACCCATTTACCTACGAATTAATTCTTGTTTATTAGGATTTTATTAAGTGATTTGTGGAAAGTTTTATGCGGTATAAAAAATTATTTTTATAATGTTATTTTCTTACTATTATTATTATTGCCCACCCTTGCTACAGGATTCTTAAAAATATATGGGTTTTAATATCTTGTCATTAATATTAATTTTAAATATGTGCCATGAAACGAGGAGAAAAGATATGCATTATTGGTAATACTTGAGAGAATATGTGCATTGATATATATATATATATATATATATTATATATATATATATATATATATATATATATATATATATTCGATGTTTATAATTATTCATGCATATGTTCGACATACATTCGCCTCTCCTTACATTATCGAGAATTTACATTTATTCATGCATTTACTTGTATGCATAAGTACATGGGAACACGCAAATACATAACTTATTTTGTTTACGTATGTAGACATGCAAACGTTGTTTAAATGGTTTTCTTAACTAATGTCATGTAAGTTTTTGTCATTTTCCCCACCCGATTTTCTTTGTTTGAATGATTTAGCTTTAGATGTGGAATTTAAATCTACTTATTTTGTTACTGTTTCCCAAACTGAACCTCCGTCTTAGAGTCTTTTGTTTTAAAGATCTGTCCTTATGCTTACGTCATGTTTTTTCTTTCTCTCGGGTATATAAAATGATGCTCTGACCTCAGTTGTCTGGTTTTTCGTTCATTCGTGTAAAGGCTTTACTCAGAGTTTTGATCTTTTTCAGTTAATCCAGTTGCAGGATTGTCCCCTTATATATATATTATATATATATATATATATATATATATATATATATATATATATATATACTATATATATATATATATATATATTATATATATATATATTATATATATATATATATTATATATCTCTATTTATATCTATCTCTATATATATATGTATTATATATATATTGCATATATATTATATACATATATATATCACACACATATAATATAATATTATTATATATATATATATATATATATATACTTATATATATATTATATATAGGTTTTTCAATAAGGTACAGCTATATTTTTTAAAAAATAAACCCTTCCTGTTAATCCAGTGAAAGATGAAAAATCTTAGTTGCTTGGTTAAATTACAGAATGATATTAAAAATTGTAATTATTGAAACCCTGATCTTAGGTCATTTTATAGCAACTGATCATGCCTCCACTGGTACCTTACTTTCAGTTTTTCTTGAAGACAGTATCTATTGGCATCGAAGCTATCAATTTAGTGCCAGTTTAGGTAGTGCAAATTTGAAGCCACATTTATTCTTTTGAGATGAAATACGCAAGCAAAATTATTCAAGACACATTTTTCAGTTAATTTACGCGTAGGCAGACCGAAGCCCCAAAATCCCAGGAAAATTTGAGTGAATTTTTTTTTTTACTTCCACTATAACACAATGCCGTGGTTATTGATCCTAAAATTGGCATCTTATCGTTTGAAATATATCCCATGTCAAGTTTTCTTGGTTCCTATAAACTTATCCCAATTTCCGAGGGCATCATTCATTTCGTAACTCGTTTATTTATTTAGTGATTGCTGCTTTCCTTTAGGACGTCATTAATTGGCAGCCCGTTCCTTCGAACTTCTCATTTAAAATTAGAAATTGATAAATAAAATATATTCAGTAAAAACCTGATTTCGTTTTTTTCGTAATGTAATTTACGCATATGACGAGTATTTATAAGTGACAGATCCTCTCTGAAATCACTGATTATTCTCGATATGGTTTATTCTTCCGAGAAGAGGGACGTTCCTTGAGCGAGAATGTTTGCTAAGGTTTGGGCCGACGGGTAATGACGCCCAGGTCTTGTCTAGAAATGTGGTCATTAATAGATAGGCTTTTATAGTTTATAGAGAATATGGAGAGGAGGAATTTCGAAGCTTTTTAAAAAACCTCAAAGAAATCCACAGGTCATTGTCGACTTTTACTTTCTGTGCATTGTAAATGGCAGATGCTATATAAATTTGTATGGCCA
>NC_087208.1:21349460-21351960 GCF_015104395.2 Macrobrachium nipponense
ATCTACGATTTATTGAAGAGCAAGGTAAACCTTGGAATAAATTGTCGGGTTGCGAAACATAATGGGAACGCGGTGTTTATTTCTTCCTTAGGTATGTTAATGGGAGGGAAAATATTGATCAGTGTTGCGATTTTTTTTACGGGAACAGTTAAGGCAAATCTTCTCTCTGTGATATTGGGTATACTGAATGAGAATGTAATAAAAGATATATCCTGAAGCTGTAGAGGCGAATGATTATTTGTAAAGACTGTAAGAAACTGATGCAAATAATATATTTTTTTTCTTGCTGTTCTGTCCCAAGTCCCCTATTATCAGTTTTTATCATGGTAATTTTAATCTTTGTAATTTGAATTATTTCATTGTCATTTATGTCGTTGAAGTTGTTGTCGATCAGCCAATATAAAAGAACCAGCCTAAGCTTCCACGACATTATATATATATATATATATATATATATATATATATATATATATATATATATATATATATATATATATATATATATATTATATATATATATATATCTATATATAGTATATGTATATATATATATATATATATATATATATATATATAGTGTGTGTGTGTGTGTGTGCATATAATATATATATGTATATATATAAATAAATAAATAAGTATATATATATATATATGTGTGTGTGTGTGTGTGTGTGTGTGTGTGTGTGTGTAATCTGTAAATGTGTTTTTATTTTTTCAACATTAAAGCTATTTCCTCCGAAAGGCGGGGTTTGCGGGGGGAGGGGGTTGCTGGCAATGACTTGAGAAAGACATGACAAGGATCACTGCCACATTAATGATATATATTGCTAAATCGGGGATGAGCCCAGAAACTCTGCTGTTTACCTCTATTGTGCTTTCTCACTTCGTGAATGATATTAAGGCCCTCCTTTTCCAGTAGCTCCTTCACACCATTTTTTCAGCCTTTTCTAGGACATTTCTCCTTCTTCCCAACACTTACGGGTTGTGCACTCCCTTTTTATTTATTTGTTTATTTTTTATTAATCTGTCGTCTTCCATTCTTTCCATACTGTGATCCATCCTTTACACTTGATAACCTTTCAACACTTCTTTGTATCACCATCTGACACAAATGATTATTCGTTTTGACAGTTTCAGCCTTTTTCTTACATTCTGCGGCCCTATTTCTATAAAGGAGAAAATTTGGTTCTTCTGGCCACCATGCACTCCATCCTTGGCTTCCAAAAACGTTCCAAGTTTACTCCCTAACTTTAGTCTATTCCGCTAAATTCCTTGTTTCACCAATTCCATGACTTTTCTCTTCTGCCATTTTACCATCATCAGATACATTTATTCTCAGGTTATTATACGAATCGGCTGCCTCCATTATTCTGTCATTTAAATTAACATGAATTACGCCACCTGTCTGGTATCATTTCTCACTCATTTTTAGGTTTCTGTAAAGGAAAACTTTCTGTCCGTTCGCACTTTTGCCGTCTGCCTCTGATCTTAAAAACCACTGAGGTTAGAGGGGCTGCAAATTGAAATGTTGATCATCCATCCTCTAATCATCAAACATACCAAATTGCAGCCCTCTAGCCTCAGTAGTTTTTATTTTATTAAAGGTTAAAGTTAGCCAAATCGTGCGTCTGGCAACTATGTAGGACAGGCCACCACCGGGCTGTGATTAAAGTTTCATGGGCCGCTGCTCATACAGCATTATACCGAGACCACCGAAAGATAGATCTATTTTCGGTGGCCTTGATTATACGCTGTACAGAAAACTCGGTTTTATACTTGTTTTCCCATGCTTTTGCAGCATCTTATGGGTCTTCTCTGACTTCTCACATCACTCGATCCATTAAGATATTAAATAGTCAAGGTGACAAGGTGACATGCACACCATTTTCTTAGCTCAGTTGTACATCTAACCAAACAGCATACAAATTCTAACACAGGCGTAACTTCCATTTTAACCTTTTTTATTGCTTGCAGCAGATTGTCTTCAAAACCCTCCACATTCTCTAACTATTCGATTTTGTCATAAGTTTTCTAGTCAATAAATGTAAAAGCACATCATTTGTCCAATACCTTCAAACTTCTTAAATATCTATTTCATTTCAAGCAGTTGACTCCTGCGCCCATTTTCTAGCCTAAACCGGCAATAGTCTTCCCATATCAATCCATCTGCTATTTGTCTTACTTTCCTAATCAGAATCCTACCCTACACCTTCCCTGGTATACCAAGTATTGTAATGCCTTTATAATTCTCTCTCTCTCTCTCTCTCTCTTCCCCCATCTTCCCTTCTTCTCTCTTGCTCATCTCATCCTCTCATCTCTACTTTTTCCTCTCTCCTCTCGCTCTCTCTCCTCTCTTTCCTCTCTCTCTCTCTCTCTCTCTCTCTCTCTCTCTCTCTCTCTCTCTCAATTAAAGTGGATAAAATTAAAAGAAAAGTGTATGTACGATGTTTTTGTTTTTGCTTTTAAAAGTTTGAGAAAAGAATATCCCAACTGGCTATAC
>NC_087208.1:21356960-21361960 GCF_015104395.2 Macrobrachium nipponense
AGGCTCTTGCTTGACTCCAGTTAATAGAATGATCTAAATCTCTCATATGTACAAATAATGCATTCATATTTGTCCAGTTCTCACAGAATATTGGTGCTGTTTGAGTCGTTGTGAAAGAGATTTACCGGTTTGTCCGTAATATACTTTATCACATTTTTTGCAAGGAATTTCATATATGCAGCCGGGAAGATCTTTAGGAGAATTTTTTATTCCTAAACTCTTGACATTAATATTACTGAAACAACATTAATGTTCAAAAGCTTTAAAATTCTAGGCATTTCTAAAAACCTTTCATCATATGGTAATTTTAGAATGTTATGCTTACTAAATTTAAGTTTGTCATTAGTTAAATAAAATGGTTTTTCTAGCTCTTTTCCATGCCACATCTACAAAAGTCCTTGGGTATTTAAGTTTCAAGGCAATATCATAAATAGTTTTAATCTCAGCGTCAGTAGTTACACGGATCAGATATTTTTGATAAGACATATTTTGTAGCACTGTATAAAATTTAAAAACCACCTTCCGTTATTACACATACACACACATACACTATATATATATATATATATATATATATATATATATATATATATATATATATATATATATATATATATATATATATATATTTATATATTATGTAGTGTGTGTGTGTGTATCCTATATATACAATTTTCGAAACCATCCGTGTGGCGTATCCTCTTTACATTTTGTAGGGATACGGCATGCTGATTGTTTCGAAAGTCAGTTATATATATCTAAGCTACAAACAGACATATATATATATATATATATATATATATATATATATATATATATATATATACATATATATTTAAACAGAAGGTGATTTTTAAAGGTGCCAGACACTTTCCTGTGGAATGACAGCCTTTCTTAGACGGATGGTGGTTGATCTTTATTTCTTATAATTTAGGAGGTCTTGCGTCAGTTTAGGCCGTCCCTGAAAGCAATCAGTAATTGCTGTAAGGCCAGGAGTTATAAAAGGCCTGGTGTTGACCTCTGGACTCAGCTTTGTAGCGTTAACATTATAAATATTATTAATCCGTACTACTGGATGAAGTGTGTTCCACAATGTTGCAAAAAGGAAAAAAATAAGAGGTAGCATACTACAAATGAGGTACGAAAAGGTATATCATGATGATTTGTTCAAAAAGGAAAAGGTTTCAGTCGTATCCATGGTGACACGGTACTATCATGCTCCAAGATGCTTGCATTTTCTTGATATCAGTGTTGACGACTGCCTAGAAGAAAAGCTTTTCTGGTTTTTCTGTTGGTGACGAGATGAGTAAGTGTTTCAAAGATGCTCGAATTGTCAGTGACACTTATGACCTTATAATGTTTGCTGCCACTGTTTACTACAATGGTGGTAGGTCAGTGACAGTAAAACCTTGCAAAATTGTTGCTTAAGGTACGCTTTTGACTCTTTTCATGCTCTGGTACTCAGTTAAATTGTTTCGAGTTAATATATGTATTTACTTACAACATTCTAGAATAAGAACTCTCTCTCTCTCTCTCTCTCTCTCTCTCTCTCTCTCTCTCTCTCTCTCTCTCTCTCTCTCTCTCTCCAGGCGGTTGATGATTCTGGAATTCTGCATTCCTTCTCATTTGGTGAAAAAGAAAAAAAATCTGTAAACTAGAAGCTGAATCCCCTCTGTTTTTATCAGTTTAAGACAGCTTGTACATTTTGCTCTGAAGTTTAGGTTCTTTAGAGAATTCCGTTGAACAATGCAACGAAATTTTGATTTATTATTTTTTTTAGTTTTTTTGTCGGTTGGTTGGTGGGAATAAATTTTTCGTTTCTTCGTTTCTTCGTTTTTCTGGAATAGCTTATTTTTTATGGCGGGAAAGTGTATTTAGAGATTAACAGCACGTCATTAACGTAGAAGGAGTGTTTTTTATTAACTTGAGTTTACAGTAGATAAAGCTTTATTGTCTTGTATTTTGATCCTTTTGAAAGTAAGCCCATCGTAAGTAATAATTAATTTCATCATCCAAAATAATTAATGTCAAATATTAACTGTCATCCTGGCTATCTTGTCTCTGATTAATTCGTGGAGTAATTCACATTTCCACTCTCATACAGCCATACGACATACAAGTGTTGCTTTTACTGTTGTCTTTTTGACTATGTAAACCTTCTTTTTGACTAAGTAGACCTTCTTCCTGAGATGTCTTGTTTAGAATTTTGGAATTTATTTTTCATTAGAGAAATTCCACTATCGGTAATGTTTGTTCTCATTGGAATTTGTGTGCTGTGCTGCTGGTTTTTCGGAACGTCTCTTTCTCATTCTGTTGAGAAGTCACCGATGTCACACTCCACTACCATTGCTACAGCATTGTGGGACATTCTTTCTTGCAGTAGTATGTATGATAATATTTATAATGTTAAAGTTGTGAGCCGAGCCCAGAGGTCAACACCAGGCTTCTTTTGGCCTCCTTAACCTTACAGTTATTACTGACCGTCCTCAGGGACTGCCTAATCAGGTGTGAGGCCTCCCAAGTTTAAAAGAACCAACCACCAAATATCTAAGTAAGGATGTCAGTCCACCTGAAAGTGTCTGGAACCATTATTCGACTTTATTTTTCGTAAGTAAACTTTTCTTTTGTGGACTTGCTACACTATTCAATTTCCTATGTGTGTCTTAGGTTACCTCTCATTCCAATAAGTTCTCTCTAAGCGCCTCAGCGGCGTGGTTGGTATGGTATTTGCGTCCCACCTCGGTGGTCGCGGGTTCGATTCTCGGCCATTCCATTGAGGATTGAGAGATGTGTATTTCTGGTGATAGAAGTTCACTCTCGACGTGGTTCGGAAGTCACGTAAAGCCGTTGGTCCCGTTGCTGAATAACCACTGGTTCCATGCAACGTAAAAGCACCATACAAACAAACAATAAGTTCTCTGTTGCGTGTTTTTATTTTGTTCTTTTGAAATTTATTTAGAAAATTAATGGTCGTTTTTTTTAACACTTATGAACATTTGCTCATGATGAATAAATAATGATAACAAATAATTCTGTAAATAAATACTATAATAATGTGAAGTATAGAATGATGTGGTTTATTCTTTCATTGCCAGCTGTTCATATGACAAGTCTTGTTTCTCGTTAGACATATATTGTTCATCCTGTTGCCACAGCTTATGATGGTGATGCTGTCTTCGGAGGGAATTTTGGTTTTAAGGAAAATCTGGGTTTGCATGAAAATGACCCAGATGAGATGGAGATTATGTTAATGGCTCCTGGCTTTGTGTTTGGTTTGATATCGTAGCAGAACATCTTTTCTCCAATAGCGATAAAAGCGTATCATTTATTGCTATGAATATCATCACTTTCATTCTTGAAAACCAGCATTCACACCCGAGCCATCTCTATGTACATGTTAAAATAACAATGGAGATTTCTTCCTCAACCAGTGTGTAAGTGAAGACAAACGAATAAATTTTCCTAATTAATTTAAGTGAGCTGTGATCTTTGTTAATCAGTAAATTTAACGTCGTTGATTTCGTGAATAGGCTTCCAACGACTAAATGTTATCACTAAACCTTTTCCCCGAAATCCCTGCCAGTCTTTATTTACTTTCGCTCACTTTGATGATGCCGTGGTCAGCCAGTCCTCCTCCTCCTCAAATGAGTCGAGGTCGTTGTATGGCTTTCACCAGAGAAAGCAGTACGAGGTTTGTTTGAATTTCCGTGTGTGCAGACATGATTACGTAAATGGTCGCGTAGTACTGTACACGATTATTTATATCAGAGGGTAATAGGTGTTTTTTTTTTCTTTTTTTTCTCATAAAAAAGCACGTTAAATAGTTTACCGCACGCTGCAGAGGAAAGTTCTACTAATGCAGTTATATTTTTTATAGTTTTTGCCTCTTTTTCTTTAACATTGTCTAGATCTATTACTTGTTTTATATCAAGCCCCTATTTATCTTTAGTTCGTAAGAACCTTGTTTTGTCTAAACCACTGACAGGTGCTGAATGAATCTTGAGAAAGTGACGAGCTTGATTGTTTGAACCACAAATTGCACCGGCGAGGTTGAGTTTGTTTGAAGTGCTGTGTTTTGACCAAGTAGTGATGAAGAGTATCATCTCATTTAAACATCTATGAAACGAAACGCACATTACCCTTCAAGACCATTTTGATTATAGAGATTCGATTCACCGACCAACCAGTGGAAGAGAATGTGTTTGAACTCACGTATGAAAGAGAGAATGCGGCTCAGCATGAAGCGAAGGCCGCTTATGAAATCCGTCCGGTAAAAAATGTCAGAGCTCAAATCATTTGCCTATGGTCGGCCATTTTCTTTCCGGGCGCTCCCCCCCGAGCTCTGTGTTCGAAAAAAAAAATATGGCTGTGGCTCTGCTTTTATTCTGTTATTCGGTAATGTAACGTATAGCTGGGACGAGAGCGAATGATTCGCTCATGTGGCTTGGTGTGCCTATTACGCAGTCATTCCATTTTACTTATGGAGAAACCGCCCTGCCTGTCTTCAAATTGTGTTTGCGTGGGTATTGACTTCATTACTTGTCTAATAGGCTCTGCATGTCGGGTTTGCTCTTGCATTCGCAAAGCTGTTTTGTAGTTGAGGTTAAAGTTGACTGTGCAGTCTCGACGCATCTGTGTGTGTTGTGTGTGTGTACGCGCGCCGTTTCATACCTGCCACTGTATATTGTGAAATAAAGAAGCACTCATTTGCCCCCTCGTAATTTCGGCTTTTTAAATAATGCCATTTTTCATTCTGATGATTAATTATGGCACTCCCCTTCATGAGAGCGAAAGCATGCTGTTGGAAGGGCCCCAGTGGTGTGAGGCCATCTTTAATGCTGAAGTTTATTTTATGGGTTATTATTAAATGGAATTTTTATTAGCTTATTTTATTTTTAGAGGAGATTCATGTTAGGTTGGTAACAAGATATTAAGCAGTAGTTTCTTTTCTATTTCCCGTTGCAGAAGAAATTCAGGCTCTATAATAATTCAGTGTCCAA
>NC_087208.1:21366960-21459460 GCF_015104395.2 Macrobrachium nipponense
ATGGAAGAAGCTAATCGAATCAGCTTGGGTAGTCTCAATATGTTCCCCCCAACTCCCCACTTCTCTCTCTCTCTCTCTCTCTCTCTCCTCTCTCTCTCTTTGTTTCTTTCTCATGATGTGGAAGTTGACGTCTTAGCTGGAATTCATGTAATGTTCTATGTCCAATGGACGAAGTTTTCAAGTCACTGTTGGTCCTGTCAGTTATTTGTGTTCAGTTTAGATATTCTTGTAAAGCTGGTCATATTTTTTTATGCACTCAACTAGCGTTAAGTGCAAAAGCTGGGGGACTGCATCTTATGCCTCTTTCTGTCACAGGGCCAAAGAAAACAAGGAAAAGGAACAAAAAGTAACTAGAAAAAACCGAAGCTGGGAGAGAATCCCAAATCACGGTATAAGAAGGGAAAAAAGTGGTTGCACTTCACTTGCCGCCATTTTGGTTCATGGACATAGGCGCTTCATAGCAGAAGCCTGTTACCTCTGGCTATTCGTGAAGTTCAGGCGTCTTTACTACCGCCAGTTTGACTTCAGATAGTATTGTGACGCAAGAAAAGCTAAGCAGAACAAAATTGTTAAAATTCTTAGTCATGCCAAAGTTTAGATAAAACTGTTTGTCATGGATCAGTTTGTATTTACTTATCTCCTTTTACCTATATGCAGTGATTTTTTCCATGGAAATAAACTGGGAGATCTTATTTATATAGTGTGCAATGTGTATTGGCAGTGTTTGTCGATTAATAGGTTAATGTATTTACAGGAAAAGTTTTATCATGAATAAGTATGTTTATATATCTTATAACATACAAGGATTTTTTTCATTGACATAAAATCATTTATTATATATTCTGTGGTCACTTCTTGATGACCGTCATTTTCAGTTGGTTACTTAATTAACTTTTAAAACAAGTTTTCATTTTGATATGACAAGTTGTATAGGATTATTTCAATACTACGATACCCAAACAAGGTCAATAATTATTCTTGAATTAATTTCACAGTATTTATTGTGGAGAAAAAATTTCATCTTGTAAAAATAGTACAGATCTTAAAAACTTTTTGTAAATTCTATCGTCGAACTTGAGAGATATATGAAATAGAATTATTAAAAGCATAAGAGACCGGGAATTTGTTTTAAGTAGGAATATTATAGCACCGTGTAATAATCATATAGATCACATTTGTAAATCATGTATTGTTTAATTTCAGTACAAATAGGAGTAGGTAAATATGAAGTTATCATTTTATAGTATTTTTTTTGTCTGGCTCTTTAATGAAATAATAATCTAAACATGATAAGTTATTCATGCGCTGTGTAATTGACAATTTAAAGGCGAGTATTTTGCTTAGTAGAATATACATGAATGCTTACGTGTAGCCCACGTCTGCTTTGAGACGCCACTATCCATGCAATCAAAATGGTGTCCTATACTTTTATATTGGGAGTGTTGTAAGTGCACCATCTCGTTTATAAGTCCTCAGGTGTAATCGGAGATTGACGACCAATTACCACAGAATGTGCTGAGGTCTATTTAGAGGTCACCTGATGGTTATTGTGGTCAACACCTATATACCTACCGAGGCACCTGTTTGTAATTGATTTTCATTTACTTTTCCGCTTTGGTTTACAAGTCACAACATTGTACCTGGGTATTGTTTCATTATTGACCTTGCCGGTGTTTTGAACGCTTATCTAAGAACGCTGCTTTATAAATATTATCCTTGGTGGAGGGGTTGTAAGACAAGTAGACCTTTTGTTTTCAGTTGATATTTTTGGCTCCTCCGCACCATTTTGCAAACAGTCAAGATACATACTGATAAAAATTAAGCCAGCTCTGTACCCTTGTGCTAATGCACTTATTTTAAATTTTGATTCGCTGCTAAATATTTTTCATTTGCTAAACCAAGTTTACCTTTACAATTACACAGACTGCATATAGCTTAGGTTTTCGTTCTTAATTGTAATGACTAATTGAACATTGTAATCAGATTTTACAGCGTCACTCTGCTAATGTTGGCTTCCGATCTTAACGTCTGAAAAGAGTAGAAACTTTTCTATCTTGCTCAAAAGTTTACGGCTATGACTAATCAATACTGTCTGGCGTAACATGTTATCATCAGTCACTTCAGTAATTTATGCAACTGTGTGTCTGTATATATTAATATTATAGTTTTTATATCTATATAGATATATCGATATATATATATATATATATATATATATATATATATATATATATATATTGTATCAAATTTAACAATCAGTCGCCATCTTTGTAACTTACTGTGGCTAGCAGACGCGTTTCATGCATCACATTAACCTCATTGCAAATTATTTCACCGAGTCATGATACATAATATGTCATCTTAGCTTATCAGGGGCAATTAGGTTACTTATCTAATAGAAACACTTCATTTGCTAAACTACCTAACAGATGTACTTTATTTACCGTACAATCCCTTTATGACAATTAATTCACTTGAGTAACAGACAAACTTTATCTACACAAATACATGTTGCAAATTCATTAACTTCAGTTGGCCAACAGACTTACTTCATTTACTTTATTGGCTTCAGAGGCGGCTTCTTCAGTTAATGAATAGACATGATCTCGTATTTACTCTTCCGGCTAATGAACAGACAGACTTCATTTACCATGCTCCTTTAGAGACATTGAATTCATTTAATCGAAAAACATGCTTCGTTTACCAGACTCTCTTCAGAGACGTTTTCTTCTCGTATCTAACAGAATTTCATCATTTGCCTTACTAGCTTCGAAGACAGTTACTTCCCCAAGCTTTATTACTCAGTTTTAAAATATTCGTGAAATCTTATGAAGAGTCGTAGCTTCGAGTGGCAAGTTTTTACAGATGGAAGTGTGCTCATGTTTGCATAAAAATGAGATTTGAGATGAGAGAAGTAAAATGAAATATTTACAGTCATTGACAAATAAATTAATCAGTCTTTGCACTTGAATGCTGAAAAAGGTAACAAACTATCCTTTCTATGTTACCAAATATTTTTTACTGGTAAAGATGATGTTAACTGTCATCACTTGAACTTCATTTTGAAACAAACTTTTCCCCAGTATGATACATTTTGTCTTTGACTGACGAAGCTACGTCTAGTTGAAATGCTGTGTTGAGATACATCAAAATGTCACTGAACTATTTTTTATAGGTTCTAATAACACATTCTTGGCTGTTGAAAATTGAAATGGTGAGTTTTAGAACAAATTTTAATGTCGCTCTCATTTACGAGGGGCGACGTCAACTCTCTCTCTCTCTCTCCTCTCTCTCTCTCTTCTCTCTCGTCTCTCTCTCTCTTTTCTCTCTCTCTCTCTCTCTCTCTGGTTGATCTGACAACTTGTCTTACGATAATACTCATGAATAGGCTAGTTATTCTTTACAAATGTAGAGATTGTCACCAGCGAGAAATATTTTATGATATTGTACTTAATGTTACAGAAATTAGGGAAACTATGTTGACTTGATAATGCTCATGTGAACTGGTAAGTTTTTCATTTTTAGTGGTGATGTTTGTGCAATAACTCCAGTAGAATATGTGCCGAGAAATAGATAGTGAGTCTCATGTGTTCTCTTTCGTTTTAGTTGCTCCTTTGAATAATTTGAATATATACTTAGAATGACAAAGTTTTACTCATGAAACCCCTTCTCTTAGGCCAAGGTTTTCTAACCCTTTGATGACTCCAGACCCCCAATGAATTGCCCAATATGGTTCAATACCCCCTTTGCTTAAGTTCATTTTAGTCCTATTGGTTGACACTATAACCTAATATGCTTTGTTTAAGACATATTTTTGATATGATAAGCTAGGAACAGAACATACAAGAAAATCAAAAGCATTTATAGTTTTATTTAATTATTTATTTACAAATTATACCTATGTATACATTGACACATTAAAATCAAATATATACAAATATCCAGAGATCAAGTCCTAAACCCCCAGTATGGGGTTCTCATAACCCCTGTTAAGAACCCCTGTCTTAGGCAGATGTAGATTGCTGTGAATAGAGATATTTGCGCACACATTATCTTTTTGATCAAGTTCCAGACGCCCATAATTTTGTTCTTTTGGGTGTGTCCTCTCCCTTGGGAATTGACCCACTCTTTTCCTGTCTCCTTTAGTGCTTCTTTCAGACTTAGGAAATTATTCTGGTATATTGTGTAAGAGAGTTGATTGATTGGTTAATTTGGTTTAATTGAATGGAACGACAACTACATGGTGGTCGACGTCGGTTGTAATTGAGGGACAAGCTTGAAAAATTATGAAGACGGTCGTGAAAGAGATCTGTTCATTTTTGTCCTCCCAGTTTTATTACGAGTTCGAGGCTAACGTGAATGATACGTGTCCAAGAAAGGAAGAAGAAAACAGAAATATTTCGGTAAATGGAAAATGCGTGTGATATGCATTCGTTTTAATAGATTATATTTGACGACTTTACTTTTATAGAGAAATGAGAAACCGAAGTTAGATCGTTGTGCATTGATTTTTTAAATTCAGTATAAAGGAGGATAAGTGAACTTGGTGGCATAGTTTTTGGTGTTGATCTCATGAAACTGAAGGCAGGGAGACATGAAGTAGAAGGATGAGGTAAGGGAAGCAAAGCCATATGTGTAATAGTGCTGTAAGTCGGGTGATAGATTGGGTAGACGTTTAAACAAAATATTGAGCCGTGCTTTTAACCAATATCAACGGTGCTAGTTGTATGGAGCGCAACCCACGTCTTGATCCTCCAAATCGAGATCTGCTTCCCTTGCTCTTCAAGGCATTTGATGAAATTGTTATTTAACATTACCCATTACAGTAAAGCGAGCGTGACCCTTATTTGCTAAACTTCCGCTGATTCGTATCTTCATAAATACAACTAAATCCTTCTTTCCCAAGATTCTTCAGTCCCCTTTCTTTAATTATTGCCTTTTAAGTAGCCAAATTTTATGATCAGCGACGTTTACTTCTTTCTTTATTGTGTGTGCTGAATGTTCGTTTTTATTTCCAACCAAGAAGTTATTGGAGCAGATTCAAGAAATCTAATTTAATTAGTGTAAGGACGGTTAGCGGCTAAATGATAATACCGAAGACGTCTTTGCATGGATTAGCTCTCTTCGTCCTCTCCATGACGACTCACAGTTTAGTATTATGAAAGTTAATGTTAAACTGAGCCGTTACGGGAGAAGATGAAGGGAGCTTATCCTAAATGTCTTCGTTATTGTGATTTAGCTGCTCTTGGAAATCAGGTTCAGTCATCAGTAATGGAGAACCTTTTTGCTTTTAAGCCTAGCCACTAAAACCATATCCAAAATAGACAAGTTTCGAACTTGAAAATCACCCGATGCAATTAATCTTAATTATGTACTATACTTTGTGGCCCTTGCATCATCTACGTTGCCTCTTGAAGAGAGAGAGAGAGAGAGAGTTTTGTTTTTACTTAAGGAGCATTCATTAACGACTCTCGCTCCCCCCCGAGGTCAGTTGAAAACGAGGTCCAGAGAAAAGGTATTCTCTGGACCTCAAGTCTATCTTAGTCTGTGGAGTCACTTATTGTTCAGTTGTCTAACCCTAGGAATAATATCACGGCAACAGATTTGAAAAATTGGCATCCTTATACTGTATGTTTGACTGATACATACATACATACATACATATATATACATATATATATATATATATATATATATATATTATATATATATATATATACTGAGGGAAAGGCAGTTTTCTATTGTTCCTTGAGACCTTGAAACTTATCTCGTAATTAAGAGGTCTTTATTGTTTTAGGTTAAATCAAGGAGAGTTAGATAAAATGAGTATTATGTTTTAAGGCAGCTTGAATTTATCGAGTTAGTACAGTGAGACGAAAATGTCATTGTGATGTGTCGTCACGCTGTAGAGAAACACTGTATGCCGTTATCTTTTAGCATCTGAATCTCAAGAATGAGTTTATCCCTCATAATAGGAGTCTTTCTTGTTGGAGAAAAAGGACGTTGGGAAGCGTTGTCAGAAAAGCGTGAGTTTTCCCTTGAGCACTGATGCGGAAGTTGTATAGTTTGGTTAGATTTATTTTGACATGAGAAGGGAAAGCTACAAAAAAATGATACATTCGTTGGTTGGCTGTCTCCATCTCTCATCTCTTGCTGACCCTGTTTATTATTATATTAATAATCATCCCAAGAATGTCAGTAAGACAGGTCTTTGTGTACCTGGGAAGGAGTGTCATTCCCCTTTATTAATGATGACCTTTCCATGTGGCAGCATTCAGGATCTCAGATCTTTGAAAATGAAAGTGCATATCATTATTAGCAACCACTCCAAAAACCGTTATCATATACCCACCACTTTTATTTCGAGAACACAATGAAATGTTGGCTTTCTGAAAATGGGCCACTTGACAGAAAGCGGTTGCTACGCGTCATAACGGTCAATAACGGTTTTTCTCCAACGCTATACATCCGTGTAGGTGTATTAGCATACCTTATCGTTATTGTTACGCATTCTTCTCTTGTTTCCAAATGGAAACGTGTCAGGAAAGCATCATGACCTCGTCGAAAGCGACGGCGTGCAAGCTGAAATTCTGGCGAATGGTCTGGGAATGGAATGACTTTAGAAACCCCGTATAATGAGCTAGTAAGGGCTAGATTACTGAGAGAAATGGTGATGAAAGCTTTCCTTTTTAACATGTACACTTTAGGGAAAGATGACATATGTTGAAATTAAGTGATCATAAGTAGAGTTTGCATCGATTTATGGGTTAAGAATGAAACAAAAAATGAACATTGGCTACTCGAGTTTTCAAATAAGTTGTTGGGAATGAAAAATATAGTTTAAGAGTCTAGCTTTGTTTAGCAGCTAGTAACCTAGAGGTTCTCATCACAAGTTTTTTGTTTAATAAATGTTAGAAATCAAAAGCACGCACCAGTGTCCGCGAAAATGTTAATGCCTTAAAGATATGGAAATTCTGGCCGTCTTGCGTACTGAAAATTTCTGAGTTGAGTCAAGGAAAGTAACAAAATCAACTCAATTCCGAGGCGCAGTTGTAACACGACTCGGAAATTTCCGAGATAACCACGTTCATCCGAGTCACCCGCCTGTTAAAATGTTTGGGAAGTTTTATTTCACTGAGTAAAGAAAGTAGCCACATACGAATACGTAAATATTAAACTTGCAGCGCCGCTCCGGTTGTCTCGCAGTTTTTGGCTTTAGTGACTGGCGACCTTGTTCACAATTGTAAAATTGAGATTTTTTTTTTATAAGAAACGTGTAAAGCAAACAAGCATATTCTCAGCGTTGCTTACTTGCAGCATGCTTGAGTAGTGTACAAGATACTGAAAAGTGCTTCTTTTGAATGAGGAGGAATGTCTTAAATCAAGATGCCATATTGTGTCTTCGGCAAGCGTTCAAATTGAACTTGAAAAACTGGTAGTAATTCGTGCGATCAGAGGAGCCTTCCCCGGACAGGCTGTTTTTAATTGATTTTTTACCCAAGTAGTTACATAAAAACAAATTTATCCCTTATGTAATGGTTACAAGAATTTTATTCTCCCCGTATGGATTAATATAAGCAGCGATTAAGTTGTTGAAACATATTACCAATGGTTAGACCAAAGGTTGCTTATAAAGACAGAATTGAAGTAGTATTAGATTGTCGATAGCAGTAACCCCACGTCAATACCTGCCGAGAGCTGGAGTTTAAACAGATTTATCAGAAGACAGACAGATCTTAGTAACAGGCAAGTCTAGATGCAATGGTTGCAGCAGATAAAGCAACCCCACAAATATTAGCCTAATTAATGTAATTCCAGAGTAATTGCTATTAAAAACGCATCCAACCTCAATTACCATGGCCGATGTCTCTGCAGAAATCCTGTTTGCTTAAAGAGACAAGACGTTAAGGTTTCCAGACTTACGTGAAATGAATTCGTAGATGAAGTAGGTCTGTAGTATGTGATGTTCTCTTAGCAGCATAAATTATAGTAAGACCTACTAGAATAACAAGACTGATGATTTGGTAGATATATGTGACTTGAATTAAAAATCTTTGCATAGCAGTGAAAGCGGACGAAAAGCAAAGATTTGTCCACATTATGTAAATTAATGAAGATAACTTTAAAAAGTATTATGGTTAAAACAAATCCTGCACGTTACGTGAAACGGAACACTGAGAAGCATTAAGATATCTGTTTACTAGAATAAAAAGACTTCAAGGAAATATACCGTGACGATATATACTTTTTAATGTAAATTTCAGTGCACTGGACAGGAGTGAACAGAAATATGATTTTAAATGTATTTTTAAAGATCATTTCTTAATTGATCTTCAAATTAATATAAAGACTAAGAGCACCGTGCTTGAAGGAATGAAAAATGAATATGCTGCCTTAATGCTTTGAAATATTCACTGCTAAAATTATTGAATGTTATTGCAAGTGATTTTGACAACGTGCCGGAAATTACTATGTAGTGCTTAATAAAGTTGGATTCGGTATCATGAGCTTTACTTAGTACATTGAAAAAAATTTTCTCTACAAATGGTGGAATAGTATCTATCTTATATTAGAGTGCAAAGTCAGTTCAAGGGGACAAAGGAAATACCACAAAAACAAAAACTTAATTTTAATACACAAGTTTCAGACAGAAATGACACCTGAACCTCAATAATACAGTGACCAATGAAAAACACTTCCTCTCAAATACCAGCAAAAGAAAAACAATTACACAATTAGGGACAGGACTTCAACACATGCATACTAAAAAGGGGAGAGGGTCCAGAAAGGAGGAGATAAGCAAAATGTAAGAATACCCTAACAAATACACTCTAATATCCCTAACAATTTCCTCAAACGACTTTAGGGGTCTCCTCTCGGAGGCCAAAAACAAACTCCACGTCTGGAGGCTTAATTTGGGTGGCAAGGAAAATTGATCCCGAACTATGACGTTGGTAGGCTTTCACAAGGCCCACTAAAGACGTCAGCAGAGGATCAAAGGCCGTGATCTCAATAAATAAATACAGGTATAACTTACTACCTTAGGACAGAGAGGTCCCCTTGGCTTTTACTGAACCAAGGGCAGTACACAAAATGAAGAATATAATATCCTTACTGCAGGGTAAGGTTATCCAATAGGACATACAGCGTCCAAACTTAGCTCTCCAATATGGCGAGGAATAAATACCTATCCAGCAGCAATAGCAGCGCCCTTCAATGTTGGAGGCTCAGAAACACACTGAGGCATACTCCTTCAAGAGTAAACCTCAATCCCTCGGATATCGAAGGAGCCCAGCCACGTAGCCAACACAACTTGAAAATATGAAACAGTCGTAAGCCAACATAATACACCAAGATAACCACCGGTGAGGAGACAAAAAGCTAATTGCGAAAGAATACAACACTTAAATATCTAACATTAAAATGTAAAAACTCAAATAATAACTAGAAATTAATGACAACTATGTTACAGTATATATATATATATATACCAGTATATATATATATATAGATATATCTATATATACTATAGGTATATAATTATATATATTATCTCATAGTATATATGTGTGTATATATATGTATATATATTGTATATATCTATATATTGCATATAGAATTATCACACCTGTTTCTAACGAAGATCTTGGTGTTATTTCAACAGGTTAGTCATTGCTTTTACTAGAAGCATTGGTTTCTGGATATAGACTACAACTCAAGTTTTCACTGTTATCTTTGTGGAAATGCATTTTGTAAGCCGCTGCCAAAGCCTCAAGCATCGTAGATATTGACCAAAGTGCCACTGTCGTTGTACTGAAGTGCTGAAATGTGTCAATATTTTCCACAGTAAAATAAGAGCCTGTGATACAATTCAAGATTCAGAACCAGTATTTTTTGGATATATCTTTTACTGCCACATAGCTGGCAGAACAGAATACTTCCAACGTGTTATCTCAAGATCAGAATACAGTAGTTGAATAAGGAAGATTTTATGTACATAAACCTTTTCTGAAAATATAATGGACGATGAATATTTGGCTACAAACTTTGTATGCATAAGTCCCAAAGGAATACATTGTCGAGATTCCAGTTTGGATTTCCCTATGACAGGATAATTTTCTGTCTAAAGCTCTTGGAGTTTACTCATGAGTAGACCATTTATGTAAAATTGTATATCACTTTAAACTGGCACCTAACTAGATTATGTTTTGTCAAAATCTGTCATATTTGAAGTGACATCCATAGAACAGAATCTGTTATTCAATTAAGATCACCCCAGGAAAGAAATATGTTTTCTCCTCCAGAATTACATTGGTAATTTTGCCATAAAACGGTTCATGCTGTATAAACGTGAAATAAGACCCTACATATTATAAAAAAAAATCATTTGATGGCAAGTGTGTGAGCTATGTTGTTTCCAAAGCTGTGTAGTTGCATATCAGGTGCTTTGGTTAATTGAGCTGCAGGGATGTGAACAAAACAGTAACCCAAAATACCTCCTTCAAATGCTCATAGAAAATTTCAGTGTTTTTGGACAGAACATTTTTCAGTTGAATGTTCGTGGATTTGGTGGAAAGCTTTGTGTAGGAAACTAACGTAGGGCCATTCATCCATGCCTAAGGGAAATGAAGTGGAGTAGGGCGGGGTCGAAATTGGGTCGTGAAAGCAATATGAGCCAAAGATTATTGTTCTTAAGGCTCGATGCTTTTTAAATTGCATATAAATTTTATCTCTCCATTAAAAATTTCAGAAATTCAACAGACATTTATTAGGAAAACTGTGTAATGAAATGCATAACTGAAAAGGTTACCACTTGATTTTTCTTATATTAGCTTAGAATTTAAAACTTTATTGTTACTCGTTCAAAAGTTCACTGTGGTCAGTGTTCTATGTAATTAGCACTATTAATCCTTCCCTGTCACTTCATGAATGAGAATGATCATACTTCGTAAAGCCGTCTCACTTACTCCGATTATATTTTACTCGTAATGGTCACGAGGATTATGACAGAAGAGAAAAAGACGACGAACTTAGGTTAGGGGCAAAGGTGGCAGAACCTTGAAAAACTTAACATTAATTAGTTCGTTCGTGTCAACCACAGATAACTCAAAACGCAGTCTTTTGTGTCTAAGCACTCAGTGGATTTCCAGGCTGCTTACCCCGAGGAACGTTCGTTTCAGCCGGACAGGTCGGTATTTAATTGCGTGGTTCGTAATCGAGGAGCCTCTTCGTTTCAGATTATTACGTTGCGACGTCTCAAATCTAATGTCACAGTGTTTCAGTCTTTCAGACCAACAGGAATGCGTAGTTGCGTCTGTTACTTTCTTGGTTTTTAAGGTGTTATAACTCCTTGCCAGATACACAAATTTACTAGCATTTGTTGTAATGTTTAACAACGGTTAGAATTTTACGAGGCCGGAACGTTCACCCCTCGAATCTCTCTATTTTATCCGGGGTTGAGGTTAGCTTCTGTG
Organism: Macrobrachium nipponense; assembly: GCF_015104395.2. Lineage (NCBI taxonomy): Eukaryota > Metazoa > Arthropoda > Malacostraca > Decapoda > Palaemonidae > Macrobrachium > Macrobrachium nipponense. The sequence goes on from NC_087208.1 coordinate 21,378,435, forward strand.
TATTAGCTCTGTGGCAGGTTAGGACCAACTAGGATGCAATTGACGATGGGTCATTTTTTCCAAAGAAAATTTTGGTCACTGTTGTTTAATTAGAATATGTTCCACTAAATAAACAGCCGCTTGCCATGATGTTTCAGACGTGGGTGATGTGATGCAATATAAATAAGGACAAAGATTCTTAGGCTTCACAGTATGACATTTGACAGGCCGCGTTTGGAGATAGTGTCAGTAATTATTCCTCGGGGGTCCCAGTTCTTCAAGGAAAACATGTTGCAATAACCATCTAAAATGAGCAAGCAATTGCATCATCCGCCGATGTCACATGCAGCATCTAACGAAAGAAGAAAAATCGAGGACTTGAAAGGAAGGAGAAGCGAAACTTTGATTGTTATTGTTTTATTGCGCATTTGTATTTGTTTGATGGTTTGTAAAGCATTGTTTATTTATATCTTTGCTGTCCGTTACTCATCCTTCATATGTGGCCATTTTGAGTTATAATGGTATTTTCTTTATCTTTATTTTTTCTTTGCATTTTTATATAAAGACGATTGCTTGATTACCTTTTTTAATCACAGATTTTGAATTTTGCACTGCATCTGGTCTTCCCCATTCATAACGTCTAACAGGGGACATCACCCCCTTCGTGTTTGAACCCCCCCTCCCTACTTTCCCTCCCCTTCATATTTTCTTCTTCTTTGGCCTGAGCCAGATGAAGAAATTTTATAGCCCGGCTCACTTATCTATGCTTTAAGGAGGATATTCTGTTGAAGCCAGTTTTGGCTGGTTCCTAATGAATGTGTGCTCAGAACATAAATACTCATTTTTTTCCATGTGCCGACATTCTGTTTTGTTGTGTGCGCTGTTCCATGTGAATGCACGCACATTGATAATGATAATGATAATGTTGATAACAAAATTTTTGTCGAAGGACTGTTACACTGACATTTCCGGGTATCAAAGCAAATGATGAAAACGAAAGAGTAACGTTTTTCCATGCCCCACTGAACTAGGGACCTCCCATCAATTGAATGATCGAAAGAGCATGAAAGGGAATCATGCTGTAATGAGGTCTTTCAAGGTGATTAATGAAGCGTTGGAAAGATGTCTGATGTCAGACAGTAGGGTCATTAGGTTAATGTCCTTAAACCTGAGCTGCTACGGTCGGCATTCACCAGTTCAATTGCCTTATAAATTCTGTGATTTACTTAAAAGTATTGAGAATGAAGTTTGTGACTCCTGTTTCAAAGTTCATCAGACACTTTAATCTGCCAATCCCGTCAGTTGTATTCATAGATAGCATATCGGTGATCAAATTTGTATTGTCAAGTGTTGTTTCAATTGTTCTTTGATGCAGGAGTATAGTTGAATGAGCAACAGAATTCCCACCCAAATCTAGTCCAGACCTGAAGAAACGGAAAGGTGACGATAAGGTTTAATTTAGGGTTAAAATGCGATGTCATTTGGTCTCCTTTTCTAAGAAATTTTAAGAAAAAGAGTCAAGACCAAGGAAAGAATTAAAATCGTCCATCGTACAAAACCAGACCATTTTAATGTTTTATGAGAACTGTTTCGCTTGGGTAAAATTCCCTTTAGCTAAACGTATAAAGAAAAATACTCCCTCATTTTTAATATATTATAAGGATAAAGGGATGCTATAGGTAATAGGAAGCTATAGGTAACTGGAAACCCCATCTTTCTTGTCAGAATAATGAAAAAGAATTTCCTTCCATCATAATAAGGATATTAGGATTTAGTGCTCTTAGTGCTAAGCTAACGGAATTGCACATAGAAAGAAGAGAGTTGCTAAAAGTACTGACTACAATGGTCGTCAAAAGCGTCAGTTTTTCATCCATTGAACAATTGTACAAAGAATCTGTTTTAAATCATCCTAAAACAGATGTCAGTAATATTTCTTGTATAAGGTACGATACCCTCAGATTAAGAGATCGGAGAAAGCGTTCTGAAAGGTGAGGTTATGGAAAAAAATGTCAAGTACTTTAGGTATTAGAGAGGAAAAAATGCCCTCCTATTCAAGATATTGGAATGAGACTCAACGCCACACAATCATTGTTTTTTGCCGGTTCCTATCGATTCCAATGTAATTCTATGCGATGGAACGATTTCGGCTGCGCCTGAACTCATGAAATGGCGTTTAGTTACACAATAAACTCTCTCTCTCTCTCTCTCTCTCTCTCTCTCTCTCTCTCTCTCTATCTATTGTGGTAGAGGAGCCCAGGGCGTCTGGTCCCCTTTTAACTTAGGTCAAACGGCAGCACTGATTACTGATAAAGATGTTGACATCCTCCTGTGATAAAAGGAAAGAAGCGTTACTGAAACTTGCAACTGACCTTAGGAGTTCTTAGTAGGGAGACCGTATAAGTCAAAAGAGTGAGCATTTAAAAGGACCATAATGGCTATAGAAAAGGCTTCTGATACAACCACAAAGGTCACCTACGTCTGGGCTGGAGAGGTTTTGATACTGAATAGATGAGAAACTATGACAGTGAGTAGCATCACAAGCACCGTCGTCATTATGAAGAGAAGGTTTTCATTTTTCCTTTCTTATTTCTACTCTTCTCTTTTCACATAAAAACAGTCTGTTCTATGGAAGCCTATATTGTAGTGTAGTGACATTTTAGTCTTTTCTGTAGGAATTTTAACCCATTTTGAGAAATTATGATAATGATGATAGGACGAATGCTTTCATAAAACTAAATCCATTTCCTTCAAAAACATATACAAACTGTTTTAAACGTCTCAAAAAGAAAAAAAGAAAAAAAAAGAAAAAAAAAGCCTTCTATCCAGATTAAAAGGATGAAGACTGCAGGTGGAACGTTGCTTCGAACTGAATATGAACCATGATTCCGCAGAAAATTCAGAGACGCCAGATGAGCAGAAAACAGCATACTGTTCTTGCCTGTTGAAGGAGATTGATACTTCCCGCTGCGTGACCTCAGCGAGGAAACTCATTCTTAATTCCTAACACTAGGGTGTAACAGCATAAATGCAAAGTCTGTCTCTGTATGCCGCTATTTAAGGCGATTATGTCATTTTTAGAGTTAAACCTACTTCCCTTAAACAGGCTGATGGCCCATTTCCATTGTTCTCAAATTCTGAACTGTGCCTCTTGCTTTGTTACTGCAGACTTCCAAGAGACTAGTTTGAGTTCATTTACTTCAATTACATTCAGCTGACTTATTAATTTTTTATTTTATTTTATTTTATTTTATTTTATTTTTTTGAGGGGTAAGGGGGGGGGCCGGTTGCGGTTTCCTGTCATGTATTCATGTATGTGCAGACTGTCCTTCTAAGTTATCTTTTCTGTGATGTGGCATTTTTTTATTTTTTTATTATTCATACATTGCTTTTGTGCAAGAGTTCAAGCTCGATGAAGTCAGTGGTGGTTAGCTTTCTTTCAGAAGAGTGAATATCGGCAATAATAATAATAATAATAATAATAATAATAATAATATAATAATAATAATAATAATAATAATAATAATAATCCAAACAAAAACTTCTTTCAGTTTTCTTCTGAAGATTGAAAAAGAAACCCACAAATTCACTTTGTAACTTGTTTACTTAAATACTTAGAAGTAAACAAGTTACAAAGTGAATTTGTGGGTTTCTTTTTCAATAATAATAATAATAATAACTCGAATGAAAAGTACACGGTGTAAGTCTTTAAGCTTCGTGGTAAGGTCACTTTTTTTTTTACAACGGATTTCCAGCTATTGTACTTACATCTTTCAATTTCAGAAATATTACGCATGGCTAGTGATTTGTGATGATGGCAGAAATGTGTACCTGCTTAGGGTTAATTGTATAAATTATGAAAAAGTTTGTGGCAGACTTTTTATTTCACTGTCATATTTTGTTTTCCTGATATCTGTTGACTGTCCATGGTGAATCGGTTAGAGAGAGAGAGAGAGAGAGAGAGAGAGAGAGAGAGAGAGAGAGAGAGAGAGAGAGAATGTTCTTTTCTTTTCAATTTAAGACGGAAATGCTTCTGTAGATTTGCGTGAAAGAGGAGACATTTGACTCACTTGGACACGGGAAGCTAAAGGGAGCGAGCGATCACATGAACTCTATTCCAATATATGCTACCCCTAACTACGAATTTTGTGAGGTCCGGTGTTTTTCATGTATATTTTTAATTTAGAAAAAAGATCACTAGAATATTAAATCACGAGAGATCATGTTTTCATTGGCTGTTCTCATTGCTACTCGTTTTGTTAATGACAAATAAAACGATGGCTTTAGTAACAGCCTTATGACCAGTTAGAAGTTGATTAGTTTAATTGAGTATCTGGCATTATTTGGTGATTTCAGAATAGTTACTAGGTTGTTGAAGTAATAAAGAAACTGTTTCTTGTACGATCTTTCACAGTACTGTATCTCTCTCGCTGAAGGCTGAAAACTAAATAACTTAAATGAGGACAGGGAAATGGTCGGCGATATCCATAATGAAAATTCCATCATTTTTGCCTTATGTCTATTTGAGAAAAGGTTTCCCATGCGCAGATATAGAGAGGTTTAGAAAGTTTTAACAGGCATCAGTAAGTGGCTTGTCTTATTTGTTAATATGGTGCAATCTTTTAAGCAGTGTGTAACATGTAGTCATTTTTTTTATTATGATACCTTGCTTTTCGTTTTTTGTCACTCAGAAGTTTTCTCTTTAGTCTACCACATTTATTTAAAAATTAAGATGATAAGCTGCCGCCATTCATTCTACTATTTGCTTGATGATTAGTCAAAGAGTAAAATCGTGTATTGCGCTTACTAATTTGCCTCTCCTATGAGGAGAGAAGCAAGTTAATTTTTCATGATATGATGAAGAAATGTTTGAAATGTTTCGTTGCTTGAAACAACAGAGCCTTAACAATTTCTAGTTAGAGCTTCACCAGACTGAACATTCCACCGAAGCAGAAGAAAGGAGAGGAGAGGTTAAAGTAATTGAGCGAATGATACTTTTGGAAACTCCACGTTGCTGACATAACTTCAGTTGATTTCGCCCGGTTGCTTTAGAAATGATCTTATTGCACCACCAACTGGAGATGTCTGAGCAGTTAGACAGAGTGATACCCTTCCGTATATCATGTTTGTAGGTCTGTTCCTCTCATATTCATAAATGTGAAATAGATTGGACATTTTTCATATTCCACTTGGATCCTTATACCTGAAAGGAATTTTTACACATACATAAAGTTTTAAGTAAAATGTAATGAAAGTACTGAACCATTTTAAAAGTAGTTTAAAGTATGAGCAGACGTGAGCCATGTTTAAGACTTCCATTTACTTAGTTCAAGAAAGGTACGAGGAAATGCTTGCTCTGGAGCGCAGTCCTAACACCCGTCAGGCTGCCTCTTCCCACATTTTCTGTGTGGAAATCGGCAATTTTCGGATTGCATATTTCAGTGACTTTTTCTTTCTTTCCGCTTTGGAAATCTCGTCATGCTTTTATTTGTCCGACCTATATAAGCTTCATTCCTTTGAAAGGGCAGGTCCTTTACTTCCTTGAGGAATAAGCCTCTACCACATTTTACTTTCTCTCTCTCTCTCTCTCTCTCTCTCTCTCTCTCTCTCTCTCTCTGCTCCTTCCTTCTCCATGCTCTCTCGTTCTCGTCTCTCTCTCTCTCTCTCTCTCTCTCTCTCTCTCTCTTTGTACGTTGGGTTGCTCTCTTGCTGGCCTCTTTATCTGAGTATGTTAACAATTCAAAGGATATTGTGGCTGATTTCCGCAAACTTTGAAGGACCTTGATGGTAGTAAATTATACTGAATTAATTCATTTAAGAGACTATATTGCATGTTGGATTTCATTGTAAAATACTTATAATTGTAAATTCAATTCTTGGTTCAGGAATCGCAGTTCATTCCAAGTTAACATTGGTCGTGATTATTAACATTGAAATCACTTAGGGGTTCTTCCGAAGAATTGAAAGATCAGTGTTTTGCTGCTCATTAGAGGAAGATTAACGTAATAACTGTGCATGATTTGTGACATGCAACGTGATAGCTCGGTTTTTTCATCTATCAGGTAAAAGCAGGCTTCCAGAAGAACCAAGCCTTAGTATGTCTAAACAAAAATACCCCACCCACTACACTAACTTACTAACTACAAGTTAGTGTAGTCTCTACTCCCGAAGTGGTAAGTCCACTCAAGTGAAGTAAGGCTATTCCTGTTCAAAAACTAAATTGCACAGCCGATGACAGTTTGGTTAATGCTTACCATTTGTTAGTGTAGGAGCCTTCTTTAAATCTTTTACAAATGACGTCAGAAGAATAAATTAATTCTGATAGCTTGTTTTATTATTTCGTTTATCATAATGTGTTCAGAAGAAATCGTTTCTTTAGGATGAACGTAATGTTGGTGCAAGTTAAGAATATCTCTCTCTCTCTCTCTCTCTCTCTCTCTCTCTCTCTCTCTCTCTGAACACACACACACACACACACACACAAGTTGCAAAATTCATGATTATTTGGTGAACATGCTGGTGGCTGATGCCTTGAGATGTATCACTCGAGTCTGAGGATGACGTAGTTACACCATGACAGGATGTGGAGGGTCACACATGTCTTGTCGTTTTTGCAGTCGTGAAATCTGATGCTCAGCCGTGATTTGGTTTTTTCTTTCTTTACAGAGAGAGAGAGAGAGAGAGAGAGAGAGAGAAGAGAGAGAGAGAGAGAGAGAGAATGTTTTAGGAAATCGTAGACGTCCGTCTTCATCATAGAATCTCATTGTTTCTTTTTTTGAGCTACTGTTTATCCCTGAATAGTACCTCTCTCTCTCTCTCTCTCTTCACTCTCTGAGATTCAAGTACAAATACACGGTTTTTATATCTTTTTTTCTTCCGACCCTATCCTGTTTCACATCAGCTCCCTGCAACTACTCCAAGCAGCGTCTCGTGCTTGTTTGCCTTTTCATTTTTGCCGTAATTGCTGCTCGTACGACCGGCCGGCCATCTGTCAGTGGAGATCAACGCCGACCGTACGAGAACATGACGTGTCCTTTTCGATTACCAAACGATCAGGAGCGAGAAACCGGGAGACTAAAATATACGTCTCTTGAGAAGCATTCTAAACAGGAAATTCCTTTCGGCCAAAAATGAAGAGAAAGTGACGAGTGATTGAAAGAACTGCCTGTTTCCAGATCAAGGACTGCCTTTGTTCGCTCTTCAGAGAGAGAAGCGGGAGAGGTTGCGTGTTTTCCTTTCTTTTGGGATGGATGGAGTGGCATTTAGTCATGAAAAACTGCATTTTATATGGATTTGGGTCAGGATGTTTTTCCTATTGTTTAACATAGAAAGACTATCAGGTTTCTTTCCGTTCCATATTGAAAAATAGATGAAATCTAAGGACACAAAAAATTGTAGTCTGTTAACTAACTAATGTATTTGTGTGGTTGCACACACGCACATTATAGTATATATGTGTGTGTGTATAAAGTATACATATATGATATATATTATATTATATATATTATTATTATAACTATTATTATAATTATTTATTATATATATCTAATAAATTAAAATTATAATATAATATAATTATATTATATATCATAATATATAGATATATATATATATATATATATATATATTATATATATATATATATATATATAGTATATATATATATATATGTATATATATATATATATTATATATATATATATATATATGTAATATATATATGATTGGATAGTAAAAGAGATGGACATATTTCAATGTGTCACTAATTAAACTGTTCATTCATTTTATGTATGGAAACGCTTTAATTTATCGTAAAAGGCAAGTTAATCAAAGTCCACCTCTGAGCGATGGTTTTCAGCTTATATCCGGGACCTATTATTTAGTTTGTTTTTCTTGTTTTTTAATGTGTTGTTATTAATATATTCTGTTTTGAATTTGTTTCATGTATGCTATAGAGTTTAATTTCACTCATATATTATCAGTCACGATCATTCATAGTTCTCTGATGTTATATTGGTACCTCAGTTAGTTCTTTGGTCCGCTTTGATCCGAACATTTTTAAGGGGTTTGGTCGTGTTTGAGTGTTATCAGTATTAATGAGCAGCTTCTTGTATACATCACTCATCTTTACTCATGTTGTTATTGGTGTTACTGTTTAAAAGATTTCATGTATGATGTGAAACTGTTGACTCATTGAAAAGCAATTAAAAGCACAAAAATACATAACTCTTCATCATCCCTACCGCCAGGGAACACACAGGGACCACTGTTAAGTCCCGTCATTCCTGTAATTTATCTTCCGCAAATCTACACAAGAATCTCCTACTTCCAGTCTCAAAGTTCTCATCAAAGTGTGTCTTGGTGCTCTTCCTCTTCTGGATGACCAAAGGAGCCCGGCTGACAATATCACAAACTACAAGTCCAAACCATCTCCGTTTTACTTGGCATCATTATCCTGTCTGCGTATGGGCCTTTCGTCAATTTACATACGGGATCATTCCTATCTCTATCATACCATTTGACTCTTTATTTTCGTCTTGAAGCTTCACTCTCAGATGGACAACTTTTTGTGTCACCTTAACATAGGTATAATTTTACTTTCGTTTCATTACAATTCTTATTCGTGTGCCCAGCGTTTGATTTTTAAGCCTTTCAATAACTTCAGTTGAAGAGAGCCTGTACTGGATGTCTTTGTTTGAAAGAGTCAACCTCATTCATTCTTTCTTCATCTGATGTTATTTCATCTCTTTGTATATACTCAGTCCTTTTTATTTCTGTTGTTTTTGGACAAATGTGAGTCCCATCTCTCTAGATATATAGACGAGTTCTAGTAAGGAAACTTTTTAAATATATCGGAATTTTGCTGATTTATACATATTCTTTGCATATTCTACTTTTATCTTCTTTCATCTCCGACCACTTTTTTCAATATACAATATGTGAGAAGGGCTTACAACAAAGGTGAAATAACTTTCCCTTGTAGACTCAACTACTTTTCTGCTGATTCCCTTGACCGGACCTCATCGACATTGACTTTGCATTGACTTCGTACATGGTTAATTTCAGTTAGCGTTACATATTATAGGGAATACCGTATTGACGCAATGCCTTCCGTAATATTGCTCTGTGCACGGTTTTAGATACCGTTTGGTAATCAAAAGCAAATAGGAGAACTTAAATTCTTTAATCTGCTGCACAACGAGGCTTAAATATTTGATCCGTAAAACTGATCTTTGAGGTTTTAATTATCTTCTTTTTCCAGCGTATTAGTAATAAGCGTTCTAAATATTTTTAGTGTAACTGATGTGTCATGTCTCCATGGTTATACCACGTTCAGTCAAGTCGTTTTTCTTTGGTACATTAGCTAAGACTTCCAACTCCCACATTGTACAGAACTGCCCAGTTAGCGGACATCATCTCTACAGTGATGCCATCAGTAGTTTTCCATCCCCTAATTTTATTAATGTTTCCACCTCAGAAACTGTGGATTACGAACATTTACTTCTCTTTCACCTTCGGATATATCAATGACATTACATACCTTGTCTAAAATGTTCCACTCGGCTTATATGCCCCAGGCTTATATGCACCCATCCCTCCTTTTAACAATCTTTTCCTCTATTTTCTTTTCACTCATGGATATTTCATGAGCAATTCTGTGCACCACCCCAACACCAAAGCAGCTTCTTGAATACACGTTTTGTTAACATCATCAGTCTGTTTGTTAAATATTTTCTCTTGTCTCTTCTTGATCTTCGTTCACTTCTGTATAAACTTGAATATTTAGCACATTCTACTTTGTGTTCTTCATCTCCTCTCTAAAGTTTGTCTACACGTACCTTTTGCTTTTGTCTATTCATCATTGCACTTCTATACTTACCAAATATCAACTGATATCCAGGGTTTCTGTCTTGTCACCTCATATCCCAGTACTTCTTTTTTTAGCAGATTCAAATACATACCTGATGTTAATTAAGTTCTCATTGAACTGCAATTCTGTTCTTCATTAATTTCCAAAACCTCTCGATGTTCAACTTCAAGATTATTTACTGTATCAAACCTTGATTAATATCAATGTATTTGCCGTCTATGACTGCTGTCTAAGGCTGTCCAGATCTGTTTATGGATGTCCTCCATTGGAAAGCGAAGAAACTCATAAATTGTACTCGTACTCATATATATATATATATTATATAATAATATATAATATAATCTTTATATATATATATACGTGTATGTGTGTATGCGTGCGCATGCGCGCGCATGTGTATGCATGTATGTGTAAAATATAGGATGTGTTGATGATTTAGTTCAGACCCCAAGTCGTGAGAATTTTCAAAAGAAGATGCTCTCTAGAATGTGTAAACACAAAATTCCCAATTATAATTAAAAACCGTGTGTATATATGTATATATATCTGGGTCATTGGATAAAAATAACGATAATGTCGTTGCAGTGTAAAGGAAAATTACTTTCCGCACCACATAAATATCCTGAAATGGTGCACATCCTCCTCAGGGGAACAATCAAAGAGCCATTAATATGGCTCGCAGGCTTGCATGGAATAGGACGCCAGCTTTTGAGGAAGAGGCTGGAAGACGCAGGAAGAAGAGAGTAGATCAGCAGATTTCCTGTGTGTGTTGAATGAGTAAATCTGCAGCTATCCATCTTGCACATTGTTCTGAGAAGATGGGATCATAAATCATTTATTTAAGAGATGACACAAAGAAGAGATATTGGCCATGGTTATCTAGACTCTCTGCGTTCCTTTCGGTCTTACTGTATAGTTTACATTAGGAATCATACTATTTCACCGTAGATCAAAACTGTTGGGTATAACTACTTAAAAACTATATTTTGGATAATTTAGTAACCTTTAAATTTTCATTAATACTATTAAAAAAAAACTCGTATAAGTACATAAAAAGTACCAGTTACCACTAGCAGCAAAACTATATCGCCTATATGTTTCGATTTTTTCTTAATAATCTTGGATAAGATCTCCGAAAAAAATTCGTGAAATCCTCTTCTGAATTTCACGGTTTTGTTGGAAAGGTGTCCAAACATATTAGGAATTCCGGAATCGAACAGATCATTGGATGTGTGTATATCGCCGCATTTACGTGTATTAGGGTCACTTCACAACATTACCTGAACGGTACCTTACGACGTTGAGAATCAGTAATGGAAGTCGGGAGACACAGATCGCTCATCAAAACTTGACTTGTAATAACCGAAAGGTTACATTATTAATATGCAGGAGTATCGACTCTCTCTCTCTTTCTCATATATATATATATATACATACATATATATATATATATATATCTATATATATATATATATATATATATATATACATATATATATATATATATATATATACCATACACATATATATATATGTATATATATATATATATATATAGTGCATAAATTCATACAAAGGCATACACACACACAGACATTCACCTTTTCTCGTAAGAGAGGGATGGCTCCATAAGGTGTTTAGCAGTTAAGAGGTGTTTGCTAGTGGGAAGGCTTTTCGACCCTGGTTGCAAACCAATACAGTTGACCAACTCCCATGTACTTAATTCAATTCTCAAATTCTCAGGTCAACAGAGGTCCAGTTGAACATGCCGAATATTTCCAGCTGGATTGGAAATCAAACCTGTTACCTTTTGTTGGTGCGCAACACACGCACACACACACACACACACACACACACACACACACACATATATATATATATATATATATATATATATATATATATATATATATATAATATATATATAATATATATATAAGATACTAAGTGAGTATTTTTCTGTCTCAAACAATTTCTGTGAAAGCAATGGCGGAAACTTTTTTTGTTTAACTCTGTTCGGAATGTGTCCACATGGCTCCTTTTTCCCTCAAGTACACACCTTATTAAAAAGTGGATGTTCTGGCTGTTGGCTTTGATTCAGTATTACAATTGATGTTAAATGGAAGAAAACATGCAAAACATCCATTTTCCCTGGGTGCTATACTTGAAGGACAAAATGAGGATATTTAGACAAATGAGGAAAAGTAATAAAATAAAAAAAAAAACTGCATAAATACCCTGGGCATATATATATATATATATATATATATATATTATATATATATATATATATATATATATATATATATATATATAGTGAGCAGTGTGTGTTTCTTATTGCCACTACTATAATCATTTTACAAAATACTATGGTTGAAAAAGAAATAAGACATGGTGGTTTAACAAAAATTCAAGACTGTTTTTTTTATTAGCTCTTAGATTTTTTTAAATATGGGAGTTGGAATTATAAACACGTGGCCCATTCAGAGAAGTGGTTCATTGACATTAATCGTCCTTTTGGAACAACTACAGGGTTATTGACGCTGTAATTTTGATTACCTGTACATCTCTCCTCTGTTTAAAAGCATTTTAAACATGTGCAAAGTCAGTAACACGAATTAGTTGAGAATAAAAGCTTGAAAACATTTCGATGAGCATCTTGACCAAAATACATGATACCATATATATATATATATGTGTGTGTGTGTGTGTGTGTGTGTGTGTATGTGTGCTTGTGTGTGTATGGTTACATCACTTTAAAATTTTAATTTTAATCATTGTTCCTTGACTTTCCAAAACTATGATGCAAGTTGTCGGCTGTAAGAACAAGATTAATGGTTAAGCTGTACGTGCAGTGTTCCTGTGCTCGCTACTTATTGAAGACTTTTAATGAAAATATAAATTATATCTTTGATGCAAAGGCAGGTGTCCCACAGTTATTGGACAATGACATCTCTTCTCAGACATCTCAGTCCAGTTTACAAGTCATGTACCCAGTTCACCCCATCACGAATGAATTCATGACTGTATAACAGGCAGGAAAGGTTTACAGGAAATGGCCTCTGTGGGGTTTGTATAATACAGCTGCAGGAAATCACATCTGAGCTATCTCTGCAGGTGTTCCTAAAACAAACCAAACTAACTCTAGACGCACGTGAGCGGAATCATACTCGTGTAGCTTTGATAATACTAATATACTGATACACAATCGATAATGCCGCCCCTATAATGATAATGTGCCTGTGCAGTAGTAGTTCTCATGAAAAGCGAAGGGTTCATAATAACAGTCTTTCAGATATTGGCACTGTTACTTTTTAACCCCTATTCCTTGCCATGTATTTTGAAGGCGTCTGGTGTAAGACTTTTTTTTTCCCTTAAATCACTCGTAACAATGTTGTTTTAATTTTTCGCATTAGTTACAACAGCTGACTACTTTTATATTTTGCTTCACACAGGAAAACGAAATATTACAAATGAATACAAAAATAACTTAAAGGGCAAAGTAAATTTTTTGGTCTTAATGTAATCTGGTCAGAACTTAAAATGTTATTTTTTATATACGTGTCAAAAGTGGTTTATAGTAAAAACTGACATTTGAACTATTTTGCAGTTGCATCAAAATCCGCATGAATGTGTGTTGTTCGAATACGTATATTTTTGTTATGTAGGAAGTATGTACCTGAAGTATGTTTTAAGCATATGAATAACACTAGTGATGTATCAATTACGTGAAAGACAGGACTCAAAACAAATAATTAAGTTGGAAAGCTTCAGGAATTGCCATCTCAGATAAATTATTTACCAAATGTTAACAGCCGCTAGATAGAATATACTCCATTTTTGTAATGTAAATAATTTTCTAAGATAATGCTTCATTGTTTTCAAGTGATCTATATTGCCCAGTGTTCATAACTTATGTAGCATATCTATCCACAATAGTGTGACATTCATCAAGTGCAGTGGGATACAATGTTTGTATCTCTGCTTCCTTTGCTAATAGGATCAGTTCCCAACCCTAGTCTGCTACAGCCTTGTTGGACGAGTTGTTTACGTGCTCGACTGTTGATCTCAGGTCCGGGTTCGATTCCCAGTTCTGCCAACAAGGAACCAGAGGAATTTATTTCTGGTTATAGAAAGTCATTTCTCGATGTGGTTCGGATCCTACAAGAAGCTGTAGGCTCCGTTGTTAAGTAACCAATTGGTTCTTAGCCACGTGAAAATATATAATCCTTCAGGCCAGCCCTAGGAGAGCTGTTAATTAGCTCAGTGGTCTGGTAAACTAAGTTATACTGACTTTTTACCATTCATTCCATAGTAAAGGGGTCAGTTTGAAAAATGTAGAGAATGGTACAACCTCTTTATTGCAGCCCTTTGAATGTTCTCAAACCATAGGATATGCTTCACCCTCTCTATACCTTGGCCTCACATAATAATAGGACAAGTTCTCAAACTTTAAACTATGCTGAATATTCTAAAACTCTGTACCATGGCTTCCAAATAATAGGGCTAGTTTTAAAACCTTATTTTGAGCTACAGCCTATATACCATGGTCATTCACAATACTTGGGCCAGTTCTCAAGCCACAAATTATGATACAACCTCTGTTGCATAGTCTTCCACTGTATAAGGGGAAGTCCTCAAACATCATATTGTGCTCAAAACTCTGTATCATGGCCTTCTGTAATATGAGCCCATCTCTGAAATTCTAGCCTATGCCAGAATTTCTATATTATAGTCGTTCACAATACTGGGACCAGATCCTAAGCAATAGACTTTACCACAAACTCTTATACAGAATTAAGAAATACTGGGACTAATTCACAAACTGTCAATTATGTCACAGATTATATCATGCCCTTCCCCAATATTGGGACCAGTTCACAAACAGTAGACTTTGCCAAGAACTCTTAGTCTTAGAATGTCAAAATATAGACTGTGTAGACTGGAATAAACTCTCAACATGTCCTTCCACATTACCGTGACCAGTTAGTTCTCAGACCCTAGATTATATTGCAAATTCTGCTTCCTGGCTTTCCATGATAAGGGGAGTGGTTCTGAAACTTTAACCATGTTGGAAATAATATATCGTGGCTTTCCATATTAGTGGGACCTGTTTCAAACCATAGACTATATGCTGCAACCTCTGTACCATAGACTTCACCATTACTGTAACCAGTTTTCAAATTGTAGACTATGGCACAAACTGTATCATGGTCTTCCACAATGCTAGCCTCAGTCCGAAACTGAGGACTAAGTCATTGACTGTATCATAACCATCCATCCACATTACTGAGACCCATTGTCAAACAATAGACTTCACCTAAACCTGTGTATCAGGGCCTTCCGCAATGTTTGGAACAGCTTGCAAGCTGTAGACTACAGCACAAACTCTGTATCATGACCTTCCACACTAATGGGATGTGTTTCAAAATGCAGGATATGCACAAACTCAAACTGCAGACTATACCACAAACTTTGTACCACAGCCTTCCACATTACTGGGAACAGTTCTCAAAATGTCGGCTATGCCACTAATGCTATATCGTAGCTTCCACATTCCTGAGACCAGTTCTTAAATAGTAGACTATAACACTGACTCTGCGCCATGCGCCTCTTCAATACTGGAACCAGCTCTCAAATCTTGACTATGCTACAATATCTTTGCCAAGGCCCTTCACAACACTGGGACCATTTGTTAAACTGAGGATAATGCTACAACCTCTGAACCCCTGTATGCCACAATACCAGGAACAATTTGCAAATCATGTACTACACAGCAATCTACGTATGTACCATGGTTCCACAATATTGGAACTAATTCTCAAAATACATACTATGCCACAAACTATGTATCTTAGCCTTCCACAGTGCTGGGACTAGTTCTCAAACCATTGTCTGGGCATAATCTGTACATCACAGCCCCCATAATACTGAGTCCAGTCCTCAGACTGCATGTGCTACAACCTCTTATGGCATTCCATAATACTGAAACTAGTTTTTAAATCAGAGTATAGGTATTGCGATCTGTGTACCACAATACTGAGATCAGTTAGATTTTTTGTCTGTACAATATGCCACACATTCAGTATCATGGCCTTAAACAGTGCTATACGGGTTCAAGTTCCAGTTTTCAAATTGTATTCTGTACGACAAACTCATATATAATGTCCCTCTGCAATATTGGGATTAGGTGTAGTTTTAAAACTGCACACTATACAACTCAGACTGTATCACGGCCTACCTTTTACCACAGTTCTTGCTCATTGGTCCATTTCTCAAACCATAGACTGTGCCATAACATTTGTGCTATTGCACCCCACAATCATGTCCATTTCTCTAACCATAGACTGCCACAACCTGTGTACCAGAGCCTTCCACAGTCATGGTCCGTTTCTCAAATCATAAGCAGTGCCATTACCTTATACATAGCATTCCACAGTCATGCGTCCCTTTCATAGATCTGCGCACTACGGCCTTCCTGAATAGTAGAATGATTTCAGACCATAAACTTTGGTCATCCCTTTTGATAGCCGAGTGGCTAAGGAAACTATTTTTCCACATGAAATTGTAAATATATATATATATATATATATATATATATATATATATATATATATATATATAAATATATATATATACACACATATATATATATATGTGTGCGTGTGTGTAATGTGTTTTGTATTGTGTGTATGCATATATACATTATACATACTATGGCTAATACAATTACATACATATCTGGTAAAAATTGACCAGTAAATTATATATATATATATATATATATATATATTATATATATATATATATATATATATATATATAAATAAACACCAAATTCATAGACGGGGATATCGGACTTGACTATCTATTTTCATTCAAGAAACTGCCTGTTGAGGTTTCCTAGTTGCGGCCTAAGAATATCTTTAAATCATTACTACCATGGCGACAAATGTTTCACTTACCCAATAGCGTTCTTCGTGGTGTGCTGTTACAAAATAAGTTCACCTTATCAAATAAAAGTGCTGCGAAATAGGCGTAAAACATTTTGCCAGGGGTGAACAAAATGCGACCAATTATTTAAGGTTATTCAGGCTATTGCCATTTCCTTGACAATCTTGATGGTCCGTATCAGTCGAAATGATTATGATGTTGGGAAGTTTTGCACACATTTATATGTGCTGTCCCTTTTTCAGGAGGAGACTAATAATTGTCAATTTATTTAATCATCGCACAGAACAAAAAATTCTGTAAGCAACTAAAGCACCGTGACACGTTGGCCTTCTATAAGGCATAGAAATTGCACCAAGTGAAGTGAGTATGTTGCACAATCAGGGTATTCCTGATCGTTTTGTGACTTTGAAGTCCTTGTCCTATATTGCCCCATCTCATGCTAAAATTAACTAAAGACAATGATAAACCTTCAGATTAGTGGAATGTAAAGATGCCTCCTAAACGGCACCGAGCTGAGAGATACACCATTTGACACAAGGCAATTCTGTATACGAGTGGTGCCAGTAGTACAAAATCAAGAAGTGGCAACATTTTTGTATCGGTCATTTTTCGTATTTTTTAAGTATCTACAGACTAAGACCGCAAGAAATTTGGAAGTGATCTTCACCTCTTAAGCAGGGCAACTATCTTTGGTAAAGCGGCCCATGAAGTGAATCAAGTTATGGTGAAATAGAGAGCCCATTGCTTGTTAGCAAATGGCCTGAAAGATTAATCGAATCGGTTGATTGTTGAGTTTGTGACTTTCACTACTTTGTGGCCTTGTCAAGCTTCTTGAGTTGTTTTAACGACGACGAGAGATTGCAGAAGGCATATAATGAACGTGCTTATGAAAGCAATACCTTCTGCTGATGTTGTTCGGTTTCTCTTATCTGTTTTCTTTTCCTTTCTTCTTCTCAATTGAGCATATCGTTCTGTGAAAGTTTGGTCAGCAAGTTAATAGCCTCAGTGGCTTGCTTCAATGGAATCAGTGAAAACGTTGATGATAATCATGTTAATATGTACATTGATTTTCCTCCCTGTTTTTGCAAAATGTGTCCGAATATCGCTTTTGATTAACTGAAACCTGGACATTATAATTTGGTGGCAAGAAAATTTTATTGTATTAGGCAAAAAAAATGGGCTCCTCTTCATTTTTTTTTTTTTTTTTTTTTTTTTTTTTTTTTTTTTTTTTTTTTTTTGTCAGTTACAACCTTTCATTATTCAATGTCATTTGTCAGCTATTTTCCTACAAGGTGAGCTGACTATGGTTAAAAATTAAGCAGAGGAGTGAATATTCAGAATTTAAATATTCAGTCCGGCATCCTGCTCAATTAATGTATTGTTAATCATGAGTTCTCTCTCTCTCTCTCTCTCTCTCTCTCTCTCTCTCTCTCTCTCTCATTAGTGTAAAAGTATATGCCAGTATGGATATAATTGTTGGTATATTCTTTTCTCGTATTTTTCCTTGTTTTTGCGTGAGATATGCTTTCTCTCTCTCTCTCTCTCTCTCTCTTCTCTCTCTCTCTCTCTCATTAGTGTAAAAGTATATGCCAGCATGGATATAATTGTTGGTATATTCTTTTCTTGTATTTTCCCTTGTTTTTGCGTGAGATATGCTTTCTCTCTCTCTCTCTCTCTATCTCTCTCTCTCTCTCTCTCTCTCTCTCTCTGCTTTCATGCTGAAGTTTTATGTACACCTATCCTTTGTATATGAAGACTTTTCCTGTCTCATTTTCGCAATTTAAATGTTTTTTATTCAGTTTGATAAATTATTAAATTTAAAACAGTTGTTCTTCTTCCTGCAAATTATTGAGATTGTTTTTAAGATGTCACATTTCCTCAAGGAAAGTGTGTTGTGTATCAGTAGATCCATGACAAGTATTTTTACAGCAAGCCACATCATATGTACCATTTACATTCTGTACATTTTTACATTTACAATATATTAAATCAGGTTTACCGGATATTACAGTATTTTTTTCCTTCCTCATACACCTACTTATTTTAATTTATTATGGATGCCATTATATTAGATTATATACTATGTAATGAAACATCAGCTTTTATTTTATTATTTCGCACTAGGCTGTGTACATCACATTTGTTATTGGATTTATTTGATTTATTATATGAAAAAAGCAAAAGGTCTCTGAGGAGAAATGAGTTTATTGTATTCAGTAAGATTGATTATAATGACTGAAATCCAGTTAAAGATAAATGAACTACAGAGAAACTAATAGACAGTCACTGCTACTCACTGAACATTCTGGCCTTTTTTCAGCTTGGAAGAATTTCCAAGCAAGAGCCTTCTGACTTCGAAATATGGTCTCGTCATTTAGAGCGTCGTGCTCCACTGACTTTATTTTTCTTGCTACCATTGATCATATGTCTGTATATTTACCTGCAGATTAGCTAAGTTATATTGTTTTTCTCATCTCTTATTTCACGTGTGGACAATTTACTGTGCGGGAGTCTACTTAGCGAGTAAATGACTTACTGGGCTTCTTGTTTTGAGTAATAATAATAATATTAATAATGATAATATTGTTCTTAGTGACGGATTCAAAAAGAATTTTGGTTACTTCCTCCTTGATATTTTGTCTTCCTTTTTCACCAGTAGGCTACTTTCTCTTTAGTTTAAAAAACAAACTGTAATAATACTTCATAAAGTCATGCATGATTGTCTAAATTAGCATGGTTTGTGAATCAAAAATTATTTTTTGTTTGAAGGTTCTCACACCTCTTCTCTTGGGTAATTTTTCCATTTTTCCATAATAGCATTTTATTCTCGAAAACTTTGCTTGGCAAGTTAATCACTTGTAATGTTATATATGAAAGTGTGACTTCGACCCTGAGCTGTAATAAGGTGTTATTATCGTTAATTAATATTATCCTCTCTTAATTCGTAGTATTGTTCTCATTCTGTTCTTCTCTTTAACTAAATTTATGCGTTTTAACTTTTTCCTTATTTTTCACTTTCCTCTCTCTCTCTCTCTCTCTCTCTCTCTCTCTCTCTCTCTATCATGTGGATGTATTTATTTTGCTGATGTAAATATATAAAACAGTCGTGAATATCACATTTAAAAGATAGTTTTAGATTTTTTACATTTATTCCTCTCACGTGCCCATATCAATTCTTCAGTGAGAGAGAGAGAGAGAGAGAGAGAGAGAGATGAGAACTCAAAATCTGTGAAGCATGAATGAGGGTCGATACTGGATGAGGCTCTGGTGGAGTTGGGTATTTGGTGTCAGTGGCCCCCAGCAATGCCCGTGCTCCCAGCCCACACAATATGACCGGCTGCGGCCATTTTATAGCACGCTCTAGACTGCCATTTTGTTTTGCGTGAGTTTAGGAGCAGCGGCAACGACGTGGAGGTGAGGGAAAGAGAGAGAGAGAGAGAGAGAGAGAGAGAGAGAGAGAGAGAGTACCGGTGGTCGGTGGCGGTGTCGGAGGGTCCCAAGGGTTGGGTTGGGCGTGTGGGCTCGATTCAACGTTGGGTGGTTGGTGGGCAGAGTGAGTAGCACTGACGATGAATACCGTCAAGTTGATGATGATGATGATGATGATGAGGAGGAGGAGGAGGAATAGATGCGATACCATTTTAGAATTGAGCCCGGTATCATATGGCGATTAAAATAGTCAGATTATTTCTGATGAGATTCATGGATGGGCACCGGTTGGCGAACGTTCATATCGTGGCAATAGAGTAGAGAGAGAGAGAGAGAGAGGGAGAGAGAGAGAGAGAGATGGTTATGTTAAAAAGAGGAGGGACGCTGGACCCGTTACTATCTTCACCACCGGCTACCACCCTGGGAGCCCAACCAGGAGAGAGAGAAATCCCGGGTAGGCAGGCATACACATATAGACCCCACACGCACGCACAAACACACCACACACACACTCACTCACACATACACTCTCACCCTTCTGCCGCCACCACCACCAACCTGCTCTCTTAAACACGTGGTCACCAAGGGCCCAACGCTACCCAAGAATAATTCTCTCTCTCTCTCTCTCTCTCTCTCTCTCTCTCTCTCTCCTTTTCTTGATTTTATTTTTAGATCCGTAAATGACATTTACCTCATGAGTGTGTTACACTGAATTAAAATCTGGTTCTATCAGGTTTTCTGTTGTCGTAAAATATAAGTCTTTTTCAATTTTTCCAAACTAACAATAAGCGATCTGACTAACTTCTCATTCACGCTCCCATGCCCCCCCACCCCCCCCCCCCCCCCGTACCCCCCCCCAAGCTCTTCCACTAAATCACTTGTGGCTCGATTTACCTCCCTACGCTCTTCTTTCTTGGTAGTAATAAAATCCCCCCTCTCCCCCTCCCCCATCTCTCTCTCTGTCTCTCTGTCTCTCTCTCTCGCCATAGCAACTATCATACCCATCACCTAAAATATGAGGCCACGCAGGGGGCGTCACCGGGCATGGCGACCCCTCATATTGGAGACCATTGTAGCCCAGATTAAGTGAGGACACACACTGCCGTCTTTGTTTACGTGAGGGTAAGGGTTTGATTGTGTGGTGAGCCTCGCCCTTGGGTGTAGAGAAAGGACACCAGGAGGGTCACGGTGGGATGGGGAGATGGAGTGTGAACAAGACGAGAAGGAGGAGGAGGAGGAGTGTCATGGCCTATAAGAAATGTTGGAGGGACAAGTTGGCAACTGTTAGGGAGGACCTGGCGGTCGGTCGCGTTGGTGTTGGTGGTGGCTTTGCCCCTCAGGCCATATATCGTCAGGGGTTAGTAGGGGAATGGGGGGGGGGGGGACGGATCCCTTCCCTTCCCTACTTCCCACAAACCCTTTAAGATGGTGGAAGGGATGTACGTGAACATCTACACAAGATGGTGGCTATCATGCTGTAGACAACACGATGGCACTCGCGCCCCATTCAGATGATGCTGGGGGCATTGGGTCTCTTGTGCCCGAGATTCTCATGGGATAAATAAATGGGTTGATGAGGTTTGGTCAAATTGACCTCCTCGCATTATATTGAAGAGAAAGCGACTCTTGTCAACGGTGTTGATGCTTGAATGTCAACGCGTTCTGATGTCTCGAACACCTGCAGCCTCTCCTTAAGCAGAGCCATGTCCTGATGTCCTCTTCACAGAATATGTATGGGTGGATTTGGCCAATGAAATTCTTGGCCTTCTTCCCTGAACTGCAATTAACTGGACTTCAAATTCGTAGTTTTAATGTTTGAGATTTGTATTTAACCCATTTTTTCGCACTTCGATTATAAAGTTATTTTTAATTCGATGCATTTCATTCTTCACTACATTGTTGTAGTCTGTGCGTATAATGATACTAACAGTCCTGTTAAATAGAATGGCTGCATCATTTCAGTTAATTTTATATCGAATCTTCTCCTTTTTCCTTATGTTATTATTATTACTATTATTCAGAAGATGTGCCATATTGTGCCTAATCCAAATGGAACAAGGTCGCAGGGGCCATTGACCTGAAATTCAAGTTTCCAAAGACTATGGTGTTCATTAGGAAGTAAGAGAAGGTAAAGGGAAATATAGAAAGAAAAGAGCTCAATTATTTAAAAAAAATACTTAGGTAAATAAATAGATAAAATTGCGTTATAATTATTTTCTCTTCTGGGTTAATAGTGGACAATAATGGCAAGTGTTCATACTTTGGGAAAGTGAAATATATACATTAGCCGCGTATTTACAGCAATCTATTCTCTGTACAAGAGAATATGCTGTCTGTGCATTTCTCTTTACCAAAATATGAACATTGACCTTTATTGTCCACTATTAACCCAGAAGAGAAAAGGAAAATTGAGAAGACTCAATATAAAATGAACTGAAATGAAGCAGACATCTTATTTAGCAGGACTTGTTTAAGAGATGGTCTACGCTCATCTAATAACAATAGTAATAATAATAATAATACGACATTATTAATAGTACTACTAATGATAATAGACAATTTCAGGTGAAGACCATTTATTTGTGGGCCACAGGGTGCAGATATAATAACATAATTGCATAGTCAGAATCGTGCTGTAAAGGTAATGATGATAATAATCGTAATATACTTAATTTTTCCATTATTATTGTTTGCAGACACAGTGGAGACAAAGTTACATGATAAAATGAAGTTGTGCAGCATAGTTCCAAGGGAAAATTTAATATTTCATCTTTCTCTTTCTGAATTCACCTGTAATAGCAGTCATGATTTCCCCCTAATGACTTTTATCAAGGAACTCATTATGCAGTTATTCGTTTTTTTTATCTGTATTTATATTTCATTTACAACTGAGCCATTTTCACATATGGACGTGGCAGAATATTTTTCAGCCTGATGAACAATTGATCATGGTTCTATGCCCATTTGAAACAATAGTATAATTCTGTCACATACATTGACGTTCCTCCCCTATTTATGCTCTGTCTACCGAGCCAAGCATGAAATGTAAAACGTATATTAAAACGACCATGAGCATTAGGTAGTATGCAGAATTAATTAACATTCTTATTTACGGATCAAGATGCCTCGTATTTTATAAAACAGTTTTACATTTATGACCACTGTAGAGGTTTCATGAAGCATAGTCTCATATTTACCTGTAGACAAAAGAAACTTCTGTGAGGAAGATGCTTGGAATCGGAAAAATCGATTTAAGATTATAATCATTCATATATCTTCGATTTTCGCGCACGGATTTCATAGTTGTGCAGGGTATCCATACTGTTAATAATAATAATATTAATGGTAACAGAAGGAGCAGAGGAAGTACAAATACTTCTCGGTAGCATGAAGAGTTAACACTGAAATTAAATCCACAGTGATTTCTTTGTAACACATTTTCCTTTTTCCCTTCGTATGATGCCATGTTACAAGTATAAACCATTATGGATTTTAGGTCATCATAATGATAATAAATACCGAGAAACTAGCAGAATGTGAGCTATTGGTAAAATTGACACTAGACAATTTTGATATTGAAAGTAAAGGTAATAAAAATCATAATATCGATAAAAACGATGGTGACTAGCAAGACTAGCAACACGTTATGTGACGGACCTATTGGAATTGTCAAGAGGGGGAACCTGTAATGAGATTTTTTTAGTGACTGCTAGAAATCGCAGTACATGAAATTGGTCCGTCCATATTAATCGTTCTTTACTGATTCCGGGTTTAATCACGAAATAAACGTTGATTAGGTCGGCCTATTTTCGGGAAAACCCCGTTGGGAATGATTAATTATTACTGCAGTATTGTTCCTCGCAAATTGCATTGTATTTACCGAATTGTAATGAGGTGAAGCACACGATCAGCGAGAACCAAATGTAATTATTACAGGGCATCATGATGATAATGATGATGATGGTATTGGATATGTAAAACCGCATTTTATATACATACTATATATATATTATATATATATATTATATATAATATATATATATACTATATAATAGATATTATTTATATAATATATAATATATTTATATATATATTTATTTATTATATACATATATATATATATATATATATATATAATATATATATAATATATATATATGGGTGTGTGTGTTTAGAAACGAACCGAGGTATTCATATGACTAAGACTACTCAGAATTAGGAGCAAGAGGTATTTCGATGGAGACTTCAATGGTTTTCATTAGGTTTGGAAATATAAACCCCTTTAAAACCTATTTGCTCCGAAGAGATTACAAAACTTTTAAAAAACATTTTGATATTGGAGAAAATTTTGCCTAAAGAAGTAAAATCGTAACAGTCATTCTTTGTTTCCAGTTTGAGCGATCAATCTCTTCAGTCTCTCTCTCTCTCTCTCTCATATATATATATATATTATATATATATATATATATATATATATATATATATATATATATATATATATATATATATATTATATATATATATATATATATATTAAATAAGGATTGTTATTCTCAACAAGGATGATTTATTTTCTAAGGTGGAAACAATTTTAAATGATAATTCAAAGTTCCTGAAGTTGGGAACTCCTAGTTTCAACACTGTTTAAAATAGAAGATCGTATTAACCGATTTCTGAAAAGCTTAAAAGACCGTGGCATTATTACTGAAAATACCTATCAGTCCCTATACAGCTCGGGTCATCGTATGGTTTAATGTACAGCCTCCCGAAGGCCCACAAAGATAGTGTTCCTATCCGTCCTATCTTAGCGTCTTATAATAACGCCAATTACAACTGGCAAAATATCTAGTTCCCATGCTTGTCCCCTTAGCTGAAAATTCTTATAACCTAAGATTCATACGAGTTCAAAAATTCCATTCTTGCTCAGGACTCGGACCTCTTTTTTATTATGGTAAGCTATGACGTAGAGTCATTATTTACAAATGTACCTGTACAACAGACCATTGATATAATTTTAAGTAAGCTTTTTCCTACGGATGAGTCTCTTTTTAATGGGTTCTGTAAGAATGATTTTAGGAAACTTTTAGATCTGGCGGTGCGGACACCGTTTTTTGTTTTTAATGGTTGTTCTTACTCGCAAATTGATGGTATGGCTATGGGCTCTCCTCTTGGACCCATCTTTGCCGGTATCTTCATGTGCTCGCTGGAAGAGCAAATGCTTGATTTCTTGTCCCCTTAGTTACCATCCACTTTTTTATAAACGGTACGTTGACGACACGTTTGCACTCTTTAGAAGTCGGTTTTGACGCCGAGAGGTTTTTTAACTTTCATCAACTCATTTCACCCTAACATCAAATTCACCATTGAACACGAAACCAACAATCAGTTGCCTTTTTTAGATATTTTAATTACACGCTCCTCTCATGGCTTCTCAACTTCCGTTTTTAGAAAAAGACATTCACTGGTCTTGGTACAAATTTTTATAGTTTTTGTTCTCTTGATTTTAAGATAAATGCCTTATTAACATGCTTCACCGAGCCTTTTGCTTTGTCTTCTAGTTGGCAATCTTTTCACAATGAAGTCACGTTCTTGCAAAAAATATTTTAACAGCAACTGCTTTCCGCCCAGTTGTTCTTTAAGCATGTCTCCCAAATTTTTAAATAATATTTTTTGTTCCACGTCATCCTACTCCTCACGTTCCTAAATTACCGTTCTATGCTAGCCTTCCTTTTTATTCACAATACAACTTTATATAAGGACTCCACGCTTTTAATGTCTGGTCATCTCCCGCCATTGAAAATCAAAATTATACCTACAAACCCACTGAATATCGGTAGCCTTTTTCAACTTCAAGGACCGTTTGGATCCATTGATGACCTCATGTGTCATTTACAAGTTTACTTGTCCTCGATGTAATCGAGGCACTATATTGGATCGACACATAGGTTACTCAGGGTCCGAATCGACAGTCATAGAGCTATCAGCTATAGAAACTGGCACTAAGCTTTCGAATCCCGAATTTTCCAACATAAGGGATCATACCGATAAATGTAGGCATTCGATCCAGTACAAAGACTTTCAGGTTTTGGGCAGAGCTTCCAATCACAAGGTTTTTAGCAATTAATGAATCTTTGTTTATAAAAAACTGGTCCCCTCACTGAACACCCATGCCACGTCTACACCTCTTTACCTCTCGTGAACTGCTTACGTTTTTTGTTAGTCCTTCCTCTGTCTTCACACTCAACGGTTGGTCCTTATTTGTGTTTTTAACTATGATTGTTTTATTGTACTTTACATTGTGTATTTTAATATTGTAGCTTAATTTTATTGTACTAATTAGATATTGTTACTTTTTAGCTTGAAAATGAGGCCTGCTGGTTGGCTTCGAAACGTTGCAACTTAATAAATATGAGTTCCTTGACCTGTTGGTGTGCTTCCCCTACCTTATTCGTATATATATATATATATATATATATATATATATATATATATATATATATATATATATATATATATAGTGTGCATGTGCTCGTGCAAAATACCTGGCCAAGTGGAATGCGAGTAGCCTTCGCATTTCTTTGAGTTGTTTAGTATAACAGTTGCTAATACATATTATAGTTCTAATCTAGAAACAATCACACATAGTTAACTTAATCCTGATTCTTTTAAAGAAATATAGAAGATTTTCATCTAAGATGACCTTTTTTCGACCCATCATTTCCCTTATGTTACCCTGCTGCTTTTGCTGGTACCACTACTACTACCATTTGTAATAATAATAATAATAATAATAATAATAATAATAATAATAATAATAATAATAATAGTAATAATGATTCTGTTGATGAAAGTGTTTGTATTCCTTATTTTATCATTCAAGTAAAATGTAATTTGTATATTAACATCCATGATTGCCTATTTACTTCATAACATAAGGTCCAAAGCCCATGACTGTTTCCTTTTACTCATTAGTCTTTCATAATCAAGTAGTAACTACTTGTGTAGCCCATGGACAACTCTGATATGAAGTATGTATACCCTATATTTAATAAGTCCTTTTATCAATTTTGACTTAGCTACGCTGTGTTCATCCTTATGGTTAATTTCTCTGTTACATTAAAGAATGTCAATTGTTTCAGTATTTTCTACCACATATCTTTCCAAAATCTGCAGCTAAGTAACTCGTTAAAGTGCCTCCTGCCTTATTTTCTTTGCCACCAGTGTTATCTAAGAGAGACGAGCGAGTATGCAGCGTGTACACTCACACGGGAATAATTTGCATCCGCACACTTGTGCCACAGCTAAGTAGCAATATGTATGCATGCCAGGGCAGAAGCTACGGCTTGGCAAGATGGAACGATATGTATACGGAGGCAATAATAAAACGGATATTATGATTCCATATCTATTTTTGAATGTTATCACATTCGCGATGGATGGCCTCCATGTGCTTTCAATTGACACTCGGCTGCTGCTGCTGCTGCTGCTGGCCTTGCTCTTCCTTCGTTACAGTAACAGTTCTGGAGTATAAATGGTTGTCGCCTTAAACCCCTCTCCCCCCAAACCCCGCCGCCTCTCTCTCTCTCTCTCTGTCTCTCTCTCTCTCTCTCTCTCTCTCTCTCTCTCTCTCTCTCTATTTTCTACATTCGATGATCATCTCGTTAAGCAGTTTCTTGTGATCATCACACGGACGAGCTCATTAAGACATGCATATGCACGTACTACCTTCAGAAGCATAACGGTTACAATGGTTCAAATATCTCTCTCTCTCTCTCTCTCTCTCTCTCTCTCTCTCTCTCTCTCTCTCTCTTACTGGAGCGATAGTTATACAATGTAATGCGTATTAATATATGTACCTATATATTTATCTGTGGAGGCGTGTATTTATGTGTATATATACGTGTATATATGTGTATATTTACATATATTATATATAACACCACATATATATATATGTATATATATTACATATATATATATATGTATATATATATGTATATATATACATATATATAGAGGCAACAACTTTTTTCTCAATTAATCTTTATATGTTAATCTTGCACCGAGGCAGCTCAAAAATATCTAAAACTTGTTTGAGAACAACTTCACCAATGGATGCATGGTATTCTTCTCGAATGATCAACCAAGATTAAACATGTATCAGAAGATATAATTATGCACTTGCAGCCTCAGGCGCTGCAATTCTGATAGCAAATTACTTATGCGTCATAGGCCCACTTTTCCTACTGCACTGATCCAAGAGGTAATCTGGATGGGCTCTCACATCCTCACTTACTTTCCCATTTAACTTTATTCTGCCCAATGGAAGCGAAGATCAAAGCCTCTCATCGGTATCCTGGGATTTCGACTGCTCGGTTATATCTTGAAGAAACGAATTAGCTTCAACTGCTAAATCTGATATTGCTAATTAGACGTATAGTTTTTGCATCGATTCTTTTCCATCTCTATTACTACATATGCATAAGGTAGTGTACAATATTCACATCAAAGGTACTTTATTATCTTTGATGTGAATATTGTACACTAAACATTATGACGAATTTCTTTTGGTTTCTTTACTTAATGGGATGAACTACGGCAACCCATCTGAAATCCCAGTTCTTATGCTCTCCCAACTTTTAAAATGACTCTCTCTCTCTCTCTCTCTCTTCTCTCTCTCTATATATATATATATATATATATATAGAGAGAGAGAGATGAGAGAGAGAGAGAGTCATAGTTGGGAGCATTTTGTTGGGAGAGCATAAGAACTGGGATTTCAGATGGGTTGCCGTAGTTCATCCCATTAAGTAAAGAAACCAAAAGAAATTCGTCATAATGTTTAGTGTACAATATTCACATCAAAGATAATAAAGTACCTTTGATGTGAATATTGTACACTACCTTATGCATATGTAGTAATAGAGATGGAAAAGAATCGATGCAAAAACTATACGTCTAATTAGCAATATCAGATTTAGCAGTTGAAGCTAATTCGTTTCTCCAAGATATAACCGAGCAGTCGAAATCCCAGGATACCGATGAGAGGCTTTGATCTTCGCTTCCATTGGGCAGAATAAAGTTGAATGGGAAAGTAAGTGAGGATGTGAGAGCCCATCCAGATTACCTCATTCATTTAGTGCTAGGTAGACACACCATGGTCAGTGTTATGTAGACACACTAACCTTCTGGCATTTATTTAGTGCTAGGTAGACATTCCAAACTTCTACCATTCAGTCAGTGCTTTGCATGCACACTAGCTTTCGTCCATTCAGTAAATGCTTTGTAAACTTTTTGGCCGTTTTTCTATTCAATCAGTGCTGAGTAGACAACCTACCTTTCAATCATTGCTAGTTAGACAAACCAGCCAGGTAGACACAGTAATACTGTCATTCATTTTGTACTATGTATACACACTAGCCCTCTACCATTCATTCATTTTTGGGTAGACACACCAGCGTTTTAGCATCAAATTAGTGCTGTGTAGATACACGAATGCTGTACATACACCCCTTCGACCATGCAGGTGATGATATAAAAAACACCAGCCATATATCAACCGTCAATGCTATATAGACACACTAGCCAACTACCATTCAGTCGATGCTATGTAGAAACGCCACCCATCTACCATTCAGTCAGTGCAATTGAAACACCAGCTAACTATCATTCAGTTAATGGTATGTAGAAACACCAGCCCTCTATCATTCAGTCAATGGTATGAAAAAACACCAGGCCTGTACTATTCAGTCAGTGCTATACAAACATGCCAGCATTCTACCATTCAGTTACAGCTTTGTAGAAATGCCAGCCTTTTTCCATTCAGTCAGTACAAAGTAGAAGCACCAGTCTTCTACTATTCAGCTAGTGGTATGTAGAAACATCACCCTTTTACCATTCAATTAATAAATACTATGTAGACCATTCTGTTTATGATATGTAGATACACCATGCTTCTACCATTCTGGTAGTGCCGCGTAGATACACTAACTACGCAGATGCACTAACCTTTACCATTCAGTCATAGCTATATAGACAAACTGGCCTTTTACCATTCAGTGAATGCTATGGAGACACCAGCTTTCTACCATTCAGTCAGCGCTAAGTAGATAACTCACTCTTCAACCATTGAGTGCTATATAGACACACGGCCTTCTTCCATTCAAGCAATGATACATAGACACTCCTTACATTTAATCAATGCTACATAACACCAACCTTCTACCATTTATATTTTATGCTGATGTATGAATTTTCTACTTCATTATCATTAGCACTGCCCATTACGCTAAGTTTTCTTCTTCATTTTTCCCTGCCAGTAAACTATGAAATTTTTATTAGATTACCCATAACTGCATATTAAAACGATCTTTTTCATGAATTCGTTTTACCACTTTATATTCTGTTCTTTTTGGATTTCTGCAACATCTTCAGACTTATTTTTTCTGAACAGCTCTGTTTGCTATTCATGACAAAGCATACGTTTCAGTATTATGTTGAGCTACCCTAATGTCACCCTACAATTACCAAAGATCATTTGCTCTCTTCTGTATCAGATTTTGGAACATTTCCGGCTGGTATAGATATTTGTGATATATACTATGCTTCATGAAATAAACATACTTCTTATCTTAATGTATTAACGTGTTCAATTTTATTTTCGAAATTATTAGTCTTATAAGTATTTAATTTATAGCTTTGGATTTGTTATTTGCCTTTGTTTTCTTTGAGTTTTTCACCCATATGCATTCTCCATTATCAAAACTTGCTGGTCAGGTTAATGGCTGCCAAGCTTATTTCGTAGAGGTATATGCACGGTAATAACAGCTATAATATGGCAGAGTTCATGATTCATCTATATTCCAAAATGAGGAAAGGTTACCATCAGACAAAAGTGCTGAAGATTAGGAACAGGGGAATTTATGGGGGATATTACCTGCTGTCACTACTTAAGGAAAGGCTGAAATGCTTCATCAACCTTTTGAAGGTGAACAATCGGCCGAAGATGTCCCTCTCTTTGATACTTGTGATCCTGAACCTATTCTTACAAAATTTGCATTTCACTCTGAGGATGTTAAGAAAATTCTTGCTCATCTTGATAGCTGGGGTGGAGATGATCCTAATGGTTTCTTCCTCCATTTTTTTTTAAAGTGTGTTCTCTTCCGAGGTTAGTAGATCCTAAAGATATTTATGTCGACATAGAATCTTTGCGGATGAGTGCAAACTTAGCAATACAGAGCCTGTTCCAGAGAGAGGCATATCTGCAGACTGCAGTAACTACTGGCCAATTTCTATTCTTCATGTGCGCTCCAAAGTTGCTGGAAAACTTATTTTTAAGCCACTATATAAGTATGTGGAATGTAAAGGATTGTTTGCTGATAGTCAATATGCATATCAGAAGCAGTTAGGTATGTGCGGTGCTCTTTTAGATTTGACATGCCATTTGCAAAAGAAGCTTGATAAAGGTTTTGAGTGTAGAGTAATTCAAGTAGATTGTAGTGCTGCTTTCGATTTAATAAATCACAAGACACTTATTTATAAATTTTAGAATCTTGGAGTGGGTGGATTTGTTATAGGTTTACTTCAAGATCTCTTTATGGATGGGCAGCAATGAGTTGCTGTTGAAGGGATCTTTAGCCAACCAAGACCTATTGTGTCTGTAGCTTCACAGGGCAGTGTTCTCGTTCCACCGTTATTTTTAATGTATAAGAATGATGAAGTTGTATATATATTGTGTATATATATTATATATATAGTTATTTACATTTATACCTCCATTGGTATTAAAAAAACGCACATCTGTAATGAGTCAGCAGAAGCGATGAATTTAACTTATTTGCAGAAGAAAGCAAAATTACCAAATTGCATGAAAACTGAAGCCGGAAAACCACATGCTGGTTGACTGAACGATTTCCTTTGTGTAAGGTGTGCATATTCGAGGAAGAATTTGAAAGGAATGGCATCACCTGCTACTCTGTTGTAGCATTAGCCATAAGGTATGTCATCATGCTCTGCTACTTGCCATGCATGACGCATGCACGTTGCAGAAAGTAAAAGTAGTAATCGATGAAGCCTGGGGAACGTTATTATGATTGTTACTCTGCTGCTGCGTTGTTTTTTTTTCACGAGAAATTTGTGTATTGTTGCTGTTCATGGTAATATTTTCAACTCATATTAGTATTATTGCAACTATGAACTTGATTAAAATGACGACTTATGCTTTTTCCAGGTAAAATGTAGTTTTCATTTCATTTTTGCAGTGAAATTAAACGTAACGAGTGCGTATTCGTACATTTTACAGAAGACAGAACAAAGATTTTTTTTTTCTCGTAAATGCGATGCAGGGAGATAGCCATGCTAGCGACACCGTTATTTTGACTCTTTTCTCTATCTTAACTGTTTTATATGTTAGCAGAAATTCACATCTATTCGTACCCTTCCTCTCTCTCTCTCTCTCTCTCTCTCTCTCTCTCTCTCTCATAGTAGTGAATCATATACCTCCTATTATCTACTAAATAATACCCTTATCCATCGTTCTCTCTTCTATCTGGAGGCTTATGTAAGAGACTGAGACCGTTTCCATCTCTCACTCCGGTCTGAAGGCTTATATTGTACTGAGTCGCGTTCACTAATAAACAATACTCCGTTTGCATGCCTCTTCTATGTGAAGACTTATATAATTGTGACACGTTTTTACTGGTGAAAATGATTTGAGGCAGAGTTCAAAGAACATACGGAAATCAAGTTTCATCGATCTTAAGGAGAGAATTTTAAACTCATAAACAGATAAAAGCCCTCCAGAAGGTACTAGGGGCACGTACTTAAATCTGCTTTCTGTTAGTATCTAGCCTTTCTTATCAAGCTTTCCTTTTCTCCTTGTACCATTCCTCAGATATCTGATGTCAGAATGTAAGGAAGTGGTTTTTTTTTCTCTCTCTAAATACCTTAATCCGTCATGTCGGGAGGATGCTTGTTATTCTTTTACCGATTTTCAACAGTAATACCATTCTTGACCTCAGTCACTGTCATTCAGTTTATCTCACTACATGTGTAGGTGGTGTTGTAAATTATGATTAGTACTCAATCGTAAATCCTCTGGAACGGCTTATGTCATTGTTAGCTGAATGAAGTGTGCATCATGATCTACTTGAAGATGACCTTATCTCTCTCATTTAGGATTTTTGTCTCTCACCTCTTTCAGGAGGTTTTGGGAATCTTTTAAGATCACTCCTAACATTTCCAAGGCTTGTCAGAGTCTGACGCGAAGTCCTCCTGTCTCCTAAGCCTTCTGGTTATTTGTTTCTCTTTGTGAGCAACTTGCAGCTCTCTTATCTGACTTCTTATTGTTTGAGAGTGCACTTTTCGTCGTAGAATTGGTTTTGTAAGGCATAAATATCTCATCTTCATTGTCATGAGTTCGAATTGTCAATTTAGAAATAAAACGTTGAATACGGTCGATGTATTATACCTGGATGGGAATTAAAGATGTGAAAACCAAAGATTGAAATAATAGCGAAATAAAAAGCCGTTCGATACAGTGAACGAACATAAGTTTGTGGACGACACAATATGGCCAGTGTGAATTGGTGAAAAACTCTATTTTAAATGAATAAAAGCCTGAAATTTTGAAAATGATAAGGAAATCGGATCCTAATGTTAACACCGAACAAATGGAAACTTACTGAGAAAAACAAGGAGATATGTACCAGCTCTGATGCAAAGACAAGATAAAAATATATCAATTTAGATCAGAGCTGTATACTTCCCTTATTTAGTTTCAGAAGTTAATATTGCCTTGACCCGTAGAAGGGACTGCCCGACAATGTACTACGTACTTAACATACTGTTGTAGATAGCCTTGAAAGTATTCCTATCAGTACCTTTTAGGTCTCCAGTTGTGTTATTTGGTCCTTTTACATCTCATCCATTGTTCCCTTTGGTCTGTCCCCACTGAGTTGGCTAGCAATTTTACCTTAATCCAATTTTCACGTCTTAGTCCGGAATAGAGCTTCATAGGCAAGGGTGGTCATTAAGATCCTAGTGATATGACGCTTTGGTTTTGTGTCCCTTTTTGCCATAGTGTCAATCTTTATCCTCTCTGAAAATTCAGAGTTAAACCACTATGTCAGTGAAGCAGAGTATATGTTACCTTTGTTGTGCTTAAAAGACATGGTAATTGTCAAAACTGTCTTACTGTCGTAATATTTGATAGAT
This sequence comes from Macrobrachium nipponense, assembly GCF_015104395.2. Lineage (NCBI taxonomy): Eukaryota > Metazoa > Arthropoda > Malacostraca > Decapoda > Palaemonidae > Macrobrachium > Macrobrachium nipponense. Next base: position 21,412,879 of record NC_087208.1, read on the forward strand.
TAAGGCAAAAATGTAGATTTATTTTCTTATTTTTGTGTTCCTTATAATCCTCTTTTTCAAATGAGAGCTTTCTCTTAGACTTGTATTATATAAATTTTTCCACATATTTTAATTATACAAATAATTTTAATAGCCATGGTTTATACTTTTTCTTACTTGCTTATATAAAAGTTGTCAGTACGTCTCTACCGTGAAGTAAGATAAATTCCTCCTAAACTATAGATGTCCTGTCAAATTCTTTTTTAGTATTAGAACGTGTTATTGGTTAATGCCATAGAACAATGATTCTTCCATTGTAAGGAAGGGTAAAGACTCATGTGAAGCAATGATTTGTAAAGCATCAAAGTTAGTTGTGTGCTTTAACTCGTAGTTTTTAATTTTGTATGATATACATACTTATACACACACACATATGTTTGTGTGTATATACATACGTACTCAGATAAACAGTGCCAAGAATCATTCGCCTTAAGAGTACGACAACGGGCGTGCTGTTATCAGTGACCCGGAAAATAGGAGGCGTTAATGGCATTTTTGCATGCTTGCAGGTACGCACTTTGCTTTGTTCTTTCCGGATAATAGTGATCATTATGCGATGTATCGTTTAGCCAGCCAGATAAAGATGATAGTGCAAGAATTAAAACAGAATAGCAGATGGGCAATTAAGTTTGAAGTAATGGCGGTGGAGGGTCGTTGAAGATATTACTCGGACGTGATGGCTGTCTTCTGCTATCTCTTGTCGGGAGAGGGGGAGTTATAGACACTAATTACTATTTTTTTTATCAGTAGATAGGAATCAAAGAAATGAATGTGTTTTGTGGGCTGGCCAGGCTAAGGATGCATTCCGTAACTATATAAAATTAGCTTCGGATAATTTTTATTGCTCATTTTTCCTCCGACTTGGGGAATACATTAAAAACAAATAGCAAATTCCTTACCATAACTACATCTAAACCATATCACTGCCACCATTTTTACTACTCTCATTACTGATACTACAGCTTCTGCGGCTCTAAATATTACGTAGTGGTTTTATATTTCTAAGACCAGGCATCGCTTGAATATTATATTCCTTAATTTTTTTTTTGCTTGGGTTTACGAAATAACTGTATGCTGTTTTTATTTTCATATTACTTCCCTACCACTTCCAAACCTCTGGAACGTTATTTCCAGTATATTAAAACAATTTCGGTTTTTTTATAAGAAATATATATATATATGTATATATATATATATAATATATATATATATATATATAATATATATATATGTGTGTGTGTGTGTGTGTGTGTGTGTATAGATAGATAGATATGTAGATAGACGGATTCAGTATTAGGCCATTGCCGTAATGTCTCAAGTAACTGATCAAGGATGAATCTCTTATGCTACAACAGAATGCTCCAGAACACTGCACCGAACTCCCTTTTGGCCTTTTGTATTCACTCTCGTGCTTCCTGAATAATAAAGATCTTCCCTTTAAACACATCTTTCAGCCAGTCTTGCCATCACTAGGTCTAGCTCTCCTCATCCCCCGTAACACCTTCGAATTCTGCCCAGCTTTCAACTATCTATCGTCCTTCGTTCTTTCCGCATGATCAAACCATCTTAAACTTCAGTTCCATCCTTTCACCTTGGCTGTTAACCTTTTTACCCCTTCAGCGTATCTCCACTGATTTCACCCTCCCATTAGTAATTAATTAATACACTGTGTACTAAGCAAACGGGTTGTCTTTCCTTCTTCAATCATTTCTCTGCTGTGCCTCTACAAAGTCGATTATAGGTTCCACAGTTCCCGCATACATTTCCGTTTCGGTTTCCTTAGACCCTCCGAGTTTCTCTCCATCTTGCTACCTTCTTTACTTCTAATTTAGTGGTTCAATATCTTATCCCATATCTTTGCATATACATCTGCTGTTCTTTCTTTGAAGTCTCACATCACTCCATATAGTAAGATGTTGAACAGCCATGGGGGAAAACCACACCTTTGTGTCAACCCACTTTTACGAGTATATAGCATCGGCAACTTTCCCCATCTGCATATTCCTTTAATCCCTCACAACTACATATCTTTTATGCCATACATCCTCAATACTTCCACATTGCCTCTATTGATTGTAGAATAGGCGTTTAATGGTTCCATGTATAACATATACACCCATTTCTTTTTACTTTCAAACTTCTCTCATATGATCTACACTTCTTTTTCATTATATAAACTTGTACTATTTTTCCCTGAGTCACTCTCAAAATCCAACTATATAGTTTCCCTGGTATGCTAAATAATTATATGATCCTATAGTTATTACAATTGTCTCAGTCACCTTTATCTCGAAATAAAGTGCTAATCATTCCTCTCGGCCATTCCTTTAGAAACTTTACCTCATTCATACTAACCAGGTCTCAGGTGCACTATTTCCTTTGTACTGAAGCATCTCGTTCAACCTCCTCAACTATTTTTTGTCTTGCTATTCTTAGACCTTTAAATTGCCTTCTTAACCATCTAACAGTCATTTTCTCAAACACTAACCAATTTTCACTAACCCTTCCCACTCCTGCATTATTCATGTCAATCTGTCTTTTATCTTCTACTTAAGGCAAATCCTCCGAATACTCTCTCCACTTCAGCCAGCATCTCCCTTCTTGCATCTTTTATTCGGAGGTCTATTTGTTCATTAACCTTTTTCCGGGTCTCAACTCCCTGTAGAAGAACATTTTATTCTCCCTGAAGTCCCAGCTCCTCTTCTCTTCTCTAATTTGATTACGTCTCTCTCTCTCTTCTCTCTCTCTCTCTCTCTCTCTCTCTCTCATCTGGAATACCAAATCTGCACTCCCGAATGCCAGCGGTTGATCTCTTTTGTCTTGCAATTATTCGTCAGGTAATCAGTATTTTTGTCTTTTGGACCTTTCGTTTGTTTATCCCACCACTTATTGGTTTTATCCTTCTTTCATTCCCTCTTACAAACCAATCGTGGAATTGTCCAAAATCTTCATATTCTTCCTCCTTTGCTACTTCAAACCTACCCCACAATTATCCATAGATATACATACATACACATCTATAAATAAAAGATTATATATATATATATATATATATATATTATATTATATATATATATATATGGGTGTGTGTGTGTGTGTGTGTGTGTGAGAGAGAGAGAGAGAGAGAGAGAGAGAGAGAGAGAGAGAGTTTGTTTGCATACCCATTTTAAATTTTTGTCAATATGCCTCCCAAAAGGTGCTCGTATTGCGGATGTGAGCAAGTATATCAGGATGAAGGTGCTATCCTGTGCCTTGGCCAACAGAAGTTCAAGGAGCTTGTGTGCCGATGGGTTCCGGTCATATAACCAAGCACTGACCCAGTATTGCTAGGGCGACCAGTGTGTGTGTGTGTGTGTGTATGTGTATATATATATATATATATATATATATATATATATATATATATATATATATATACATCATATACTGACCCAGTATTGCTTGGACGACCAGTGTATATATAGTATAATGTGTGTGTATTGTGTGTTTAACACATCATATCACTGTTTAATTTCGCTGTTTGTGCCTGTTTGACATCACACAGGTCCAAAAATACAAGGTTTGTTCCACATTACATGCATTGCATTATTAAACCTAACATAAATATAGAGTTACTTCATATAGCATTTTTTTTTATTATTTCTTTTAGTTTTTGGATCATACTGTTTGTCGGGACGCAATATGTTTAATGAGGCAGGAAATCATTGATATCTTATCCTTTTAACAAATGACTCTTCTCTAATGCTAGTGAAATGACATTCTTCAGGCAGGACCTTGCTTTTTTTTCCAGCGTCTCTACGGACTTTTTATCTGGGTCAGTCTGAAGTTCTTTAAAAACAGTTTAATCATCACAGAATGAGAAGCAAGAAAATGCAAAACATCGTGGATTTTAATGATCTAACTACAATGCCATTAGAAAATTTCTTGAACATTTTGCCCTCATTTTTGACGAGAGACAAACGGTAGTAAAATTACTGATAAATTTTGATGATTCATGACGGAGTTGGTCATTGCCCGGGTGCATAGTGACACATCTACTGAATGTAAGTTACCTTTGAGATGATCAAAGTAGAGCATTCAATTATCTTCAGTTTGTTTGTAAATTTGAAGCTAATGACTACATATTTCTCCCGATGGTGCAAGATGCCGAGGCCTCCACTTGCATGATGAGCTTTCCCCATTATTTATGTCTCTGATATATTATTTATATCTAATATACGATGATAAAGGTTTTTGTTATAATGAACAGAATGATAAATGTCTTAGAAAGACACTCGAGTCAGAACTTTAATCAAATGTTTTCTCTTTTTTTTTTTTCTAGGTAAGACGCCTGCAACCTTTCGTCGAAGTGTGTTAGGTATGTTTGTCATTATAATTATTCAGAGTATGGGATATAGGTTGGTATGTTACTCTCTCTCTCTCTCTCTCTCTCTCTCTCTCTCTCTCTCTCTCTCTCTCTCTCTCTCTCTTCATTTTCTTTGTTTAATTATTTTGCAATTGACCAATGTACGAGGATAATTCAGAAACTGCACACCACAAACACTCACTAGAACTCATTGTTTCCGTATCTCATATATACAGTTTTTGTTTTCATTTCTTACGTTATGATTTGGTTTTAATATTCACATTTACCTTGTATATGCTCATTTTTCATTGGCAAGACAACAGTATGTGCTAAACTCTTGTTTAAAAGTAATGACCACAATAGATACTTGGTCGTAGGGAATGTGATATTTGATTTCCCTATGCTTGTGCCTCCTTCAGGCATCGAAATTCACCTTGTACGGATGAAATAAACGTAGTGTATTTTGTTTTCGAAATCAACCTCACAAAGAACGTTTTCATGGCCACTTCATCATAAGGAAGCTTCCCTCTCACTTTAATTGGTTTTTAGAGCTCTTCCATTGTGTTTGTACTTTTAAATGATAATAATGATTATCCATTTCCGTGTTGATATTGATCAAAATATAAAGTATTCATTTATTGCTTTTCCTGAAATGCCATGCCTCGCCCATAGAATAAGAAATGCTCTTAATATTAGAGCAGTCTCGTTTCGTGACATTGAGGAGTACTCTACTGTCTGCATATGCATTCAAGAAACCTTCAGTGCTTATCCTTTCTCTTTGAAATGTCAAGTATATACTTATTTATGGCATTCCGCTTCTTAATACTAGTCATATTTTCTTGCTGAATAAAGCAGATGAGCCTCTTCCTCATGTTTATCTTGATTTTTATATTTACGTACACTGATTATTTCTTCATGACAGGATGAGCACTGACGAAGGTAGTCTTGGTTTTTCTTATTAGCTTATATAAATCATGTGGAAGGATCATCCAAGCCTTTCGTAGTGTAGATAAACCTTGGACACATATAATAAATTAACAATGTTCCATCAGTTTAAAACCACCAGGTCTTTTTTTTTTTCTTACCTGTAATGCTTTTATTCTGTATTTTTTCGTTTGTTAAACTACCTAGATTTTTGGAACTCTCTTTATTCTCGTTCCCCACTTACTGGTTTCATATGAGTAGCTACTTAATAATAATAATAATAATAATAATAATAATAATAATAATAATAACCAATAGGACGCCCTAAAGGCGATAACTCGCGAAGCCTCAAGTTAAACCATCAAAGGGTTAACTCGATTAAATTAACCTCCTATTATGTTACCGAGGGTACTGAGATAGGAATTAATTAGGCCTATTTATCGAACTATATTTAGGAGGTATATTCAATTCCAATTTACTAATATACGTATCCTAATGTTTTATAAACACGTATAACGTTTAGCATGTTACGGTGATGCCAAATACGGTTTAAACATTCTATTAAACCTATAATAGGCGAGGTATGGGTGCATTACTGAGCCGAATAAACATAAACATTCAGGGCCGGATGTCCGGCAACGTAGATCGCCCAATCGATCGAAAAAATTCAGGTGTATGCATACGCTATCGTCATCCAAAGTAGAAGTTTCTGTTCATAACTACTTGGAAGCAAAAAAAATAAAAAATAAGTAAATAAAGCATCATTTAAATGTGAATTCATTATATTTTAAAAATAAATCTTATATTGGATAAAATTTAAAGACATAACGTTTAATCTGCTGAAAGAATTTCTCTGTTATTTTCAATACTTTTGGAGATATTAGCGTTTGAATGGCGTTAGGGCCGGGCCGAGCCGGGTGGGGCCAGGTTGGGCCGCCAGGAATGAGGCCGTTTCCAGTAATGACTTCGCTTCGCTCGTAATAATAATAGTAATTATTATTATTATTATTAGGTTAAATCTCTGTCGTTTTTTAAATGCGCAAATAATTTCCTTTTTCTCTCACCAAAATTGTGATTTGCTTCTTAATTCTTCTCTGCATATTCGGGCATTTTCTTCTACTAAGCTTTCTCAAAAGTTAATGATATTTTTGGTTTGCTCCGTCTGAATGGGTACTCATTTGAAAAGCCTGTTTGCCGCTTTTCCTATGAATTTATGTGCAATTTTAAGGCATTTTAAATACATGTAGATTTTGAAAATCTTATTCGGCTGCGTCATCTGGATGTGAACGTATTAAGTGGTTTATTTCCTGACTTATTACTTGCATATTCTCTAGGGTTTTCCAACTGAACATGTGCACATTTGAAAGAACTTTATCCTTACTCCATCTAGACATGTACATATTTGGAAGTAGTCCTTTAGGCTTGTTTCGCCTGAGGGTATGCGTTGTGTGCTTTTGCTTTCTAAATGTTTCCAAGCAACTTGTGATGGCCTTTTTGTTTTCTTCCGTATAATTTCCGAAATTTATTTAAATGCAGGTTTGGTTTATCTCATCAATGTGTCCAGTATGTATGTACATTGTGAAGGTTGCTCCTTATAAAAATGCATAAACACAATTTAAAGGTCTTGTTAGTTCTTGTCATAAAATTATGTTCGTGATGATAACTTTATAGCTTCTTGATGCTAAGTATGCGCACATTTCGAAGGCCATTTTGCTCCATTCCGTCTGATTGTGTGCATCTAGAAAAGGCCAATTTTTGTCAGCTTCATCTGAAAGCGTGCAATTTTTCAAGGTCCTTTTTTGCTCATGCATTTTGAAAGTGTGCCTATTTAGAGAGCTTATTTGTCTGGTTCCGTCGGAGTGTGTGTGGTACGCCTTGAAGGTGTTTTGTGTTCCATTTAAGTGTATGTTGATTTTGAACGCCTTTTTGTATTGTTCCTTTTCCGTGGGGCACATTTTGAAGGACTTTTCGAGTTCTTCCTTCTGATTGTGTACAGATTTTGAAGGACTTTATAAAATGTGTGCGCCTTTTTAAAACTTTTCCACCCCATTGAATGTGTGCACATTTGGAAGGTTTTCTGGATTTGTTTTATCTGAACGAGTGCACATATTGAAGACTATTTGCTTGTTAGAGCTTGTCCTGCTTAGAATGTGTGCACAATTTGAAGTTTGTTTTGTCTTTCACTTTTTGAAGGCATGGACATTTTGTAGGCTATTTTAAAGTTTTTTTGTGTGTGTGTGTTTACATTTTGAAATCATTTTTAGTTTTTAAGTCCGAAGCTTTGCCTGTAGTGAAGGTTGGTTTAGCTTGCCCCGAATCAATTTTATGGTGCAAATTTGCCTGTTTAGCCAGAGTTCTTGGGATAAATACGTAAATGGGAAAAATGGGAATGTATTGATATATTTTTACAAACACTTGTGTGCTCCTCCCCTACGTGAAAACTCATCTTTGTTGATGGCCCGAAGGTTGAAAATCTCAACAGACCGCTAACGCCTCAAGTTCCTGACAAGCGCTGAATAGCTGAAAGTGACTCGGTACTTGACTTTATAGTTTAATTTTCATAACAGGATAATTCAAGTTCCTGATTCTTACGTTCTTGTATTGCGCCACCTAACAGTTATGCTTGTGGGTAATCCAAGGACTTTAGCATTCCATTGGGAGAGAGAGAGAGAGATATTGGAGAAGAGAGAGAAGGGAGAGACGAGGAGAGAGAGAGAGAGAGAGAGAGAGAGAGAGATTAAATTGGTAATCTGAAATTGCAACTTGGTGTGACTGAGATGTATTCTTTAGTTTGCATCCTTATGACTCTTTAAGTCACTAACGCTACGAGTGACTGCGAGGGACACTAAAGAGTCATATGATTATGTTAATTAACAACTGTAATATTTGATAAAGTATTGACTGGTATGCTTCCTGAGCTAAGAGAAATGGGTAAAATACAGACCTCTCGGTGAGAGTAATAAGAGACAGGTTTAAGTGAAAAAAAAAATCGCTTTGTCTACCGAGTCAGAGAAGTGGCTTTTTCCATTATCCAATGTATATGTGGCACCTTAGCTACATTACTCATCACTACTTCAGAAGCTGAGCGTCTGTTTTCAAGTCCATAGGACAGTAACTCCTGCGCGAACCGAAGAGATTGATAAAATAGCTTATTCTACAGCTCGCCTTTTGAAACTCATTGTATATCACTTTGAAATTTGTTATCATTCCTCGTACTTACATTTAAGACTCTCTGAAATTCTTGTCTGAAAAATTTTAGTTTTTGTTCAGGATACTTTCACCGTAATAATTGTCAATTTTATTAGGCTAATTCGAAAAAAATTCTTGATAGGTTTATTTACCTCATACTTTTTATTCTTACATATAGACTTGCTTGTATTATATTGGACCATTCCTGACACTGCTCACAAGAGATTTTGAAACATCAAATAGAATATATTTTCCTAACTTTTTCCGGCTCATTCCTAAAGGAAATGTGTTTGCCCTTGATAGCTCTTTTCAGATGTACGGTGCCAAAGCCGAAAGGAGTTAGATGCTGGAATGGACATTCGAAAATTTTGTAACAAAATTATTATTCAAATTAATAAGCAGTCTTAAAGGCGTGCTGTAATTATTTTTAAGACTGAAAATGATAAAAGGTTCTACCCAAAACATTACTGTATATCGGATAGCTTCTATGATTTTGATTTAAGTATTTTAAGCGTAATATCACTATCCAGCTGAAGTTTATTTCGTGGTTGAACAAAAATGTTTGAGGGAGTGAGTGCTTTATGTAACTACGTGTGAAGGTGACATTTAACACTCCATTTTGAGTCTTCCATGGCATCCTGCATTGCAGTTTTTGTTTGCCCGCATTTGTTTTAGCATTTAGTGACCTCGGCCTCCTTGGCTGTCTCTAGCTGAACATTCAGTAACACTAACTTTGATATTTAGAGCCATGTATTTTGTTATTATTGTTCTTATTATTGAAGGGGCGAAGATGATGTTGATGATGATTTTTATTATTAACATTAAAAATGGTACAAACTTATAATGAGCAAGCGAACAAGGCCGTTGAGGTGTTATGAGAGCATTTACAGAACAGAATTCCGTATGTGAATGATCAGGAAAACAAAGTAAGGGAAAGAGAAAAAGGTAAGATACATGATGAAGACTACAAAGTAATAAAGATACTGCAACAAAAAGATGATTAAGTGAATACATAGAATTGGACAGAAAAGTTAAGTATAGTTTTCCCCGTAGAAATGTTATCTAGCCTATATATTTGACGTTATTCAAGATGTTTGTTCTTCTTGTTTTATACATTTTCATGTTGTGTGTGTGTATGTATGTAGCTTCATCTAACTTGACTTTTACGTAAGTGATCATTCTTTCTTTTTCCCTTTTTTTCTGTCGGTCCTTAGTTGAAGACCCTTCTAGAGGAAGTCAACAGACCTCTAGAAGTCAACAGACTATAAGCCCGAAGGCGCTGAGACGGAAGTCATATAAAAAAATGGTATTTAGATTTACATGTGGGAAGAAGGAATAAAACAGATACACCTTAATTCAGCAGACGCCAGCAGGAACCTGGAATTAATTTACTCCTTGCTTTAACAGTTGGAGATCAGAAGTCCACAGGTGCACTAACTAAACCATTCCACATTTTAATTGTAGCCGAGATAGAACGGCTAGCTATTTTCAACCTTTCATGGCAGATAATGTATGAAGCTGCAATGTAGTACTATGTAATGTGGCTGAAATCTTGACTAACACATCTTCTTATGCCGTAGAGGCGGTCTCACAAGAACACTTTTATCGGCGTTTTAATGGCATTGCTCGAGAGACACTGTCCAAATGAAGGATGTCGGTTGTCTTTCTTGTAAGTGACGTTGTCACGGCCATCTTGCAGAGAAGACGGAGGAGCAGATAGTCGAGTGTGTATTTGTCGTTTAAGATGACGACTTTCCCAGTTGATTTGTACATCATAAACGAAGCGAAATCATGTAATGAACGATACGGTATTTCGAAATAAATACTGGAAAATTGCTGTTGTTTTCATAAATCTTGCTTTAATCTCGAAAAGTTATTTGTCAAAAGCAGCCGCCGGCATTGTTTACATTATACTTATGAAGGCGGGATTACATTTCGCTCCTCTCTTCATTTTTTTATTTCATTTTATCGCTTGAGTATTATCAACACCGTTTCGCTTTTATTATCGTTATTTATATGTTAGGAATGAAAATGTTTTCTGATATGCATTATTTATGTTTTGCATATATCTGTAAATTATTGGGTTTTTTCTGGCATAAAAGGAACAGTAGTGCATACTTATGTATACTCGTACATCTGTAAATTTTTTATCCAAACATTTTAGAAGCATTTAGATTTCTGTAAGCATCTTACCCGTATTCAGTGCTGTAAAGTTCAGAGGTGCTCAATCGTCAAGATTCTACATTGTAATTTACTGTAGTTTATTTCCATAAAATCGTGCATCCTTGTTTATTCCATCTTGTATTGTCATGATTTTATGATTTTTCTAAATATTTCCAAGTTGATTTGGTCTTATACCTATATATATATAAATATATATTATAATATTATATAATATATTATAATGTATATATATATATTATATATATATAATTATATGTATAAATATATAATATATATATATATAATATGGTATGTATATTATTATTATTTATTCTTACTTGATACTGATACTCATCATCCATGTACTTCCTTCCTTGAAATAAATTTACTGATCATCCGTCTACCATACACATTTTTAGATACTCCAGTTAGTATTCATCACAAAGTGTACCTACACCTCTACCTTTTACATTTGGCATAACATGGCACTCGTAACTCATCTCGTCTCACCACAGAAATGTCTTGTTTGAAGGGGGGTGGGGGGGATCAGGCCGCCTACATATATAATATAATCCTTGGAGCCTACTCTTCCGGTAGATGTAATAAAGCTCTTTGCTTTGTGTAACAATCACCCCTGTGAGGTGGGGATGTCTGTTGCGTATCTCCTTGTTTGTCGTTTCTCTTTCTACTGTGGTGAATGCATCTCTCTCTCTCATTGCATGAGTTTACACCCACGTTGCTCATTATCGTCGGCGCCTCTGCATTTACTAATGAATGTTGCAATTGAAAGCGGCCTAATGTCCGTCTTACATGCTCAATCTAGCCATATAATACGCGTCTTTCATGCTCTTTTCTATAAGCATCGTTAATGCTGACTCATGCGTTGCTCAGAGTTGGTGTTTGATAACCTCTTCTCCTCTTCCTCCTCCTCCCTCTCACTCATCCTTTACTTTCTCTATGCCAGGCTGTGCGCAGTATATTACTTTTCTTGTGTGTGCAAAGAAGTATCTTATATCGTAGGGGCCGCCACTTGAATATGTGTTACTTATGTCCGGTTCTTTTACTTTCCTCTCTCGATAGTCCAGTGGTAAGCGAACTCCCACTGCAGTCTGAGGGAATTACTGTTGGTGGCTCGAATCCACCAGGTGACTAGCACTTATCAGTTACAATTACCCCTTGGTATTATTTCCGATGCAGAAGGAATTGAATATTAAACAACATTTATAGCTTAATATCTGTGAATTAAAAATGTCACAGTGATTATATATATATATATATGTATATATATATATATATATATATATATATATATATATATGCTTAAAAAATCACAGTAGATGCGCGTAAGTTCATTAATTGAGCGAACACCACAGGAAAATGATAGGCAGAAATCCAGGCGCTTTCGTCTTTACTAAGACATTGTCAAGGAATGAATGAAATACTGTTGGAAAGAAAGTTATCAGGTAAACACAAAGATCAAGAATACCAGATGATTAATTGTCAAAAGGGTAAAAATCCAAGAGATAATCCAGGATTATCGGATATCACACGGTCACAAACCTAAACTTAGATTTCACCCTAACAGAAACGTCAACGTATCCATATAGTCCAAAACATGTAAAAACTGAATATATTAATTTTGTTGCTTATATTTATCTACAACATCTTTCATTATGAAGGCATCGAGTTTAAATAAACCAAGACTTAGATTTTGGACATTTCCATTATATGACTTGATGAAGCAAGCTTCAATGATATTCCTTTTAACTGTGTCATTACATGGGATTAAGGTTCTTGCTTGACTCCAGTTAATAGGATGATCTAAATCTCTCATATGTACAAATAATGCATTCAATATTTGTCCAGTTCTCACAGAATATTGTTGCTGTTTGAGTCATTGTGAAAGAGATTTACCAGTTTGTCCGTAATAGACTTTATCACGCTTTTTGCAAGGAATTTTATATATGCAGCCTGGAAGATCTTCAGGAGAATTTTTTATTACTAAACTCTTGGCATTAATATTACTGAAAACAACATTTATGTTGAAAAGCTTTAAAATTCTGGGAATTTCTAAAAATCTTTCATCATAGGCTAATTTTTGAATGTTATGTTTACTAAATTCAAGTTTGTCATTAGTTAAATAAAATGTTTTTCTAGCTCTTTTCCATACCACATCTACAAACGTCCTTAGGTATTCAAGTTTCAAGGCAATATCATAAATAGTTTTAATCTCAGCGTCAGTAAACTGCGGGCCCTTAGGAACATCCCAGAAAAACAGAGAATTTAACATTTTATTGGTGATTGGAGTAGCAATGAACAAAAGAGGCAATGTTAGTTGAGATCTGAAAGACTGAAAAGGTGAAATTTCTATCATCTCTATGGACAGTTACATCAAGAAAATTCAAATTACAATTTCTTTCTTCCTCTGCAGTAAATTCTTTAGAAGGGACTAAAATATTGAGATTATTAAGGAATTCCTGGAGATTTTCGTGAACTGGCCAAATACAGAAAATATCATCCACACACCTAAACCATATAACTTTTTGGGGCAAAATTCTTGGAAGAGTTTTGTCTCAAACAATTCCATGTAAATGTTGCTAAGGACAGGAGATAAGGATTACCCATAGCCATGCCAAACTTTTGTACAAAAAATTCCCCATTAAAGCAAAATTTACTATCTTTGATACATAACCTTATGAGACTAATTAGGTTTGCTACAGTTAAGGGAATATCATGACGTTCTAATTCATCCTCCAAAAATTCAAGTATATCATCAACAGGCACTTTTGTAAATAAAGAGATAACATCAAAACTAACCATATGGAAGTCAAAATTCAAATGTAAACTATTCAACTTCTTTATTATATATATATTATATACACACATATATACATACATATATATGTATATAATATATACATACATATATACATGTATATATATGTACTATATATATCTCATATATCATACATAGAAGGTGAACCGTAGGAACAGGCACCTTGCACAGAAAACACATACACACACACACACACTATATATATGATTATAATCACTTTAGCACGTGATTCATTTATCACACATATCCACAGGTGAAAAAATAAGAGACAGGGTGTAGGTCCTGAGCCGAAACCGGTCAGGACCTACACCCTGTCTCTTATTTTTCACGCTGTTGGATATGTGTGACACACACACACACACACACACACACACACACATATATATATATATATATATATATATATACATATATATATATATATATATATATATATATATATATATATATATATATTGTGGGAAGAGTTTCAATTCAGAGGTCTGTTTCAAATCGGCGTATTTTTATTAATGGGACATTTCAGGGACCAGCCAATTGTAATTTTTAGCAAGAAAATGGGTCTAGTCCCTGAAACGTCGCAATAATTAAACTACGCCGATATTAAACAGGCACCTGCATTGAAACTAACACTATATGTATGTGTATGTATATATATAAATTTGTCCGTATACATATCTGTATATACAAATGCCTTTTCCTTATACCAGGCTGGCTGGGCCTCTTAGGTATTCCCTTTCTAGTTAATCTACAAATATTTCGGTTTAAGTTTCGAAGCCAAGGTCCATCTTAGCAGGTACTTGATATATGGTTTAGTCAACAGAAGCAATATGTATAATATATATGTGGTGTGTATGTATTTATGTACGTGTGTGCGTGTGCGAGTGAAACAGCAAGAGAGTATTAGACCATCTTTATGAAATATGGAATGTAACTTATAAAAGAAATGGAAGTAGGAATTAAATTCCAAAGTTGTATCGGTAGATGAGTCTGGTTTGATTCTTATTATTTTTAGCAATGCTTTTGCCATTTGTGATATATATATTATATATATATATATATATATTATATATATATATATATATATATATATATATATATATATATATATATATATATATTATATATATATATATATATATGTATATACTATATACATATATATATATATATTATATATATATATATATATAATATATATATATATATATATCGTTATATGTTTGTATATAGCAAGTCATCTACCAATTTTCTGTGACCGGGTGCATCATCATTTTACAAACCCTCTTCGTGTTTGTACAATTAGTGTGCTTGTCATTCTATGCATTTTCACTGGGGACCTCATGGAAACTTAACAGAATCTTGTGAATTATGTTGTCTAACTCTAAATAATTCAACTTCTGTTCGTTGCGGATGTAGATTTGTTTGGTATTTTCAGAAGTACAGTTGTGCCTGTACGAGCTCTACATTTTCACGAGACACTTCAATGAATTTGTAATAGAAACCTATTTTAATATTAAATGTAATTTTTTTTCATCGTTCGGTATAGAAGCGACACTTGGTAGCCGTGCCTTTGGAAAGAGGTGGCGTTATTTTCCTTCTTTATTTTACTCTCTTAGCTGTGACTACCTTGCTGCTTTCATCTAGGGTCCCCATTATTTTTAAGATCTTGGGTAGGGAAATTTGTTATCTGTAAAGCTGATGCAATAGATTTGAAATTGATTCCACAAAGTTAAGGGAGCTAACAAAGTATCCAAAGCTGCAACTGCATCGACCAGATCAAATTTCTTATTCTGTCATGATTAATTACGTCTCCAGAACCTATCATCGTTGATAGATGGCAGGCTTTAGGAAATATTCATTGTGACAACAACAAAATAAATAAATAAGTAAATAAGATAGCACACAATAAACCATCTGCTGAGTTGTGCTGTTTCAAGAAGAACGCCAAGTCAAACTATTATTGTAATGTCTTCTTCACGTTAGATCATTAGGTATATATAACGAATAACGTGATGCAATTCCGGAATGCAAAGAAGCAGAAAGACATGAACATAGTATAACTCAAGTGATCGTCCAGATTTCAACCGACAACGAATATCAGGTTTTGGAAGCAAAAGCTTAAGAGGAATTTTGTCAGATTTTCCAGCCTTTTCTGTTAACTCAGAAGCTAAATTTCGAAGGTTTTTTAATAAATAAGACCTCATATATTTATGGAGTACAACCCGCGTATTCTATGTGGTAATATATTAAACTGTTAATTCATGAAAATAATCATTTAAATTTATTCTCCTTGGAGGCTCTGAATGTAGTTTGCCTTGTTTTTATTTTCATTCGTTCCTATTCATCTCTCCTACCTAGCTGTTCATCTTCTTCAACTTTTACCTAGCTAATTCAAGAGCAGATCCTTCCGACTAGCCCTAGAGAAGGGACCGTTTAAGATCATTGAACGACTTCATATTAAAAATAAATTGTATTGATTGATGTCTCTTGATCTTATCATTTAAGTTTTGGGTTGCAAGCCAGTCTCTGTGGCCTTTTGCTTTAGTAAGTTTTGTTAATATAAATTTGAGACAGCAATTTTTCACCTGCATATTTGCTGTTACACGTTTTTTTTTTTTTTTTCTTACCAAAATATTGCCGTATACTGTGAAACTTTAAAGTAGCGTTGGTGATTGCTTTTACCTGTCTCCACATTCATTAATTATATATTGCTGTCATTATGAAATTATATCTCGATTACCCTTCTGCAGTGGTAACTTTAGAGAATATTCATATCATTATTTTTTTTAATATCTGGTGGCTTTCTTCAGAATTTGAAAACAATGAATAATTGTTATGTAGTCGTATTTCTTTACTTTGTTCCTCTCTCTCTCTCTCTCTCTCTCTCTCTCTCTCTCTCTCTCTCTCTCTCTCTCTCTCTCTCTCTCTCTCTCTCTCTCTCTCTGTTATTCAAATTTTAATCTTCATGCATATGCATTAAGAGTTTCTATCAGCGTATTTGTGGTTTATATGAAGCGTTTCTCTGCTGTGTTTTTCTTTCATTCGTTTGCAGATTTCCGAACTGCAAATCTATATAGCCTGTTGAATGCTTCGGGCTTTTAAGGAGGAACCGAACTTTATTATTATTTTTATTTTGACGTTTTTGCTTCCCTTCACATCCCCGTTGACATGTGATTTCATCAATTTTTCGTACTATTCAACTCTGGAGTGATGGCATTCTCTTCCGTCTTACTATATCCGGTCTCTTTATAATTGTTCATACTGATATTATTGCATCAATTCATATGACAGAAATTAAAGAAACAAATAGTTATCTTATGTTCCGAAAACAGAAATGCAGGCAGCCCAAAAATACTTGCTCTAACCCAGTCCAACAGAGGTCCTAGGTCTATGTGAAAGGAATTGATGCAAAATTTAATTGAAAATATAGTGATTTTTTTATTTCTTTATGTAAGATTTAAAAACCAATTTCATTTCATTGAAATATTCACCGAGGTTTCAGGCAAAACGGACTTATCACTTTAGTAAATTGTAAACTTCATCGGTAGGCTATTGAATATTCCTTTTTGGCTGAAATTTAGGCTTTGAGGTCTAAAGATCGCTGGAATTATTGGATGTAACAAATTATGTTTAAAACTGTTTCCATTAGTTTCACTTCTGTTGAGTATGGTAAATGAACAACTGACGATTTATATACAAACACTGTGTGTGTATATATATATATATATATATATATATATATATATATATATATATATATATATATATATGCATATTTGTATGTATAAATGTACACATATTAAACCACAAATATCGGTAGACATCTACTTCACCATACCTCGGAAAGAACATGTACTAAGGGGAATTATGACTGATAAGGACTATGTCACCATTGAGATTCGAACTGCTTCCTGGTTTAGAAGCAACAAAAGACAGTGGCTTTGATCACTGAGCCATCTGGATTGTTCGGTGATCAAAGTCAATGTCTATTTTTGTTCCTAAACTAGGCAGCGGTTCGATTCCCACTGGAGGCGAAGCACTAAACAATTAGAATTCCCCTTGGGTGTAAGTTATTCCCAAGGTATATTGAATTGGATATTAAACGATGTTTATGGCTAACTTGTAAACATAAAAAAGCCACAATACATGTGACAAAAACGTATGGACCAGTATGTTTGTTTATGTATATGTGTGAAAAGAAGTCACTGGTAAGGAGAGAATTAACGTTACCAGAGCTAATATTTTGTAATAATATTGTCAAAATCAATATTATTCCACTGACTTTTTTTAACGTTTCAGTCATTAACTTCCAACTCTTAGATCTGGTCTGTAAGTATTCTTATTGTTTACATTATATGGTAACTACCTTAACTTTTTAAAACAACGAATAGCTTACATTGATGGTTTTATACTTCTTAAAGGCTTTAAGGCTTGTTTTTTGAAGCTTTCTTTTGCACTACTCCCTTTTTTGTTTTATTTTGTACCCTGTAGATGTGTTCTTAATTCACGAAAGCGCTTGATAACTAACCTTTCATTATTTTCCCTTTCGGTTGTTTTGTAAGCATATATTTTTGATAGAATCTTTAGTAATATTAATATATATATATATACATATATATATATATATATCATATTAGGTATAAATACCGTAAAATCATAAAATTTGGTTAATAGAGAAAATTATTTTATTTGGAGTTATAGATAATAGGAATGCTGTTTATCTAAAATTTTTAACCTTTTGTATTTACAAGGTCATTAGTGAATTATTAATGTAGTTTTATGTGCATACGCATATATATACACACACATATATATATATATATATATATATATATATATATATATATACATATATATATATATATATATATATATAATATTATATATATATATATTCGTGTTGTCATTCGTATTTCACAAGTCATTGACTCTTAAGTTTATTTTTACTTCTAGTATATGATAAGGTAGTTAGTATTTGAAGACTTAAAACTTGGCAGTTTTCCTTTGATCAAATTAAAATATTTCAGTTTTTTGTTTATTGTTTTATCATGCCTGTCTTGGCATCATAATTTTAATAGTTTAATGAAGTATTTTGAACACCTTTTCAATTCGATGTCGAAGTTGACCAATATTACTGTTGTCGTTAATTAGTAATTATATTCTGCAATTTAAAAAAAAAACAGGAAATAATTATGTGTTTCTTTGAAAATGTATAATTATTTAGCACATTTTTATAGTAGGTGCACTATAACAGAGGATAATGTTTACGATAAGTGCAATGAAGACGTAATGAAAACGTTTTTCATTACATCTTTTTTACAGTTTGATGTGTAAAATGTATTGTAACAAGTATAACAGTCGTTTGTCATTTATTACAGAATGAGTTTATTGTTGTCTCTAAGAATCGGGCATTGTCGTCATTTAAATTAAATTCTTTATTATTCTTTTTTACAATTTGTATAACAATATTCAGGTGATATTTGGAAATGACTTGTTTAAGGTTTTTCTATTCTTTGTTCTGCTTATAGGAACATAATAATTACTATAGCAAACACTTATAGTTTAAGAGATTCTTAGCGTGTTTCTAGGCAGTCTTTATGTATGCTATTCCAATTTTGGCGCAGACAGGAACTACGGAAAAAAAAAATGAAATTGAACTAGATCACCCTCACACACATTAAGATGGAAAGTTTGACTTTTTAGTGTTGCATTGTAACTAATACATAGACGTTGAGCGATATATATATATATATATATATATATATATATATATATATATATATATATATATATTTATATAGATGTGTGTGTTTATATTGCTAGCATAGCATCCATTCGGTCAGTGATATGTTATCTTTTCGAGTGATAAGGAATGGTAAAGTGAATCATTTCCTTTTATTAGATGATGACGTGAGTTGCATCAGCGTGTAAGCCATCCACTATGTGTAGGACATTCCATGTCCAGCGTCTCTTTTTCTTCAGAGGACATGGTGTCCTTTTTTTTTTTTTTTTTTTTTTTTTATCTTCAGTCTCTCTCTTTCCAGCGTTTTTGGGAGATGTTATGCGGATTTTATGTGGATTTTTCGTGACTGGGAAATGTGTTGCCTTTGTGCCAGGGATTTATGCTCTCTGTTTTTGGACATAGGAATGGTATCTTATGAAAAGCTTTATTTTTATGTTTTTTCCAGATTGATGGGCCATACTGCCCCAAAATATGATTCATATGTGTCTTATGATTTGTTCTTGTACCTTAACTTACGCACATTTTTTATCTTTGGTTTTCGTTATAGAGATGTATTTTTATATTTGCTGTTTCTTTATAGAGATGTTTTTTTGTATTTGGTGTTTTGAGAGATTATCACATCATATCGCATTCAAATGAATGTTTCTATAATATTTGTGCGAAGTATCTAAAGACCTCATCTTGTGAATGCTACCATTCTTTTCTTGCGATGCACTCTAGAGGTCTTCATTCATTCATTCATTCATTCATTTTTTTTAATTTTTACTTGATTATAATTTAAGGAGTGAACGTCCTTTTGTCTTCATCCGTGTCAAGAAACGAAACATCGGAAGCCATTCATTAGATTTTTTAATATTATCTATCATATATGCGAATTGTTTTCAAGGTTTTGTAACCTTTTTCGTTAGCCTTTAACAAAGCATTCATGCCTTTAATTAAGCATTTTTATCAAAACTCGAGAATTCTAACATTACTTTCATCTCCTTTTAGAGGTTTTGTGAACATTGGCCTTAATCACACATTAGGAATTTACAATAGCTCTGAGAATTCCAACTTCAATTCATTCCAGTATCGTAAACTGTGCTTCTAAGATGTTTATCATGTAGTACACCCATTTCCTTATAACATGTGATGACTTACGTCTCTCTGTTGTCTGCTTGTTTAAGAAATATTTTTAAATCTTCTGACCACTTATTTTATAAAAATATGATACCTCATGATAATTATAATTTGGGTTATAGAGAAAATCTTTTGCTAACAATGCCGGAATATTATTATTTTGTTTTATACAACACTGAGATGTGTTTCTAAATACAACTGGGTATCTGTACAAATACAACTCTATTCGTGCACTTTCTCTGTATCTAAATGATTATGCACCCTCTCTCTCTCTCTCTCTCTCTCTCTCTCTTCTCTCTCTCTCTCTCTCTCTAATATATGTGATATATATATATATATATATATATTTATATATATATAAATATATATAAATATATATATATATATATATATATATATATATATATATATATATATATATATCACATATCCACAGGATATGTGTGATAAATGAATTACGTGCTTGAGTGATTAGAATCACACACACACACGCACACACACACACACACCACACACATATATATATATATATATATATATATATGTACATATATATGTATATAATATATATATATATATATAATATATATATTTATTATATTAACACATAAGTCATATCACATTTCCGTGGTGTAGTAGGTAAAAGCTTCACTGACGTTCCTGGATTTGAAAGGATCCATGGGTTCGCGGCCTGGTCCAGGCAAGTCTATTATCGAGAAAAAAATTCTCCTTCGGTTAAGCATATATGAAAATATATTAATTCCGAGGTAGAGCGAATTTGATATTAAAGGACATTGTAGCTCGATATATATATTTATATATATACATATATTTACATTTATATTTATATATATATATCATATGTGTGTATTTGTGTATGTGTGTGTGTGTAAATGTGTTTGTGTATTTATTCAGCTTAACTACTTCTGCACTTAAGAGAAATGAATAAGAGTAATCCATTTTATCAAGAGACGAAAGGCAGAAGTGACATAAAATTTCATCTTTTTTCTCATATGACCCACCATCCAGTTACATGTAAATTTTCTTAGCAAATTCATGCTATTCATGCCTATAGAATTTTCTTAATTTGAATGCAATTAAACGCTTGAGGCTATGCCATACCTCTATCCCAATTCCCTACGATAAGGAAGGGGATTTTTTGAAAGTTTAATGTGTAAGTGGCTTCTCGTAATAAGAGGGTTAGGAATATTGCTAAAATTTCATGATTTGTAATCATTCTTTCATTTGTTTCCTAATGATGTTTACTCTGACAATCCTGTTGTTATTGTAAGCTTAATCGTTTTTACTGAGAAAGTTTCTTGAGAAATATGAGTGTGTGAAGCTATCACTCTTGTGGGGTTAGGTTACTGGGGAATGGGAAATATTCGTTTCTCCTTTTGTTGGTTAACTTTGAATAATGTAATGTTTAGCCTTTGTTTACGCTTCTCACTGCTTCACATAGGCATAGTATTTTTGTTATGTTGAATCTCTCTTTACACGTTAATGGCCTGTTTCAAACCAAATTTAAACATTTTATTTATTTATTTAATAATAATATCGAGGAAGAAGAATAATAAGTAGATGAAGAAGAAACTTAAATTATTTATATATATATATATATATATATATATATATATATATATATATATATATATATATATATATATATGTGTGTGTGTGTGTGTGTGTGTGTGTGTGTGTGTGTGTGTGTGAGTGAGTGTGTGTGTAGGTCTCCACTTTCTTCTTTTTTCAAGACATCAGTGAACTTTATGTACATAATAAATCTAAGCGGAGAACTTTTGTCTGTGTAAAATTTTCTTTTTTGTTGATTTGGTTGTCAGGAATTCGTGTCTGACTTTCGAAGCAGATGTCGGGGAGGGGGTGACGGTTTTCTTTATTTTAGTCAAGTATCTACTTTTTTATATATACTTTTTTCTACTCTTGGAAAATGAAAATGTGCAGCATCTCCAAATTATGAGAGTTGTTTCCTTCTTTTCGTATGCAATGATTCGATTTTCCTTCAACATTTGTGTGCTTTATTCATTTCTACATATAGTTACACAGATATGTATGTACACACACACAGATATATATAATTATTTGTGTATAAATATCACGTATATAAGTATGCATGTTTTATGAGTATAGGTGTAATTACACATTCTGATTTATCAAAATATAAAATGCAACGACAAAAATATTTTATGTATATGTGTGTTTGTGGGTGTGTGTATGAGAGAGAGAGAGAGAGAGAGAGAGAGCGAGAGAGAGAGAGCCTGTGCTCCCACTTACAGATATTCATGTATTAATAGATATTCCCGGAATATTGCCTTGAACATGCATAACAATACCATGAGCAAAATAAGGGTAATTGTTCTTACGTGTGATACGGGCGCTACATTCCACACTGTAATTATTGGGAACCAATTACTGATATCAGTATGGAATTATTGATGGTGCGAGAATGCGTGCGGTTCCCTTTCCCTTCGAGTGTACCTGCCGGTGCGTTGCTGCGGTACATGATTCAAGCAGAGTTTTTGTGGTTTTCGTGGGAAATGAGGTTTCTCCTCAGATTATTCACGATCGACGAAATGACTCAATGAGGAAGTGCAAGTAGGAAAAGAAAGACCTGCGACGGAGTCCTCGCTTTTTCGCTGCATTTTTTTCCCAGGAAGTCCGGCGATTGCATTCCGCGGAGGTTATTGGGAAAGTGCTTAATTGCAAGCAAACCTTTGCGTAATTATCGGGGAGATAATGACACTGGCAGAAATGGTGCAGTTGCCGTTAGCCATATGTCAAGTGCGATGAGAAAAGGAAGATGAGGAGGAGGAGGAGGAGGAGGCTACATGCTGGGTGGGGGTTTGCTTGGGGAGGGGGATTGTTCGATGGTATCCCCTCCCCTCTCCCCCTGTCTCAATCAGCATCCTCAACATGCATTCAGTGTGAGAGAGCTGATGGTCGCACTCTCGAATTCAAGCAAATTCATGTGCTTCTTTGGGCACTTTCTAATGGGTGCTTGTGAGAGCACCGGTTCGTTCTGAAACCTCCCCACCCCCCCTCCCCTCCCTCCAAGCAATGTATGTAACATGCTCCGCGGGCGTTTAACGTAGAAGATGATGGTCACCCACATGAATTTACCCAGATTCATATATTTTCGCATTTATTTCATAATAAGAAAAGCATCTCTTTTGTCTCGCTGTGTATATTTTGGTACGAATCATTAACATAATTGGAGCGCGAGCGGTGGGGTGAATGGCGCTGGGCGGCCACAGCTAGCGGCCGTTTCAAAAATCGCTCTATTGATTAGACGTTTGCTTTTGAAGCATAAGTGGAGCCATAGTCCAGTGGCGCCAGGACAGGCTGGGGGGAGGGTTATATGCAGCGGAGGCCATGGGAACTAATGATGGTGGGCCGACGCCCCGTCTCTCTCTCTCTCTCTCTCTCTCTCTCTTCTCTCTCTCTCTCTCTCTGTTTGCTTGGCAGTATGTGTGCTTGCTGTTATTACCCTACTTGTATGCTTTTGATTATGTTTATGTATATTTACTGTGTATATACATGCAAATATGATTGAATGCAATACTGACATAATTATACATATTAATATGTTCATATTCCTACTTACTGACCTTCTACATAAAGTATTTGGTTTTGCTTTGAGTTGCAATACTTGTATTTGAGGATGGCTTAAATGAATGATCACAGCAATAATAACTATGATAATCGTGAAAACTGTTATCATTATGATTTTGAATAGTATTAATAGTAGTGTACTTACTTCATTTTAAGATTTACCCGTTGTATTTCGTCTTGGTCCACAACGTTGATTCGTGTCACTGGAGAAAGCCATGCAGTTTTGTCGCCAACCTAAGCTGTGACCGTTGACTTCCTTTCATGGAGAGGGAAGGGGTGAACCCTCTCTCTCTCTCTCTCTCTCTCTCTCTCTTCGTGTGCATGATAAAAAGTGTTTTTTTTTATTTGGGTTCATTCATGGTTACTTATCGCATCTCTCTCTCTCTCTCTCTCTCTCCTCTCTCTCTCTCTCTCTCTCTCTATAGTCTGCATGGCAGAATGAGTCCTTTTTTTGCTTATGCTTTCCTCGGGTTGCCTGGCTTCTCTCTCTCCTCTCTGGTTCCTGCTGATAAAAAAAGAGTTTGTTTCTTAGGTTGCTTTTTCTCTCTCTCTCCTCTCTCCTCTCTCCGTCTTGCTCTCGCTCTCTCTCTGGTCTGCATGATAAAAAGAGTTCTTTTTCCTTAGGGTTGCTTATTCTCTCTCTCTCTCTCTCTCTCTCTGTGGTCTGCATGATAGAATGAGTTCTTTTTCCTCAGGGTTGCTTATTCTCTCTCTCTCTCTCTCTCTCTCTCTCTCTCTCTCTCTCTCTCTCTCTCTCTCTCGTGTGCATGATAAATTGAGTCCTTTTTTTTTTGCTTTTGCTTTCCGCAGGGTTGCTTACTCTCTCTCTCTCTCTCTCTCTCTCTCTCTCTCTCTCTCTCTCTCAATACGACCGTTTTCGACGAGTAACTTATTAAATCGAGAAATTCGGTTTCTTGTATGTTTATAAATTTCTTCAAGCAGTATTATATACGAAAAGTTTCCATACAGATACTGAAGTGGCTCAGCGACCAATTGGTGCTTGTGTTTTTACAGGATGAGATGCCATCTAATGCTGTGTTCAGTCTTCTCTGTGCCTTCCGTTTTTTGGTGGTCTGTCTATCCCTTATATGTTATACATATCTGTATATATATATCTATTATATATATATATATATAATATATATATATATATATATATATACACATTGTAATAGCCACAATGCCCTCTTAACTTCAAGAAGTTAAGAGGGCATCGTGGCTTTTACAATTGCATATGTGTTTGTTAAAAAAGTGACCAGTAGATTCTATATATATATATATATATATATATATATATATATATATATGTGTGTGTGTGTGTGTGTGTGTGTGTGTGTGTATGTATGTATGTATGTACATATACATATACTTTCTCTCATCACACACACACACACACACACACATATATATATATATATATATATATATATATATATATATATACATATATACATACATACATACACCATACATACATACACATATATATTATATATATATATATATATATATATATATATATATATTATATATATGTATATATATATATATATACATTATACATACATACATACATACATACATACTACATACATATCATACATATATATATATATATATATATAATATATATATTATATATATATATATATATATGTATATATATATATATATAATAAATAATACTCCGTCCTTGTCTGAGATCAGAATTAAGGTTCTGTCGCTAGTGATAGTAGTGTTATTTTCATAATATATATATATATATATATATATATATATATATATATATATATATGATTATGAAAATAACACTACTCACTAGCGACAGAACCTTAATTCTGATCTCAGACAAGGACGGAGTATTATGGAACTCTACATTACTTCTCTGGTCCAGAGATAACATCATCTGGAGGCACCCATTCTGGAGGCAAAAGGCCTATACTTATTCTAAGTGGTTTTGTGCAGATATCAACACACACACATATATATATGTATGTGTTTTTTGTTGTGTAGCCATATGGGATATGGAATCGGCAGAGAGGCAATGTGGCGTGTGTTGAGTATGTATTGTTTAGAAGATAACTACAGCGCCATTAAAAGGTTTGAATGATGGAAGTGAAGCGTGTTTTATGATATGCTGGCGGGAGTGACTGGTTAATGTCAATTGATTGTGAAACACGATTAGGTTATGTTTGCATAGTTGTTCACTAACTTTATGGTTGGATTGATACGAGGAGCGAAAGAAAGGACTGTAAATGAAGGATAAGAACTGTGGGATAAGAAAATACATCGAGATTGTATTGTGGAACGAGAATGATTATTGTTTGCAAATGACTCAACAGTCGATATGGGAAGCGATAAGAAAATGAGGAAACTAGTCAAAATCAAATAGTGTTTCAAATAGGAAAAAGTTGAGGGTAAATAATAGGAATAGGAAGATTCAAGATGCAGATGCAGGGCTACAAGGAAAGAGGAACTGGTTGATTTCTATAAATATTTCATCATTGTAAATATAATGAATTATGGTAGAATGTTAGTAGAGATAAGTGACGAGTAGATTCAACTTGAAACGTAGGTGTGGAAGGCGGTCGGGGTGGGGGTGGGGGGGTTAGTTGGAGGGAACGTATGAAGGAGTTGAGCGGCTTAGAACCTACACTCTTGTATGCGAGCAAAGTGTGGAAGTTGAATGCTTACACCCAGGAAGCTTGTGTATGAGGAGTTCGTTGTGCTCCTGATGAGCTTGTGGTGTAAAGTACGTGTTTGATATTGTGGAATTTTCAACAAAAGGGGTTCATCCACGGTTCAGCAGTTAAAGCATGAATATGGCAGTTCCTGTTGCGTTGATTTTTCTCCTAAATCATGCTCCGTAGGGCCACTGCTAAATTTTCGGGATGTTTAGATGTTACGTTTGTATAATAGTCAAATGTGTCCAGAGAGATCGTGAAAATAATCTGGAAATGACTCATGTGGAAGAGCGAGTCTTGGGATCATCCCTACGGGCCTTCTCTTCTCACATCCTGGATTTATAGCCTCGAGCCTCAGAGCTTTCAGAAAATAATTGTCTTTAGGTCATCAATAAAGAAGAAAAGAAGAAGGAGATTTGTTTCGTCTGTGTATGTGAAGAACAAAATGATAGATTACCAGAGAGAGAGAGAGAGAGAGAGAGAGAGAGAGAGAGAGAGTAAACGGGACCCAATGAGTCGTATGGGTAAATTTCGACGAGGATGTGGCAATAGGAGGTAAATTATAAGAGAGAGAGAGAGAGAGAGAGAGAGAGAGAGAGAGAGAGAGAGAGTAAAACATAAAAAAGAGATTCTTTGATGTATGTGATGAAGAGCGTTATAGATATCGTGAGGGATGGGAAGGAAGGTGAGAGAAAGAGAAAGATCGGAAAGGAATGAGAGAGAGAGAGAGAGAGAGAGAGAGAGACTGTATAATTTAGTGAGGCCGAAGGTGTGGCTTCCGTCTGGCGGTCACCGGATCCCCCACAGAATAGCACCTCCACCAGTTTTCCCTGTTTCCAGCCTTCAGTTGCAACAGCTTCTTTAAATCTTTCAGGATAAGAGGGGAAGCCGCAGGCGCTTGGTGGCCGCCGCTTTTGCTGTAATTCTTGCTGGTTTGGGAGAATTTTTAAAGCCCTTTCAATGTTTCGTATTTTCGTTTCTTTTTTTATTGTCTGGTTCATGTTTTTATGTTTTTTTGCAAAAATAAATAGGCGCTCATGCATACCTGCGTATTTGATTGTGGGTGCGATTATCCTAATATAATTGTTTAGTTATTTCTTGCCTGTGATATGGCTGAATATTGTTCGAAAATATAATTAACGTTCTTCCCTAGTCTTTTTTGTATCATTATATTTATGTCACGTAGAATTGCCATGAAAATGATGTAGTACATGTGTCACTTTTGATCGAGAGACAGCTGCGCATCATGAAACTGCGTCTAGATGTCGCCGCCGCAAAGTCGTGTTTCCCCCTTAATTCACCTTCGCTCTCATTTCTTTCCTCGTCTGATTTTCCCAGTATTTTCTCCTGCCGCCTCAGTATTCCCCCTTTCATCTCGAATGATAAGCCCTACTAAATTCTTCTCCTAAATGATGGTGTCGACACTCTGCTCAACATGTATGTGGCACCTTCATGCATTGTAAAAGGGGGCACATGTCTTTTGTTTTCCCAAAGGGCCAAGAACAGGGAATTTTCACTTCCTCAGCTGCAGGACTAAAGCAGACGGCGCTCTTCTCGTTCTCCTGGCTGGGCTTCGGATGGTGTTCATTTACATGACGTTTCTTATCCTCCACATTAACTGGTTTTTTTATTCATTATTTTTTATATCGCAGTTGACTGGTTTATTTTATTTACTTATTTATTATTATTTTTCTTTTTACATTTGGAAATGCTCGTGTGGGATGGTGCCTCATTTTTTCAAAGAAAATATAACACACACACACACACACACACACACACACACACACACACACATATATATATATATATATATATTGTATTTTTCTCTATCTTAATCTCATTGTATCTTTTAAGTTTATGCATATCACTGATATTTCATTTGTGATCGGTTTCGGTTTATTTCGGCTTTATATATATAAATATATATATATATATATATATATATATATATATATATATATATATATATATAGATATATGTGTGTGTGTGTGTGTGTGTGTGTGTGTGTGTGCCTGTCTTTATGCATATACTCATATGAGTTATAGTTGTACTTTCCAGTTTACAAATTTATGCGTTAAGTGAGCTTTTTTTTTTTTTTTTACAGCAATTAGTTGTAACGGTGCTGTGATGCAACCACTACTCATTGCTAGTGTAATTACGATTAATTGCATAATGCTTGTTTTTTAACAGCCAGGGAAAATTCAGGCTTTGAAAATAAAAAGTTCAAATAGTTAAGGGGCAAACAGCAAATGACAGGTAAATTCATTTTCAAATATCTCCTATGTTTTCCTTTCTAATATAAGGGACAACGATTGGTTGGTAGAAAAGGGTGTATAGTTTAGAAGTGGTAGGAGAAAGGAGGAAAGGAGCTACCATAAATTGCAATATAGATGGTGAAAGGAGGTGATTTGATATTCTGGAAGCGCTAGAAAGCTTCATGCTGAAGAGCCCTCTACTGTATAATTGTATGAAGTGTCTGGCGATCTGGAAGTTTTTGTCAACATGGTTCATCTATGGTTCTGTGGAAATTTCTGTCAACATGGTTCCTGGTTCGTGGAAATTTCGTCAACATGGTTCATCTATGGTTTGGGGAAATTTCGTCACATGGTTTGCATCTAATTTTTGTGGCTGGTTGGAAGTTTTTGTCAACATGGTTCACTAGGTTCTGTGGAAGTTTCTGTCAACATGTTCATCTATGGTTCTGTGGGAAATTTGTCACATGGTTATCTATGGTTCGTGGAAATCTGTTCACATGGTTCATCTATGGTTCTGTGGAAGTTTCGTAACATGGTTATCATGGTTCTGTGGAATTTCTGTCAACATGGTTCATCTATGGTTCTGTGGAAAGGTTTCTGTCAACATGGTTCATCTATGGTTCTGTGGAAAGTTTCTGCAACATGGTTCATCTATGGTTCTGTGGATTTCTGTCACTGGTTCAATCTAATGGTCTGGCTGAAGTTTGTCCGCTCACAGCGTCAAGGTTCACTATGGTTCTGTGGAAGTTTCTGTAACATGGTTTTCGTCTATGGTTTCTGGGAAGTTTCTGGTTCACATGTGGTTCTTCTGGGTTCTGTGGAAGTTTCTGTCAACATGGGTTCATACTATGGTTCTGTGGAAGTTTCTGTTCAAACATTGGTTCTCTATGGTTTCTGTGAAGTTTCTGGTCAACATGTGGGTTCAATCTATGGTTTTCTGGGGAAGTTTCTGTCAAACATGGTTGTTGCATTCTTGGTTTCTGTGGAAATTTCTGGTCAACATGGTTCGGTTCAAGTTCTTGGAATTTTCTGGTTCCAACATGGGTTTCATGGCTAAATGGTTCTTGTGGGAAGTTTCTGTCAACATGGTTCATCTAATGGTTTCTGTGGAAGTTTCTGTCAACATGGTTCATATATGGTTCTGGTGGAAGTTCTGTCAAACATGGTTCATCTATGGTTCTGTTGGAAGTTTTATGTCAAAATATCACCGGTTCATCTATGGTCTGGGAAGTTCTCTTGTCAACATGTTCACATGGTTCTGTGGAAGTTTCTGTCAACATGGTTCATCTATCGGTTCTGTGGAAGTTCTGTCAACATGTGGTGCTCTATGTTCTGTGGAAATTTCTGTCAACATGGTTCATCAATGTGTTCTGTGGAAGTTTCGCGTTCAACATGGTTAATCTATGTTCTGTGGAAGTTCTTGTCAACAGGTTCATCTATGGTTCTGTGGAAGTTTCTGTCAACATGGTTCATCTATGGTTCTGTGGAAGTTTCTGTGAACATGTGGTTATCTATGGTTCTGTTGGAAATTTGTCAACAGGTTCATCAATGGTTCTGTGGAAGTTTCTGTCAACATGGTATTAATGTGTTTGTGGAAGTTTCTGTCAACATGTGGTTCATATAGGGTTCTGTGGAAAAATTTCTGTCACACATGGTTCTTCATCAATGGTCTGTGGGAAGTTTCTTTGTCAACATGGTTCATCTATGGGTTCTGTGGATGTTCTGTCAAACATGGTTCATCATATGGTTCTGTGGAAGTTTCTGTCAACATGTGGTGTCATCTATGGTCTGTGGAGTTTTGTCAACATGGTTCATCAATGCGTTCTGTGGAAGTTTCTAGTCAACATGGTTCATCTATGGTTCTGTGGAAGTTTCTGTCACATGGGGGTTTTCATCAGGTTCTGTGGAAAATTTCTGTCAAACATGGTTATCAAGGTTCGTGGAAGTTCTGTCAACAGTGTTCATCTATGGTTCTGTGGAAGTTTCTGTCAACAGGTTCATCAATGGTTCTGTTGGAAGTTTTCTGTCCAACAATGGTTCATCTTGGTTCTGGGAAGTTTCTGTCAACATGTGGTTCATCTATGGTTCTGTGGAAATTTCTGTCAACATGGTTCATCTATGGTTCTGTGGAAGTTTCTGTCAACATGGTTCATCTATGGTTCTGTGGAAGTTTCTGTCAACATGTGGTTCATCTATGGTTCTGTGGAATTTCTGTCAACATGGTTCATCAATGGCTCTGTGGAAGTTTTCTGTCAACATGGTTCATCTATGGTTCTGTGGAAGTTTTCTGTCACATGGTTCATGCTATGGTTCTTGTGGAAATTTCTGTCAACATGGTTCATACTATGGTTCTGTGGAAAATTTCTGTCAACATGGTTCATCTATGGTTCTGTGGAAGTTCTGTCAACATGGTTCATCTATGGTTGCTGTGGAAATTTGCTTGTCAACATGGTTCTCTATGGTTCTGTGCCGGAATTTCTGTTTCAACATTGTTCTCTATGGTTCTGTGGTTTAATCTGTTCAACTGGTGGCTTGGTTGGAAGTTTCTGTCAACATGGTTCATCTTTGGTTCACCAGTTGAATTATATTTTTTTACTTTTGAATTAGGTTAAAAAATTGTGTGTATATATATATATATATATATATATATATATATATATATATTATATATATATGTATATATTATATAATATTATATATATATATGTGTGTGTGTGTGTGTGTGTGTGTTGTGTGTGTGTATATTTGTATTTTACACACACACACACACACACACACACATATATATATATATATATATATATATATATATATATATATATATATGTATAGTATATTATTTTGACTGGATTTTGGAGGGAATGATTCAGCATTCTTTAATGGTGTGATATCTTTTGCTAATTACTGAAAACCCTCATAATTATCAATCATTTGTATTCCAAATGGAAATGACATTATTGTCTTTCTTTATGTGAAGCGATCTCATTAATGTTCATAGTCCGTAAGATGTTATGGATGGTATGTACTAGATCGATTCTTTGGAAGAAATTGATGTTCATTATTTATGGTGTTGTTCATACTAAGTTCCTGTAAATGTTATTATTTATTGATAATGATGGTGACTATTAGTTTGACGGTTATTGGCTATAAAAGTCAAATTTAATTCCTAATGCTGCATTAAGTCATCATTAAAATACGTAAAACTTTAATTTCTAAACTACGAATCTAATTTGAAGATAGATTTTTGGAGGTAAAATGAAGCAAACGTAAGAGCTCAGAAATCTGGTTACTATCAATTCCTGTTTTAATGGTAATAAACTATAGTTGATCACTTTATGTCCTCCTGATAATACTTTCTTCAAATATTGAAGTGAAGAACAGATTACTTCAAATTCCCGGCATTAGCTTGTAGGACTTTTTTTCCTCTCATAACTTTTAACGGCCACATACACCTCACTTTTGAAAGTCGGTATCCCCTTATATTTTATAAGTTCCGTCTCTCATTTTTAGCTCTTGCTATTTTATCTACGTGTTGTGTTTTAGCATTGCCACTGCAATCGAAGCTGACAGGATGTTCTGTATTCGGCCCTGTCCACATGATGTCAATCATTCTTTCTGTACATCCGAAAGATATTTTTCAAAATTTGGTTCAACCCTCGTCCTGCTTAGTTAGTGTATTCCTAATAAATAATTTGCTAAACAATGCCTTGTCGTAGAACTACGTTTCTTTTATGAACTATGGATGCATGCCTCGTAATAGTAATGATGATGATGAATAAAATTCTTAATTTTAGTTTTGATCTCACTTAACGTCACTGTATTTATTATGACTGTGTTAACCGTGAACTGAATTCCTGTTGTGTCCTGTCTTCTCAGGTTAACTTTTTTTTATTCCCTTCTCTCATGAAAGTTGAATGGATGTTATCCTTGCGTTGTTTTACTTGCAGAACACTCCCTTTTCAGTCTTTTTCTTTTTATGTTATCCTTATTTATTTCATGCTTCATCCGTAACGTGTAAATTGTCGACTTCAATCCCCGACCTACGGTGTAGAAATTCATATATATATATATATATATATATATATATATATATATATATATATATATATATATATATATATATGTGTGTGTGTGTGTGTGTGTGTATACATACATACATATAGGTATGTATAGATGATAATAAACATGTATAGTCTACCTTTGGCCTTTGGTATGCAGTTCCAAGTTTTATTCTACCTGCCCACTATTTGATTTGCCTTTTCTTAGTCTTTTACTAAATTTCGGCTCAAAAGAACCTGCGCTGGTATCCATTTATTACTAAATATTTGAAAGATTCACTCGTCGATCCTTTCACCGTCTAATGTTATGGTATTCTTAATTTTTTTTTTTTTAAGGTTTGATTTTGAGTCCCATCTCTCTAGACATATAGTACGTACATTCTATTAAGCAAATTTGGTAAATCGTTCGGTGTTGCACTCATTAGACAGCATCATCTGCATATTTTAATTCTGCCAAGTTCCTGTTGTTATGTTAGTAAAAGCCCCCTTCCAATATTTCTTACCACTTTTGTAGGAAGTCTGTGGAAAGGACAAACAGGGCCTGTATGTGTGTGTGTGTGTGTGTGTGTGTGTATGTGATAAGAAACATCAGTATATACTTACATTCACAAAGACCGTTAGACATTTCAGCCGTAGGCCATCATTTTTATCAAAGATTTTCTGTAAATGGTTTCTGATTAGCTTAATTTACTTTCGTAGTATAAAGTTTAACATAACATTCTGTTTTCGCTGTCAGTCTCTCCCCATTGTTTTTTCGTCTTATTGAATCAGATACCTAATTTTTATTTTGAATTTATTGGTTTTCTTACCTTTTTACATTGCGGTGCTTTTCTTTTCTTAATTTTTTTTTCAAACGACATCAGAAGTCGCGGTTCCAGGAACGCCAGGCAAAGGTTTTTAGTTTTTTCATCTTTATTTTTTAGTTTCACCTCTGATGATTTATTTTTTATTTCCTTTAATGTTTGTGGTTTGTCCCCTCTACCCTCCCCCCCTCCCCCCTCCCCCCCTCTCTCTCTCTCTCGTCTATTCTCTCTCTTCTATCCTTCTTACTCTCTCTCTCTCTCTCTCTCATTATCTTGTTGAAAAACTTGAGTACTTGAAGGTGTTGGAATATAGTCTCCAACTTATACTGTAGTCATTTTTTGCGTGCTAATTATGTGATCTGTTCTTATAATATACTAAGATCCCTGATCCCGCCCCAAACCTCTCTCTCTCTCTCTCTCTCTCTCAAAGGAACTTTACTTGTGTTTTCGTTTTTGCCCTTCTACCTGCTTATGTTGACCCTTCCTCATGACCTCGTTTCGTGTTGATGCCTTCTCTTTCTTGGTCTGTTCCCTTATGTCCCTCAGTTATTTACTGTTGTTGACTCAGCTGAACCTATCCTCCTCCGGTGTTGTTGGATAAGTGACCAAGCTGTATTAGGGGGTAGGGGGCGGTGCCTCTCACCCACCCAGTCTTCGCCTTTCTTCAGGACGTCCTCTGAGGAGCCAATTAGACGTCCTTCTCCTTTTGCCTTTATTGATCGCAGGATTTGTGCGGAAGGGAAATGAGAATGTATTTTGAAGTTTGAATTTTAATAATGCCGCCCTATGCGAAGACGGGGATAACGAGGAGGTAGGACCTCTCCTGCTCTAAGGAATTTCCGAGAAGCACCTAATGGTTCCTGGATCAGGCGGAGTAGGTTTTTCTTAAGAAAGTCTCGACTTCTTCTTTGACTTCTTCAAAGACTTCTGAGTCCACATTTTCGAGCCTGAGCTGTCTTAGACGACTTGTTCAGATCCTCAACTCACTCGACGTCCAGTGTGTTTGTATGTGTGTGTTTGTGTGTGTGTGCGTGTGTTCGTGCTCGTTAGTGGCCATGGATCCGAAGGTTCGTTTACCTTAAACTTCACTTTTGGAGTATTGTTGTTATTGTTGGGGTACAAGAGTCTCTCTCTCTCTCTCTCTCTCTCTCTCTCTCTCTCTCTCTCTCTCTCTCTCTCTCTCTCTAGTTTATTATTATTATTATTACTATTATTATTATTATTATTATTATTATTATTATTATTATTATTATTATTATTATTTGTTGTTGTTAAAAACATTGCTGTAGTCATAGCAGTAATACTATAACTTGCAGAGCAAGATTCTGCAGAACAGGAATGATTACATTGAAGACGGAAAGAAAAAAATTAGGAAAGAGAAAATTTTATGAGCAAATAAATAGCTTATAAAAAGCAACACAGCCCGGAAAAATTAAAGAGATACTAGTAAGTAGATCATAGACTCACTAATTACGAAAATGATAGTACTTTAGTACTTTACTTCCTAGGTCAAGTATGATTATAAACATACAACAAAGCCTCATTTTGACGATTAGGGTGCTCTTATTAAACCCGAAAACAGCTAACTAGTTAGTGCACGGTAGTTACTTTTGATTAACGCAGCGTTTAATGTGTTCATTAACGCTTTTGTAAACATTACATTTCATTCAGTTTTGATGAACGCAGTCGCTGATTGACGGAACATCCACTGATTAAAAGTATTTTATTTACCGATTGATTAACCGGTTGCAATCAAACAGTGGGAAACTCAGTAGTCCTCCCGTGTAGTAATTGACTTTTCCGCTCCTCTTTCTAAAATTCACTTTTTGTTGTGAAAAAGGAAACATGTAGCTAGCTCAAATAATCTCAGTTTGCTTCCAAATGGAAGAGTCGTGGCCAGCTCCTAATGCCGAAAAAAACTCCTTTTCTCCTTTTTATTTTTGACAGAGATCACAAGATAGTTTCTCACTTGATTGTTTCCGCTTTCTAAATCTAAAATCCCTTTTGTATAATGGCCTAGGAGGTGTGCACTGTGCAGGTACCTCCAAATACCAGTTTATAGTGAGCTTGGAGATTCGATGTAAACTTTAAAAAAAAAATCTCATTTCTTATCGAGTTGAGACTCAAAATGAGCTTCAAATTCCAAAATTCTTTATTTGTTATGAACCAGGAGATTGTTAGCCATTTCCAAAAGATAGAAATCCCATTTGTAATGCGTTACATTTTTAGTGAGCATATAATCTTAATCGTCTTAATATTTAGTGAAATTAATGATTCTTGGCTAGATTTATGAACCCCAGTTTGTAGTGAAATAGACAACGAGCGAGCTCCAAATGCTGGAAGATCCCATTTTTTGCTATCTAGGACATTCGTTCCCAATTTACTGTGACCTTTGAGATTTGTAGCTAGTTCCATATACTAAAATCGTTGGAGAGACTTAGCTGTCTCCTGTATGTGACTAGTCCTTTACTCTCTGGCAAAGAATTTGTGTCCATTTATTTTATACTGAATAAAAGTTTAGTTAATACATCCCATTTCTTAAACCGTCAATTATGTGAGTCTAAAAATCACCTTTTATATTGTCCTAGGAGAGTTATTTGCTCTTGTTTTTGTAAAAGCCATTGGATAATCAATTGGAAGTTCCTATATCCATAAATCCAATATTGTTTTAGCGATCAGGAGATTAGTAGTTGGGCTCTCTCTTAAGTATCTTTCCTTTTTGCAACTAGGAAATTAGTGCTTAGTTAGCTTTCTTAGAAATCCTGATTTATGGTGAACTAGATTAGTCGTCCGTTCTTTTTTTCTAAACCTCAATTTTAAATGGAAAAAGAATACTAGATTATATTTCTTCTTTCTAAAATCCCCATTTTATAGAGTATTCGGAGCTAGTTTCAAATGCCATTGTTATTGGTGAACTAGTAGATTAATAGCGATCACAGTTTTTAGTAGAAACTGTTTTGAACTTTGATAGGTGTCTAAAATACAATTGAAATAAAACAGATATCACTGAATAATCATATTGCTATAGTATGTAACAAGGGATACTAAATTTTTGTCAATTTTATTTATTTATTTATTTATCTGTTCACTTATTGTGCGTACCTCTGTGTATGCAACTATGAGCGTGAACGCAGATGTATATAACTATAGTTTTGTCTGTTCACTCGTACGAGCTAAAATAAGCTTTCAGCCGGGTTCAGTTTGAAAGTGGGCAAATAAAACCGTCAGTCCTTTCTGTTCTTCAGATTTTCTATAGATCTTTTCATTCAACCCACCCTACCATATGGTTTATTTTGAGAAGTTCGACAACTAGAAATTCAGTAAAACGATATTTTCTTGTTTTAAAAAAATCATTCCTTTAATCATACCTTGTCACTGGGAAGGGACTGGCGTGTTTGAAAAGTATACTTTCAGTAGGGAGATTGATTTCCTTGGTTAAGAATCTCGTTAGCTCAATTGAGATCTTTCCTTCTCTGGGATAAGTCTGACAGACGCATCGATCATTCTCCTTCCCCACTTGGCTCATTTCATCTCATCTGTGGAGTCTTCCGAACAATCCAATCCTATCTTGCTCTTTTTATTTGTCAAGTCTCCTCGAGTATTTTGTCCGATTTTGTGTGTGTGTGTGTGAATATCTTCATTCCTTTCCTTTCTCTCTGAGGATTTTTATTCCCTCTCATTATCAAAGACTTTTCCCCCAGTCTCAATTGATTCTCAGATTCTTCCCTCGGTTTTTGGAAAATTCATATCTATTTTGTCCCTTTTTTTTCGAATGATAGCATCTTTATCGTACTTTTTACTGTCACCTGTACAGCCGTCTTGATGATCAAGACTTGATCATCCTTGTATATTAATCCCTTTCCCTATTTCGATTCATACCTCATAATATTCTGTTCCCCTCGATTCAAAGTATTACTTATCCTTCCTCCACATCTTATTTTCTCTCTCTCTCTCTCTCTCTCTCTCTCTCTTTTTTTTTTTTTTAAAGGCTGATATTTCAAAATCCTCATTCCTATTAAACTCTGCGCCATCAAGTCTCTCTCTCTCTCTCTCTCTCTCTAGAATATGTGTGTGTATATACACACGCACATAATAATATATATATATATGAATTTAGACGATCGTTAATTTTTTTAACATTCTTTTGCTGTTACTCTCTCTCTCTCTCTCTCTCTCTCTCTCTCTCTCTCTCTCTCTCTCTCTCTAAGTATGCATATGCATATATATACATGCAGAGAGAAAGAGAAAGATAAGTGATGAGCAACAGTAAAAGAATGTTGAAAAAAATGGATGATCGTTTAAACATTGAATTAACGAAGAAAGCGCCTAAAAGGCTAGGAAGGAAAAAATCGAGAGAGAAAATAAGAGTGAAAGTAGAAAAGAAATAAAATAGAAGAATAAATTCTCGGAAAATATTCAAGGAAGTTTTGAAGACATCTTCTCAAAAGAGAATGAGGGGCGGGACTTAATATGAATGATGATATAGAAATAACGGTCTAAGAAGGAAATTACAAAGAACAAAATTTTTAAACATTCTCTCTCTCTCTCTCTCTCTCTCTCTCTCTCTCTCTCTCTCTCTCTCATAACTGTATTAGTTCGTTTATTATTCTAAGAAACTTCATCTCTTTATCGTTTATTCCTGAAAAGCTCTTTTATCATCATACTTGGGTTCCTTAATGTCATTGGATTCATTCTTCTTTTGGTTTTCAGTCGTGCAGTGATTTTTTCCAAGGTCAATTTAGCTTCAGTTAATCCGTATAGTACTTACTGCATATTATTATATTTCAATGAAAGGATGCTTATATATATTGTATTATGAACTATATTAATATTTTTACTCTTATTCTTATATTTTTACTATTAATTCTTTCCTCTTTTTTTTCAGATCGTCATTTTGAACAGGTAAGGAAGGACCTTTAACTTTGCCCCAGATATGTGACCTTCCTAGGTTTCCAAAGACGAAAACGCACTCTATGGCAAAATGCCAAAATCTCAACTTTTGATAAATTTTGTGGGTGTCTTAGGCGGAAACTAGACCTCTTTACTTGTGTCATTGAGTGCAATGGCTGCATCAACAGAGTTCAAATACGCAGTTATTACATCCAGTTGGTTCTGCTACTATTAATGCTCTTTTTCTTGTTGGTTACTGATTTCCTTTGATTTGCCCATAAGTTTCTCAAGTTTCCATCCTTTACCGTTCATTCTTTCCCCGATTTGTTTATTCTCTCAAGATTCTGGTGTCCATTTTTAATTGCTCGATAACTGTAGTACTCTTTCCCCCCTTTCCGTAATGACAATTTTCTGCCAGTTTTCGCAGTTGTAAGAGAGCTTTTATATAAGTCAGTTTGTTTAATTCTGCAAACTAACTGAATGAATGGATTAAAACAATTATTCTTGATTCGGTTTTCGTTATCGACGATGATTTATTTTTGAGAAATGCTGTTTTATTACCACATCCTGTCCAGTTAAGTTCTTGAACGCCTCTTACTTATATATATATATATATAATTAAATAAAATATGATATATATTATATAATATATATAATATAAAATATTATCTAATTATATATTATATATATAAATCTATATATATATATTATTTATATACATTATAATAATATATATATTATATATACACTAATATAATATCTATATATATATCCTATATAATAAAATATATATAAATATTTACTTTTATATAGATATATAAACTATATATATATATAATATAAGATATATATGTGTGTGTGTGTGTGTGTGTGTGTGTCTGTGTGTGTGTGTGTGGTTTTAGTCTTCCTTTTTCACGAGATAGATATATGAGATTCTAGTCCACAGGGGAAAAGACAAGCTGAAGTTCCTTTTAGCTCATTCAAGCTCAACAGTTTTGGCCTCCACTGGCCTTTATCGATAGTTGTTTAATAAACAGCTCTCGATGAGGGCCAGTGGAGGCCGAAACTGTTTAGCTAAAAGAAATTTCAGCTTTTCTTTTCCACTGTGGACTAGAACCCCTATATATATACATTTTCAAAATTCGAACCTATGAAGTAGAGTTTAAGTAAAGTGACCTTAATATTGAACGGCTTATGTGGTCTAATATATGAGATTATGCCAAGTGTGAATTACAGAGCTGGGTCACAGAGAGCATTCTGTCGGTTCCTTGAACAGAAGGGGCTGCAGATGAATGCCGCTCCGCTTGGGCCCAGTGGGCATATGGCACGGAAGGAAAAAATGAAGAACTTGATTGGAACTGATCGTTTGACTCACAGATACACCGAATTTATGTCAGACGTGGGTTCTCCATGAGGTCAGCTTCTTGATGACAGATGAATCGGCAATAAGGAAAAGGAGATAATTCAGTATCAATGGAAGACAGACCAGAGCTTACTAAGCTTACGCCCTTTTGTACTCGGCCTTCGCCCAATTAATTTTATCGTCTGAGGTAGGCATTGACCCCCAAGACATTATTTGCAAGACCTTAAGAGGCAGCTTTTCTACGCCGTTTCTTTGTTTTATACATATTTTTTCAGATGCCTGATCCAACTAAAATAAACGGTATTATAATCATGGGATATTGCATATCCTATTATTGACTTTTTCTAGTGCTGTTTTAATTATGTTTTTCGACATGCTCTTATATTTAAAACACTTCCCTTATATTTATATAAAAAAAATTGAACAATAGCTTTCATGAGATGGGAGACAGGGTATTTTATATATCGACTCTGTACTCTTTCAGTATGAAATGTTCTTTGCTACATTAATAGAATTTTCAAGAAGACATTTCGTATAGCGTAGACTATTTATGATTTACTTTCTTTTCTTAATAAAATTATCCTTCATGTACTCTGGGTTACATCTTTTTAGAGCTCACAGGTACCAATAGAAAAGTACCGATAATTTGAGTTTTTAGAATGGAAAGTTATTGTTTGGCTTTCTGGGTATAGAAAATTTAAATCTGTCCGCTCGTCTGGCATCTAAAACATTTAGGAAAGGTTACTGTTATTTTCTGATTTTTGTTGTGCAAATTTTATGAAAGGGACCAAGCAACGCATGATAGAAAGAAAACCCCCTAAGTTCTTCTTTTTAATTTTAAATTTCGAGCACATTTTCCACATACCTACTATAATAAAACATTTGGAACGACCAAATTAGAATTTGTCTGTAGAGTCCGCATAAAAATGTTTTGACAACGGAGGATATAACCCATTACCCATGCTCATAGAATCGTGAATTCTTTATGAAATAAGTACATTTTTAATACATAAGCCAATAAATTAAAAAATGCTATTGGTTAGTAATGGTAACTCATAGGACTATAAGGCACAAGCCAAGCAATCCAATGATTCATCAACAGCTACTTTTATGGATAATAAGGAAACCTGAAAACTAACGGATATGTTGGAGGCAATATTTTTATATTTTCTCATTTATCACAGATATCGACTGATATTTTCTTTATGAAGAATAACTTGCGTCTTAAATGGGAACAAATAATATCACTAGATATTTCGATAATCCACTGCTATTTTTCGTACCACCGAGGGAAAATAGTACATGATAGTGTCAAATAGGCTCCTAAGGGCACCAGAATAGTGGGAAGACCCAGACCTGTTTGGATGAGAACTATAAGAAAGAAGGCCGGAGATTTGTGGAAAAGAAAGCACGGGAAAGACGTGAGTGGTGGACTTTCACAGAAGCCCTCCGCGTCGCACGCCGTTGGTTCCAGTTGCGCTAATAATAGGTTTTACTGGATTACCTGGATTGTGGGTTTTAATTAAACCAGATAAATGAGGTAATGAAGGACCCATATATGTCCGTGAATCAGTTAAAGATTTTTTGTCTTCCTAAGTGATTTTATGCTCCCTTTGAGGTGATTGACTATCTGATACAGGGATTATCTCTAAACTGTGAATTATCAGAAGCATCACATACTTATTATTTTTTTTACAAATATGCATATTCTTCTTTATGTACCCCAGGTTCTCTAAAAATATGGAACCCAGGATATAGAGGATGAGTTTACTGACATAGTAAGTTGCTAGATGATGCCTTAGAGCAAAAGCCAAAGATCTTGCACGCCTTTACTTCAATTTCGTCGTAGTCATATACCTTATATATATATATATTATATATATATATATATATATATATATATATATATATATATATATATACATACATATATGTGTGTATGTATGTATGTATATCTCAAGTATAAAAGGCCCATTTAAAGCACGCTGTTTTATAGCTAAGGACTATATTTCGGTGGACTTACTTCCACCCTTGAGACGTATCCTGTTTTAACAGAAGAATTTATTTACATATATGTATGTATGTGTGTGTGTATATATATATATATATTTATATATATATATATATATATATATATATATATATATCACACATTTCTCACTCTAAAAAGGGTAGATCCATCCAGTACTGCCATCCCGTTTTAAGCAGTTATTTAGGGTGACGTTATCCCTCGCTGTCTTGCATTCTCCACAGTCGACTGACTAACATGTAACATAGTGAACTACTTAGGTTCTTGGTATCGTGACCACCTGTCGTGTATATATATATATTATATATATATATATATATATATATATATATATATATATATATATTTGTGTGTGTGTGTGTGTGTGTGCGCGCAGTTTTATATGTACCCTTTTGTTTGTGTGTTTGAGCTTGCGTGAACATGTGTATGGCCGAGCAAGTATGTAAAAGAGAGGGAGACCTTGGGGAGAATAGAATGGGGGTATTGCCTTCTGTTGTTTATTTCCTCGGTAATAGGATTTTCATTTGAAAATATAATACCGGGCAGCGTATTCTAGCACATGAATATTTATCGAAAACTAATGACTACACCGACTGAAAAACAGTTGAACTATATCCTGCGCGGTGGCAAAAGGAAGATTTGCAGTCACCAGAAGATTTAAAACTGGTCGACTCGATTTTTATATTATTCGAGTTGGGCAGGGCTACCCACAAGAAGCCCCGTCCCGCGAGAAAAGTTTAAGTAATTCACTCATAAATGTTGATAGGCCGCTTCCTAGAAGAAAGGAGACTGAATGATTCAGTATATTCAAACAAGGATGTGGTAACGCCTCATTTGTAAAGCCAATGGTATGAAAGATTAATCAAGCCGCTGGACCCTTAAGGTTGGGCATTCTACGGGGTATGTGTGGTGCTGAGG
This sequence comes from Macrobrachium nipponense, assembly GCF_015104395.2. Lineage (NCBI taxonomy): Eukaryota > Metazoa > Arthropoda > Malacostraca > Decapoda > Palaemonidae > Macrobrachium > Macrobrachium nipponense. The sequence goes on from NC_087208.1 coordinate 21,455,868, forward strand.
TGCAACTTGCAAGACGAGGATCGAGGTATTTAGGTCTGTTCCTCATGTGATTGATTATTCGCCTTCCGTTGCTGCATTGGACTGGTCGCATTTAGAGGATACGTAAATTTAATTTTATGATTGTGAGTCTGCAAGTGAAGGCTATAGAAAGCTACGCCTACGTACAGCTGTTAAATGTATACTAGTACGTTGGCAGCAACCTCTAGCTGTGCTTATGATGCACACACAAGCACACACACACACACACACACACACACACACACACACACACACATATATATATATATATATATATATATATATATATATATATATATATATATATATATATATATAGTTTCTGTCTTCGTTACGTATATCATCATCGTGACTTCTCCCAACACGCAACACATGTCTAGTATCGTTGACTTTTGGGCTACGTACATATAACGTTTTTGTCACCATATCATTTTTGACAGTCATAAAATCCGCTCCATATTGTTGGTTGTTAAATCTGAATAAAACTATTTATGGAAGAAATATGTTCATTCAGTCTAATCAACTCTCAGGCTGTCCAGGTCTCATCTTCAAGAAACTGACATTCTCATTACTGTCAGACTTACGGTTTAATTTTCCTCAGTAGTTTTTCGGAGGTTTCGGAGGTTGACATTGTCACCCAAAGGAGGAATGTCCAGGGAAGCTACTGTGATGCCTCCTGCGACGTTGTCGTCGTTCTCCGCGGACTGCAGGCTTTACTTTTTCAAGTTAAATATATTACATTTTGAACTTAGGGTATGATTATCATGAGGAGTCTCGCTTCCTCACCGGCAACCAGGCTGTGATTTTCATGAGGAGGCTCGTTTTCTCACTGCAATAAAAGGGTATGATTATCATGAGGATCTCGCTTTCTCACTGGAACAAAGGGTATGATTATCATGAGGAATCTCACTTTCACACTGGAACAAAGGCTATGATTATCATGAGGAATCTCACTTTCACACTGGAACAAAGGCTATGATTTATCTGGAGGAATCCACTTTCACCTGGAATAAAGGTATGGATTATCATGAGGAATCTCACTTTCACTGGAATTAAAGGTTTGATTTCATGAGGAATCTCACTTTCACACTGGAATAAAGGCTATGATTATCATGAGGAGTCTCACTTTCACACTGGAATCAATGCTATGATTATCATGAGGACTCTCGCATTCACGCTGGAATAAAGGCTATGATGATCATTACGAGTTTCGTTTTCTTAATGGAATATAGGATATGATTATCGTGAGGAGTATCACTTTCTTACTGGAATAACGTTTGTAATTATTATGAGTCTCGATTTTTCACTGGAATAAAAGCTATGATCATTATGAGGATTCTCGCTTTATCACTGGAATGAAGTATATGATTATCATGAAGAGTATCACTCTCTCATTGAAATAAAGTCTATGATTATCACGAGGATTCTCGCTTTCTCACTGAAATAAAAACTATAATTATCATGAGGATTCTCGCTTTCTCACTGAAATAAAGACTATAATTATCATGAGGATTCTCGCTTTCTCACTGGAAAAAAGACTATGATTATCATGAGGAGGCTTGCTTTTTCACTGAAATTAAGTCTATCATTTATGAGTACTCTCACTTTATCACTGGAATAAAGGCTAAGATTATCATGAGGAATCTCACTTTCTCACTGGAATAAAGTCCTTGATTATCATGAAGAGCCTCGCTTCTTTCTCATTGAAATAAATGCTATGATTATCATGAGGGGTCTCGCTTTATCACCGGAATAAAGGCTGTGATTAAATTGAGGAGTCTCGCTTTCTCACTGGAATAAAGCTGTGATTATCATCTGGAGGCTCACTTTCTTATTGGAATAAAGGCTACAATTATTATGAGGCTTGCTTGCTTTCTCACTGGAATAAAGTCTATGATTATCATGAGGAGTCTCACTTTCTCACTGAAATAAAGGCTATGATTATCATGAGGAGTCTCGCTTTCTCACTGGAAAAAAGATTATGATCATCATTAGGGGTCTCACTTTATCACTGGAATAAAGGCTATGATTATCTTGAGGAGGTTCCGTTACTCACTGGAATAAAGGCTACAATTATCATATGTAGTTTTGCTTTCTTGCTGAAATATAGACTATGAGTATTATGAGTCTCACTTTCTCACTGAAATAAAGGCTGTGATTATCATGAGGATTTTTACTTTCTCACTGGAATAAAGATTATGATTATCATGAGGAGTCTTGCTTTCTTGATGAAATAAAGGATATGATTATCATGAGGATTCTCACTTTCTCACTAGAATAAAGGCTACTATTACCATGAGGAGTCTTGCTTTATCACTGGAATAAAGGGTATGATTATCATAGGCGTCTCGATTTTTTACTGGGATAAAGACTATGATTATCACAAGGAATCTTGCTTTCCCACTTGAATAAAGATTGTGATTGTTATGAGGAGTCTCGCTTTCTCACTGGAATAAAGTTAATAATTATCATGAGGAGTCTTGCTTTATCACTGGAATAAAGACCGATTATCATGAGGAGTCTTGCTCTCATTGGAATAAAGACCAATTATCATAAGGAGTCTCGCTTTCTCACTGGGATAAAGACTGATTATCATGAGGAGGCTCACTCTCTCACTGGAATAAAGACCGATTATCATGAGGAGTCTCGCTTTCTCTGGAATAAAGACCGATTATCATGAGGAGCGCTTTCTCACTGGAATAAAGACCAATTATCATGAGGGTCTCGCTTTCTCACTGAAATAAAGACCAATTATCATGAAAAGTCTTGCTTTCTCACTGGTATAACTTCCGAACCAATCCCTCCTTTGACATGTGACGTCGGAGCCATATGCAGAAACATTCAACTTTTGGGTTATGAAGAGATGTCTGTAGACCTCTAATAATTCGAAGAAAATTTAATTCAAAACGATGTTAAATGGAACTGGAGCATCTGTACGTTTTCAAAGGCTAAGCTGTCATTACTCTTAGTAATTTTGTGAGAATCGATGTAATCTAGTCACTTCCTCAGCACAACGGTGTGTCGCGATGACAAGGAAAGATAACATTTTCCCTTCAAGTTCCTTCCAGTGTTTTTGCTTTCATGATCGCATGATGAATGAATGATGGCACGTTCGAGGTGCTGCTGAAGTCAAAGTCTTTGATATTTGTTTTGATGCGTGGCATCTCTTGTTTTTCCTTTTTGATGTCTATCCCGCCCTGATGCCACTTGTGCATATATCTTTGGCTGCAGTTCATTGGCACCACGGAGCTTTTGGTCGAGTTACAAGGTTATCATGCGTTGAAGCTATTTTAGTTTTACGTCGTTGTTTATGGTACTAAGAATATATTGAATGACTGTTGATATAATAATTTGTTTTAACATTTTTTTCTTCGCTCTACGGTTCCTGTTTCAATGCTGAAACAATTCCCACCAAGAGACGACTCGAAAGCGAGAAGTTTGGTGAACCCATTAGAAGTGGCTGACCTCTTCTTGAGCTTCTATTAGCAAATGAAGCTCGATAAAGTATTTATACCTGTCCAGGCAATTTCTATACACTAGCCGGCACAGAAATTGGCGAGCCATAGTGTCACCGA
>NC_087208.1:21464460-21474460 GCF_015104395.2 Macrobrachium nipponense
TGTGTGTGATAATCGTTTATATTTTGAAGTAGCGTGTCTCGTGGGATGTCCTTGTGTATTCGGTAAAACGTGGCCTTTATATATATATATATATATATATATATATATATATATATATATATATATATATCATATATACAATGAAGGTAGGGGAAGCACACCAACAGGTCAAGGAACTCATATTTATTAAGTTGCAACGTTTCGAAGCCAACCAGCAGGCCTCATTTTCAAGCTAAAAAGTAACAATATCTAATTAGTACAATAAAATTAAGCTACAATATTAAAATACACAATGTAAAGTACAATAAAACAATCATAGTTAAAAACACAAATAAGGACCAACCGTTGAGTGTGAAGACAGAGGAAGGACTAACAAAAAACGTAAGCAGTTCACGAGAGGTAAAGAGGTGTAGACGTGGCATGGGTGTTCAGTGAGGGGACCAGTTTTTTAATAAACAAAGATTCATTAATTGCTAAAACCTTGTGATTGGAAGCTCTGCCCAAAACCTGAAAGTCTTTGTACTGGATCGAATGCTACATTTATCGGTATGATCCCTTATGTTGGAAAATTCGGGATTCGAAAGCTTAGTGCCAGTTCTATAGCTGATAGCTCTATGACTGTCGATTCGGACCTTGAGTAACCTATGTGTCGATCCAATATAGGTTCCTCGATTACATCGAGGACAAGTAAACTTGTAAATGACACATGAGGTCATCAATGGATCCAAACGGTCCTTGAAGTTGAAAAGGCTACCGATATTCAGTGGGTTTGTAGGTATAATTTTGATTTTCATGGCAGGGAGATGACCAGACATTAAAGCGTGGAGTTCCTTATATAAAGTTGTATTGTGAATAAAAGGAAGGCTAGCATAGAACGGTAATTTAGGAACGTGAGGAGTAGGATGACGTGGAACAAAAATATTATTTAAAAATTTGGAGACATGCTTAAAGAACAACTGGGTGGGAAAGCAGTTGCTGTTAAAATATTTTTGCAAGAACGTGACTTCATTGTGAAAAGATTGCCAACTAGAAGACAAAGCAAAGGCTCGGTGAAGCATGGTTAATAAGGCATTTATCTTAAAATCAAGAGAACAAAAACTATAAAAATTTGTACCAAGACCAGTGAATGTCTTTTTTCAAAAACGGAAGTTGAGAAGCCATGAGAGGAGCGTGTAATTAAAATATCTAAAAAAGGCAACTGATTGTTGGTTTCGTGTTCAATGGTGAATTTGATGAGTTAGGGTGAAATGAGTTGATGAAAGTTAAAAACCTCTCGGCGTCAAACCGACTTCTAAGAGTGCAAACGTGTCGTCAACGTACCGTTTATAAAAAAGTGGATGGTAACTAAGGGGACAAGAATCAAGCATTTGCTCTTCCAGCGAGCACATGAAGATACCGGCAAAGATGGGTCCAAGAGGAGAGCCCATAGCCATACCATCAATTTGCGAGTAAGAACAACCATTAAAAACAAAAACGGTGTCCCGCACCGCCAGATCTAAAAGTTTCCTAAAATCATTCTTACAGAACCCATTAAAAAGAGACTCATCCGTAGGAAAAAGCTTACTTAAAATTATATCAATGGTCTGTTGTACAGGTACATTTGTAAATAATGACTCTACGTCATAGCTTACCATAATAAGGTCGAGTCCTGAGCAAGAATGGAATTTTTGACTCGTATGAATTCTTTAGGTTATAAGAAATTTCAGCTAAGGGGGCAAGCTGGGAACTAGAATATTTTTTGCCAGTTTTGTAATTGGCGTTATTATAAGACGGCTAAATTACCGTTCTATGCTAGCCTTCCTTTTATTCACAATACAACTTTATATAAGGAACTCCACGCTTTAATGTCTGGTCATCTCCCTGCCATGAAAATCAAAATTATACCTACAAACCCACTGAATATCGGTAGCCTTTTCAACTTCAAGGACCGTTTGGATCCATTGATGACCTCATGTGTCATTTACAAGTTTACTTGTCCTCGATGTAATCGAGGAACCTATATTGGATCGACACATAGGTTACTCAAGGTCCGAATCGACAGTCATAGAGCTATCAGCTATAGAACTGGCACTAAGCTTTCGAATCCCGAATTTTCCAACATAAGGGATCATACCGATAAATGTAGGCATTCGATCCAGTACAAAGACTTTCAGGTTTTGGGCAGAGCTTCCAATCACAAGGTTTTAGCAATTAATGAATCTTTGTTTATTAAAAAACTGGTCCCCTCACTGAACACCCATGCCACGTCTACACCTCTTTACCTCTCGTGAACTGCTTACGTTTTTTGTTAGTCCTTCCTCTGTCTTCACACTCAACGGTTGGTCCTTATTTGTGTTTTTAACTATGATTGTTTTATTGTACTTTACATTGTGTATTTTAATATTGTAGCTTAATTTTATTGTACTAATTAGATATTGTTACTTTTTAGCTTGAAAATGAGGCCTGCTGGTTGGCTTCGAAACGTTGCAACTTAATAAATATGAGTTCCTTGACCTGTTGGTGTGCTTCCCCTACCTTCATTGTATAGTTGGGTTTAGAGAAACCTCCGCCTGTTTAATATATATATATATATATATATATATATTATATATACATATACATAATATATATATATACATATATCACATATATATATACTCTATATATGTATGTATATTATGTATATGTATATACATATAATATATATATTTATATATATCTTAATATATATAAATATATATATATATATAGTTATATATATTTATATGTATATATATATATATATATATATATATATATATATACATAAAACCAGATAGCTTGCAGACGGAGGGGGAGTATTCCCTCATATAAAGTAGCTTTTAGATTCTCAATAGGAGTAGGATTTTATGCATTTTTTTTTTCTTTCAATAACAGCGCCCCTCTCGAATACGCATCTTTGTTTGGATATTGTCTTCCTTTTAACTTGATTTACAGCTTACTTGGCTTTTGTATTCCTTATCAGAGAGAGAGAGAGAGAGAGAGAGAGAGAGAGAGAGCGAATATTATTGCCTAGCATATTCCGCACTTTCTGCTTCGTGTGACGACGCTTATCTCCCTCCGGTTATCTCGCCAGCGGCCTAATTTTCCGACCCTCTGTTCCTTGTAATCTCATTTCTGATGGTAGTGGCGATAAAAAGCCCAGCAGCCTTTTCTTCTACCTTTGCCACGGCACATCCTGGGACGACGACTACGCCTGTCCTACTTCTTTTTATCGCGTTCGAGAGAGAGGAACCGGTGACTCTTATCAAGATAGGCCCTGATAGCAGTATCTCTTAGGTTGTCCGAAAGTGAGTTTTTTTTTTCTCGAGTCATTTATATTTAGCCAGGCATTTTTGGGTGCGTACACGTGAATGTAATTCATGTACCTTTGGTCTGTCAAAGGTATTTTGTCGTTTGTCAGAGTTTTAACCCAGATCTTAATGAAAGATTTCATTCACTTTTGAAAATCTGTTCGGGTATAATTTTAACTACATTCAAGGAAGCCGAATTAGGATAAATAGTCCACCTGTTGTCGCCGAGGAAAGGCAGACAATTATTACTACTTTTACCACTACTTATATTGACTGTCGGTTCGTTAAGTTGATTTGATTGAAGTGTTTATGTGCAATAAGTTGCGAAAATTACTTTATCAAGCTCAACACCATGAAAGAGAGTTGTGGGGGTGGTGGGAGGAGTAGGAGAGATAAATTTATGGTATCAAAAAGCCTTACAAATGAGTAAGAAATCCAGTGATTCAACTTGGCTCTTGTCTTTTCTTGTCTTGTCTTGACTGATAAAAACGGTTCAGTCTCATAGTATAGTCTCTATATCATGAGTCACTGTGAGAATACCTCACGTGTTTGCTCTCTTAGACGTTTTCAGCATTTAATCATATTCCATCTTCATTCATGAAAATTATATGAAATGTCCTGATATCACAAGAAAAATAACGAATTAAGCCTTGAAATATGAGGGTTTGGAGTAGGGTTCAATCTTCCTTTAAACATGATCTGTACAGAAATTTACTTTAAACACAAGTAGTCAGGTGTAAACACTGTCACGAGGCCTCATGTTCTGGCATCATCTTGTTATTGACGCAAACTTGACGGCAAGTAACTATCAGCAATGGCCAAAGTATCTTGTTCAAGGTCGTCATTATGCAGGCAAAGATCGGAAGTGTGGCTGCTCTGGAAAGTAGACTTATCAAGTAATATTGCCTCGAGAGTTGTATCATCATCTAATAAATTCTAGAGACGGATTATTCTCATGAACAATGTTGTTACACAATTATCATGAATTTTAGCACAGACTATGCGGAAAGTAATTAGACTACAGTCTTGCAAGCAAAATACACGAAAAGATGGTTCTCATCCTACTGACATAAACCATTAGCTAAACCTGTCTACGAAACGGATAGTACCTGAAATCACTTTTCAGATGCTGGAGAATTGCCCTCAGTTCCATGGAGTGAATTATTCAGCCATAGATATAATTATTATTATTATTATTATTATTATTATTATTAGTTACGAATATACTTAAAAATGCTTTTAAACGAAGCTTAAAATGCCTTTCATTGGTAACAACAAGCCTCAGAAGAAAATAATTCGTACATAAAACAAAGAGCAAATTATGGATAACTAAAAAATAAACATAACGCAGCAATCGAGAGAGAGAGAGAGAGAGAGAGAGAGAGAGAGAGAGAGAGAGAGGGATTAAGTCAGTAGTATTAGTACTGCAGAAGTATTGAAAGTCAATGTTAAGTGTGCGGGCATCGCATTAGATGAAACAAGCAGAAAGTCCATTCCACAGTTTTATTGTAAGAGGACTGGTACAGGGGTTTACCTATGCATCAGCGTATGTGCATGAGTTCCCTCTGCATATTTAGGTTTGGATTCTTTGTTTCAGTTATATAAATCTTGTTAGAAATCGATGGTGATTATTGCTTAACAAACACAGCTTTCATTATTCTTTCCATGTGCTGGCGTTGATCTATACTATATATATATATATATATATATATATATATATATATATATTATATATATATATATATATGTGTGTGTGTGTGTGTGTGTGTGTGTGTGTGTGTATATATATATATATATATATATATATAATAATATATAATATATATATATGTATATGCATGTGTATATGTATATGTACATATACATATCATTTCCACACAGTTTGTATACCCTTCACATTCTCTCATGAGTTCAGAGTGTTGTAGGTTCTCATGCACTGTCTGTGATCTACAGACGGGGCATATCAGGACATATGTCATCTTCCCCAAGTTCGCTTTAACGTCATCACTGTTTGTTGTTGTATTGGTTTACCTTCCGTATATATACATACATACTATATATATATACTATATATATATATAATATATATATATATAATCTTCCGTAATTTTATACAATGTGGCATCTTAATGGTTTGGTTAATGTCACTATTACAGTAAAATATTCAGAAAACAGCAGAGAGAGAGAGAGAGTAATTTACCTCTGTTATCATCTAAGACAGAATGGCTGTGTGTAGGCTTGGTGCTATCAATGATAGCGATAAGATAACCCCTAAACACAGACCACTCCCAGACGGATTGTCTGCATGTGTAACCAGAGAGGGTTATAAAAATAGCATCATGCTGGTACTGGAGAGCAATACTTATCATTACCTTCTCTGTTGTCTACCGGATTCAGTATTTTTCTGCTTTTTCTTTTTCTTCTTCTTCTTCTTTGTCGGATGCTGCATCAGTTATACTGGTTTTGTTTATGCAACTCATATTAGTATTATCTGTGTTGTTATTGTTATACAATGTCTTCATTTATGGTTACTTATTTTTTTATTCGGTTTTGTTTCTCATGCGTCTTTGACTACGTTCGAAAGTATAATTTTCTTACAGCTAAAATCAGACCTGTAAATAATAGTTTATGCTGAGCATTACGCCATTCGTCTATATGATCCTTACAAGAATAGGATTTTCACCCCATGTCTGAGAAGTCGTTATTATATCATTGTTATGAATACCATGCCTTGCGCAATTACAAAGTTGATAAAAAATCCGTATCAGTACATACGTATGCATGTGCAAAAACACGTCAGCTCTTGTATAAGAGATCATATTCTGCATTTTCCGATTTACTGCTATTGAGAATTATGACTGTTACTGCCGTTATTAATGTTTAGGTGAAGTAGAATTCTAGAACAACGTTCAAGTATTAAAAAACTACGATAACCAGTGAGAGATCCTTAATGTTAATTTCAGCCCATGCCAGGATGCTATCAGGTGACCAACCCTTGGCAGGCTGCTGTCAGTTAACCAGCCTATACCATACTGCTATGACTGACCAACTTCTGTCAGGTCGCTATCAGTTGACCAAACAAAGCCCTGCTGTCATTAATTGCGAGATATTTCCATGGCAGGCTGCAAGGACCTTCTCGAAATTTAAGGATCCTTCTGCTATTAATTAAGGATTATGTATAGAGTATCTGCAAGTTATCTATAAATAAAAAAAAAAATAAGATGTACATGAACAAATTAAAGAAAGCTTGCAAGGACACATCCCATAGCGCAAGATTTGTGCACTGATTATATGGTCACTACCTCAATTTACACACTACAATATGATGCTGAAGCCAACAGAGGTCTCCTAACGTTGAAATTACAGCTTTGTAAGGTGGTCAGTTTAGTTATGTAGCAAAGTTTCTAACGAGGTATTGAGCACTGACGCTCTCAGCGATACTAAGAATCAGCTTTCCAATGAAATTTTCAGGTTCAGTCGTATTTTGATATTTCTTTATTATTTAGGTACATTCTATCTATGAGTGAGAAAAAGATACGAATGTCCTATCTTTAGCAGTTCGTCTTCTCGGCAAGTTCTCGTGAATGTCTCCTTATCTAAATATGATGAGGTGTAAGCCTCTCTAGGGTTTATACTGCTGCCTTGTATTAGTCCTTGTAATGAGTTTTCATACAACTTGTGTCTAAGCCAAATCTTTTTGTTACATTGTTATCACGAAAATTCACGGGTCCTCTTTCAGTTGTCTGTAAAAGAAAAATATTGAGATGGTTTTGTCAATCCGTCTGCCCTTATTCTGTCTGCACTCAGAGGGCTAGAGGGATGCAAATTGGTATGCTGATCATCCACCTTCCAATCATCAAACATATTAAATTTGTAGCCCTCTAGCCTCATTAGTTTTTATTTTATTTAAGGTTAAATCTACCTATGATCGTGCGTCAGGCACTGTAACAACATAGGCCACCACGGCCGGCTGAAAGTCTCATGGGCCGTAGCTGAGAGTTCCATACAGTATAATATGCTGCAAGGTCTATAGATCTTGATAGGCTGTACAGAAAATTCAGTTGCGCCGAAGAAACTTCGGCGCATTTATTACTTGTTTATTTCTGTTTTTTCATGTCTGAATATTTTCTTAAGACGAATTTTGTACTCTTTATGCGTCATCGGGGTTGAGACAACATTTGTTCTAGAATCTCTTCTATGGATTCTTCTGCCACGTAGAATGGGATACCGATCTTCCTTTCCACATTAATTTTCAAGGTACCACCTCACTCAGAATTTTGGTTTCCCAAAACACCAGCCTGCAACGACCAACATGGTTTTGAAATATGATAATATCTGCTTTTTTGGGGATTTCAGACTACATTTGTTTAGGAGTAAAGAGTTAATTTTCATTATGATGAAAGTATTAGGTGAAGATTGGCAGGATTCAACTACGTCGCTCATCTTGTGGAGTTGTATTGGGTTTGGCATTATGTTCTTCATTTTTAAAAAATTATTCAGAACCGTTTCTTAAGATAATCTGTTGCAGATTCTAAGCTGAGAAGAAGATGGCAAATTTTTTATCACTGCTGATTAGGTTGAAAATTTCTTGTAAACATTATAACAAATTTACATTTTTTTTATCTGATCTGAGGATATGTTATGAGAGGACTATTGCACAATATGTTAAATGAGGTATTAGCATTAGGATAATTCCGAATATGGCTCAACTCCACGTGTTAGGAAGAATAAGAGTGATGTATGAACCCTGTAGAGGTCGTTAATTTTTCATCGTAAATTTCTTCTGTGATTCCATAAAGAAATCCATAGGCGATGCACCGCCATCTTGACAGTATAGTCCATTTAAAGAGGATTTATAAAAAACCTGTTATGATACATGCTATTTAAAACTCCAGACACAGTTCTCTTACTTTTTCTGACTTGTATGGATGTTTTGATTATGAAGACGTAATTGCTAGTCAATTTAACTTTATTCATTATTTGCACTCTCTTCATCCTCTCTTTTCTTATGAAACACAAGGTTTTTTTATTTTATTTTGTGGAAGCTTGCCTTGCAATTCGGTTACCTTTTGGGCTACTTTATATAAAAGTTTATTGATTTTGATCAATGATAACAAAGCAGAAAGTGATGACCGCCACAATAAACTCTAGTCTGACAGTTAGATGTAAGTCTGTATACTCCTAATTACCGTAATTTTCCATAGGAGGCTTGAAAGTCGAGACCCAGCATTTGTAAGTGTAACCGTCAATTAGATAAGGATGATCTTTCCTTCCAGTTATATAATTTCCATATTTTTCATTCATGCAGTTGGGTAATCTGAAAGGATGCCTTTTAAGATGGAAATTCCTCATTCTTTTGTCCTCGTTCTGATGTTAAGGGAATTTTCTGGGTTATTCAATAATTAAGCGCTGAATAATGTTGGCGGGCACTTTGATTTCTTTACCACTTCTTTGTAGCTATTGGTCGCTGTAACTTCATGAGGATTTACTCACTATCAGCTGAATAAAATTGGCAGAGGCTTCTTACCTATTTTCCTCGCGGTAGAGGTATCTTAATCTTTTTACCATTTCAGTACTTTTATGGGCAGCCTTTTGGGAGGGGCCTGTTCTGGCGTGATAGCCTTTTTGTCTAAACGAAACAACTATGACTTCTGTATTGAAGATTTCTTCAGTATCTGCTGCATAACACGAACAGAGACTTTGACTGTTTTTACCTTTGTCTTTTTTAATTGATAGGGGTTATGGTAATTTATTCAGTACTTTCTAAATAGAACTGAGAAAGAGAGAGAGAGATCCTTATCTTTTGACTTAATTAGTACTGCTGTTCTTGTAATTTTCATGCAAAATTCTTTACCTGAAAAATTAATGTCATTCTCTGAGATTTACATTATTACTCGAGTACTTTGTAACTTTCTTGAAAATCTATTCAGTATCTGCTGAATGTCTGTTGATAGCTTCTTACCTCTGTTTTTTTTTTTTTTTTCTTATTCAGTATATGCTGAATAACTCTGAGAGACACTGAGATCTTTATATCTTTCTTCATTATTATGTGATTTTCCCACCTAAAATTCATTCAGTTTTTAGTGAACGCAATTGGAAGCTTTTTCTTCATTAAAACTTGGAATCTGACGACTCTCTTGTTCCGAGTTGCGTCTTGTTCTGTGTGGTTTTTTAACAACTTATGATAGCTACCGACTGCTTAGGCTCCGAAAAATCTCGTATGGGACTACTTGTTGAATATTTCATCCTACTGTCTGTCTATTCAACGAGATTTTTTAAATTATTATTTTTATATACCGGCAGGACGGTAAAAGGGGTTTTGTTAGTAATGCAGCTTTTATTGCACGTATTCCTTGTTTAGTTGATCTTTTTCATTGTTATTACCTTGATTAGTGCCCTGTTAATTATGGCAGTAAACAGAGCAGTTGATTGTTGAAAGTCCCTAGCTTTGTACATACTTGCCAAAATCTAAAAAAGTAACCATTTTTATGTAAATTACATTCTTGCAGCTACGTGGCAGTATTTTGACAATTTTTTTTAATAAAAGCGCGCGCGCACGCACACACGCATATATATATACATATATATATGTATATATATATGTGTGTATATATATATATATATATATATATATACGAGTTGTACATTAGATATATATATATATATATATATATATATATATATATATA
>NC_087208.1:21479460-21481960 GCF_015104395.2 Macrobrachium nipponense
TTGCATTGAATAATTTTAAAGAAAGGCGATTATTTTAAAAATTTTCTATGATATTGTGTAAGGAAACATTTTCGTGTAAGATTAAGCAAACTTTCTTTAAATATAGGAGAGGATAATTTAGGTTGGCCCAATTTTTTTTTATTTCTATCACGGAAAGATGTATTTCTTATTTGAAAGCGCCGTAGTTTTAAAAGGTAAATTGATTAAGGTTCGTTTTAAAAGAAAAAATGAAATTTTTTAGGTTCGAATTTGTTATTGAGTAGATTAATTTGATTGTATCTAAAATACCCCAGGTGGCTTTTTTTTTTTCATCAAGAAAAATATGTAAATCTCAGGCTGCCATTAGTCTTGAAAGGAAAGACTCAGTAACGGCTTTCCTTACCACTTTGTATTTTATCATTTTTATATTGTGCCGGATATTTCATAATGTTACTAGTGCCATGAAAAGTATTACAAAAATGATACCAGTGCCATGGAAAGTATTTCATAATGATACCAGTGCCATGGAAGTATTTCATAAATGATACCAGTGCCATGGAAAGTATTTCATAAATTATACCAGTGCCATGGAAGTATTTCATAATGATACCAGTACCATGGAAAGTATTTCATAATGATACCAGTGCCATGGAAAGTAATTCGTAATGATACCAGTGCCATGGAAAGTTTATCTTGAAACCCTTGATGACCTTCGTTGTTGGGACGCCGGCACGTTTTTCTAAATGAATGCTTTAAGATTTGTATTTTTTATTCGTTTTCCCGGTGTTTATGGTAGTACATATGTGTACATCCGTCCGTAACAATCACCACTTACCCCACTACACCCTCCCTTCACCCAAGATCTATTGCGACTCTTCCGCATCCAGCTTTTCATCCATTTTCTTTCCCCTTTAATTCGCATTCGTTCCGTCCATCATGAGCTGTATATTGAATGTCTGTGTTCGTCAGTACGTGACCGACGTGGGCTCTCCGCCCGACCAACCGGCCCCCAAAATTTGGGAAAGCCCGGCCAGAGACGGCGAGACTAATGCGGTATCATCAGCATCATCATTATCAGAATGCTCGCCGTTATAGCTGTCGTCCACATCGTCATCATTGTCTTCATCATAACAATCTGCACAATCGTCGTCGTCGTCGTCATCAGCATCATCACTATCATTCATAATCATCATTGTCGTCATCAGTATCACCATATCACCCTCGGAGTCAATACGATCATCACAGGAATCATCGTCATCACTATGTTAACACCATCGTCGTTGTCGTTAGTGTTATCATCATCATCATTATCAAGATTGATATTTGCTACTGACATGTAGGCTCTCTCTCTCTCTCTCTCTCTCTCTCTCTCTCTCTCTTTAAAATTTTTGTCGCCGCCTCGAAAACGGTTTTTTTTTTTTTTTTTTATTTTTTTATTTTTTTTTTTTTTTTTCATTCTCCAGTAACTAGTTTCATCTCATTCTCCTTATTCGTAGAAGCGATTGTTCGAATTTCCTTCGTGTAACCGTTGATGTTGTAGGTCTAGGAGTGTGATTGGAGGTCTGGTTGTGGTTGGGACGGGGCCAGTAGTTATCCACGGATGTGGTCTCCCATTTGCCTTATGATGCATACCCGTCTTTTGCTTTTACTTAGTTTCTCTCTCTCTCTCTCTCTCTCCTCTCTCTCTCTCTCTCTCTCTCTTCTCTCCTCTTTATTCGCTTCTTCTTATTCCCCACTTACATCGTTCCTTTCCCCAGTTATTGTCGTTATTTTTCATTTGTACTCCTTTGTCCGTGTCTTTCCGTCCTCTCCTTACCCTTTTTCGTCTGACCGTTTCCCACTTCATCATTCGTTAGGGGTCTGTTCTCCCTTTTCATCCCTTTCCCTGCGTTTCAGTGTGTGTGTCTGTCCCTCTTTAGGTAAATCCTTGGAGGCCCCCTTCGAAAGGGCTCCCCTTAAACTGTAGTGCTTCACTTTGACTTCTTCTGATGAGACCCGTCCTTCCTTCCATCCTTCCTACTCCTCCCCTGTCACCGCCTCGCCCCCAAGACGACCATCTTGATTCCCCGCCCCTACCCGAGTGGAACGACCCCCTCCCTTTTCCCCTTCCACACGAATTCCTGTCACTATTTTTCCAGTTATTTTTCCCTCTTCGCCGAAGTTTTTACTCAATTTAATTTTCCATTCTTCCTCCAGTGCCGTTTACTTCACTCCGTCCTCAATGATTACATTCGGCGTTTTCCCTTTATTCCTTTCTTTCAGTTTTATGGTGAATACAAAGCATTCACCGGATTGAGAGACGTTGCCTCTTCAACTGTCTTGAAGAAAATTAATTTAATTCATTTATGAATGCTATATATACATACCTATATACGTATATATATTTATACGTGTGTGTGTTTGTGTACAGTTTTGTCACATTCACTCGAGTGTGTGTTCATTTGCGTATAATGTGCATGCGTATGCGTTTATATCTGTTCATGATTATTGATAAGAAGTCGTGAAGAGGAAATGAGTCGGT
>NC_087208.1:21484460-21491960 GCF_015104395.2 Macrobrachium nipponense
AATTTCCAGCCCATTTGTATTTTGTTAAAATTTACCTGTGTACGCATGTATGCAGGTGTATCCCATGGGAGTTTATAAAACAGGTATATAATTTATATACACATATATGCATAAGTATATATATATTCATTATGTATAATATATATATATACATGTCTATGTATATATATATATATATATATATATATATATATATATATATTATATATATATGTATATATTTTACACAATCACCCGTATACTGCACATACATTTGTGTGTTTGCTCTCTCGCTCGCTTTTTGAGTCAGCAGTTAATACTTAATGTTATACATAGTAAAGTTAGGTTTATTCTTGCCTAATTCCCTTCTGTTTGTCTTCAGATGGGACAATTAACGAAACCTCAACTCTTTAAGCATGCTTTGTTAACTTTTTTTTTAACTTTTTTTTAGGCAGGGTCTCTCTTTCTTTCTATAGCACTGTGAAAATAATCTTTATGTAGTTATAACCAATTCTTAGACCTTACATATTCACCATTTGGAATATCAAAGTCCATTCTTGACTTCAGTTGTTAGATTATTGCAGAAATAACGTATAAAATCAAAACAAATCAGAAACTAAATAAAATTTAGGGGTAATTTGTATGATAACGGTCGTTTGTTGACCTTTATGTGAAGAAAATACTTGTAATGGAAAGCAATTACCTTTGTTGTGAAAAAGAAAACATTAATTGTTATGATCAGAAAATATAAAGGGAGGCAAATATTCGTTTTGGTTGAACCTTGTCTGGCAAGAAAAGAGGCAGTACGTCACAAATTAAACCTGAAATGGGGAATAATTTTTACCACTTGTTAAACCAACCGATATGTGCTGGTTGTTGGTTCATCTACTCTAGCTGCAAAGAATCGTATTTAATGATATTGTCTAGAGGATTAATTTTCCTAAGTGTAGCTCATGAAACTAAAACCTCTCCAAGGATTGCATCATTCAGTGTCTTTTTATTATTCTGTTGCCAGTTTGTGGAATTCACTTCCTGTTAGTTCCTTAGTTCTTCCAAACAAGATGAAATCACATGTATGCATTTCCATGTTTTATTTTGTCCTGTAGTAACCTTGGCTAAGTATGTGCATTGTGTCGCACGCCTCATTGGGATCTGCATTAAAAAAAATAACTCATTCGACATTTCTTATGTAGCACTGCAATGCGTTTTGTCAGTGGTGACATAAAATATGAATATGAAATTGTGTAATTAAAGTAAAGCCTCAGAGTGACTGTCAGGCATCTTACTTTTGATATTTTATGAACTGATGACAATAACACGAGAAAAGAGCAAAGAAATGAAGAGATCAAAATAATATTTTGACTTGGAGATAGAGAAATATGGGTAAGTAAAAGGAAACGAATTTTGCCGGGTTTTAAAGTATGGTGGAGTTCTGTGTGAAACTTCTAGGATTCGTCATCAATAGCACTCATAGGATAATGTTTGCCTCATGCCAACTCTGCTCCTTGCACAAAAGTCAACCGTAAATAATAGTATGTGGTGTTAAGTGAGTGAGAGGCTTGATGTGGATCTCTGGGCTCGAATCTAGCAATCGAAACGAATTCCTCTTTTTGTTAATGTATAATTACCTAAGCTAGATTGTTTGCTGGGAAATTTGCAATTCTCTTGTATAACGTTGGGTTAATGTTATTCAGATTTTTACTAATGATCTTACAAAGATCATCATTAAATTTATTTTTGTTTAGATTAGATGTTATAATTTACTTTTGTAGATATTCAGTACACAATGAGTATATATAACTTAAAGCAAAGTGTAATTTTTATCCCTTCTACTGGAAAACAAATAGTAGTAAATTCGGCATTAGAAATTGTATGCATTCATCAGTATCTACAAATACTGTATAGCTAAGTTTGCCGTAATTCTCATGTGATGCATCAACTTGTCTTAATGGTATAAAGTTTGAGGTTACTGTTATTTTATTTATTTATTTATTAAATAAAAATCAAATATATCTCTAGTTATAATATTTTTTATCTTACGTATTTAGATCTAAATGTGTTATTTGCATTATCATTTTTGAAATCTATATGTACTATGAGAATGAACATATATATATATATATATATATATATATATATATATATATATATATATATATATAATATATATACTTTAACTATTAATTATAGAAGGTATAATAAATTAAAATATCTTAAACTGCATAGAAGTGATGCTTTTTACAGTTTTATATCTATTTTACTTTTTACATTCGAAAGGGAAAACGTGTCATCAACTGATGCACTGCACTTACAATTAACAGACATCAAAATAATGTACTGAATATTAACAGCTTTATTGCTTAAAAGCCGTATTTTAGGTAAAAGGACATATCAGATGGATAGTAAATAACCATAAAGAAAATGTCTACTAAATATGAATTTTTTTTAATTTGAAAAAAAAAATTGGGGTTTCATTCTGAAATTAGTCCTGAGGTAAGGTTAGTGAAGAAGGAGATTGTTTGATAGAAATCACGTTATAAAATCAATTAAACTTGAGCTTCTCATTTTGCATTTCATTCTTAATACTACGCAAGCAAATTATTTACTGATGATTTGATCATATTCATGGAAATTGCCATCTTTCAGTCGAGAGAAATCAGTTTATTATCTATTCCATTAAAATCGGCTTTTTCATTATGATATTTATTCGTGTGTACTTGTATTTTCTCAATTTTTCTTTCTGTTTTTAATCTCCAGCGTCCTGTATAACCCTTGTTTCGTTTTAATTTTTCTTGCTATGCATCTTTTGTTCTCATTAACCCGGCGTAACCAAGTCTCATTCAGTAAAGTTTATACTCCTGCTGTACCAAAGAATCGAAATGAGGGAAATGGGATTTTATTTATTTATTTATTTTTTTTTTTTTGGGTGGGGGACGGCGACTAAGGTTGCGCTAGACCTATACTAGAACGAATCAAAAATTTCTGGTACAATTATAGGGATTTTTAATTAGTTTACGGTGGAACACATTACCTGTATCGGGTGATTATTATTATTATTATTATTATTATTATTATTATTATTGTTATTATTATTATTATTATTACTGAATGTTTTGATGAGACATTCCAGAAGTAAAAAAGCTATTGAATTGGATAAAAATCTTTTGCATAATAGAATCTTCTTATGAGAAAGTAAAAGAGCAAGTAGGAAAACGGAAACAAAAATATGAATATAAAATATACTTAGTTGCAACATCCTGTACAAGTAAAGAAGTTGCCGACAGTGTAATAAATCTGTATTTAGAGGAACATTGTAATGAAGAATTTAGTTTATGCCCCGATTTAACCTCTAGAAAAGGGATTAATAAAAATAATGCGGTAATTTTTTTTCTGTTATTACACAAGGTGACTCTATATCAACCGCCTGTACTCTTTCGATTTCCTTTTTAATGTTTAGAAATATGTTCAGGATTTGAATTCCAGCTCTCTTAATTAAATTAAAATTTGCTTCCTAGAGTATTCAGATTGTCTGATTCTGACGATTAGTTTGCAGGTTAATAAACAAGACTTTATGACGACTATTCCTTAAAAAAATGATGAATACATCGTTGTCAGTGATACATCCTGTGTCGCAAGAAGCCACCGCCGAGACGGCAGTGTCGGTGGCCGTTGTAAATGAGATTTGAATTTGAACTTGATGTTAACAGACACGCGCTGCCTCCAGTGGGCCCAGTTCTTGTGTCATTTATCACAACGTTGGAGCCTCTTATTTGAATTATGCTTTAAATAATACATGTACGAAAGGTGTGCAAATCGTGTTAATGATTACAGTGGGGTAATTTAGCTAAACCATTGAAGGCAAAAAAAAAAAAAAAAAAGCAAAAAAACAAAAACAAAAAGAAAGGGAAAAAACAACAAAACAGAAACAGAAAGTAAGGTTAGGCGTCCGGTTGTAACATCTCTACTAAGGTCAGACTCAGAAATAAGGATATGTAAACAATTTAAGTGCAATCATCTGTAGGTCTCTAAAAGATTTTTTTTTTTTTATACACGCGTTTCAGTTATATGCAGTTCGTATTCCCACACATCCCGTAAATCTCTATATCTATACGAGACAGCTTCCGGTGTGGAGTTTTACAGTTTAAGAAATCATTGTAGAGGCTTCAGATGAAATATAAATATGGCAGTGACAAGTCTTGTTTTCCTTCTGGAGATGCTTTTTGATAGGATATTATGCCTCAGCAACTGTCATTTACCTGTTAGAGGGTGTAGTTTTACAAGACGTTAGGTCTATAGTTTTCAACTATCCAATGGCCATCATAATGGTTGCGACTCATCGCAGTCCAGCTCAGCTTAATTGACCAGGAACGAGAATAGGAATCTGCTCCTTTCCTCGGTAAGGAGTGTTCTAACCGCCGCTTGGCTGTGATGTGTGTGTGTATATGTATATATATATATATATATATATATATATATATATATATATATATATATATTATAATCAAATCTACGTTATAAATACGTGTGTGTGTGTGTGTGTGTGTGTGTGTGTGTATATATATATATATATATATATATATATATATATATATTATATATATATATATATGTCTGCGTGTGTGTGAGAGTGGAAAATGAAACATGAAGTCTAATTATTGATCGGTTACATTTTTATTTCTGAAAATGAAATACTGTGGTGCGTACGCTTGATTACTTCACGTGTCATTCTGATATTAAGCATATATATGTACGTACATGTAGCCTACATACACACACACACACACACATACACATATATATATATATATATATATATATATATATATGTGTGTGTGTGTGTGTGTGTGTGTGTATGTATGTGATTTATGTTATGTATTGTATATCTTTTAATTTCACAATGGTTACGTGTATGAAGAATATATGATCCTCACATGAAAATAAAAAGAAAGGCCAAGATTTTCGACTTTTATTTTAAAGTTACTTGTATATTGTATATGAGTATCATATACATACTATATTATATATATAAATATATATATATTTCATATTTATGTGTATATATGTATGGATTTATAAGTGTCAGTGTTAAGTTACTAATTCTTTAGCTTTGGGGATAACTTACACCCAAAGTGATTTATAATATAGAATAAGGACATCTGCCCCAGCTAGATTTCGAATCTGCGTTTTCGGATCGTTGCATAGGCCGCAGGCATCTATCCTCTATCCACATATATAGTATTATACATGCATATATATGTACATATATATATATATATATATATATATATATATATATATATATATATATATAAATATATATGACTGGTAAAAATGTTCTGTTACAACAGAATTCCATCTAATAAAAGGAGCCCATAAAAACACCAAAATGTAGAGAAAAAAATACTATATTTCAAAGACTGCTGTCTCCCTCTTCAGGTAGATGAATCTACCTGAAGAGGGAGACAGCAGTCTCTGACATATGTATTTTCTCTCATATTTTGGTGTTTTTATGGGCTCCTTTTATTAGATATATATCTATATATATATATATATATATATATATATATATATATATATATATATATATTTCCATGTACACGGCTATGCTCTCAAATTTTTACTCAAACACCACAGATGTATTGTATTTTTATATAATATGCATATATATGTATATACATATGTGTGTATGAGTTGAACATTAATATAAAGTACATTTTACAAATATAAGTGCACAATTAACGAAGACATTTCATTCAACGTGTATTTGTATTTTTGAAAAATAATGGCTCATTGCTCAAGAAGCTGTTGATTAATAACATTTTCGTTGCATATTTAGGAGGTTATAGCCGTTAAAGATTTTCGTTTTACAGATTTCACCCCATGGTTCAAGATGTGACTTCGTTATTATAATTATTGTTCTTGTTTTAGGTTATTATATTTTCAGTTTCTTAAAAGAACGTTCTTGGTAAATCAGTAATTGATTCAGTGAAGCCAGTTAAAGTGAAAAATCAAATCAACAGAAAGGTTATGATTTTCCCACAAACTTCTTATAATAATAATAATAATAGTAGTAGTAGTAGTAGTAGTAGTAGTAGTAGTAGTAGTAGTACAGTATTTGAGTTTAAATTTGTCTCTCACTTCTTCAATTATTTTGCTATATTTACTTTGTGTACTTAAATGTAATGTTATTATGTGTTTACATTATATTTTTGGGCATTTCTATATGTATTATTATTTATATAAATATTAACAAAAATTAAAAGTCGTACACACATGGGCAGTATGCGAGTATATGTACACACATGGGCAGTATGCGAGTATATGTACATGCTTATGTGCAACTACGTATATGTATTGAATTAGTGTATATGCATAGATAACAAGCAATCCATATATAATTATATATATACACACACACACACACACACACACACATATATATATATATATATATATATTTTTTTTTTATATATATATATATATATATTACTGTTTGTACGTCTACATATAATTAGATAATTACTATATATGAATTTATTATGTATGTAGAGTCCCTGTCTTGATATAACATGTTTGTGTTGAAATGTATCATTTGTGTGGGTATGTGTATGCCTGTTCTTGTGTGTGCGCACGCATGTGGTGTATATAGTATTTGTGTGGAACTCTTAGGAACAACCGTTGACAATGCGTTGCTGATAATTGTAGGTTCTAATTATTTTTACTTCTTGTTACATTCATAAGTTTCCGAGATGAAAAAGCATGAGGCGCGCGCAGGTGGGGCTGCCCCTTCCTTCTCCCGCTGAACGTGGAATTGTGAGGAAGAAGGAATTCTCGTTTCAAAAATGTCCCGGCGTTGGACTTCGCTCGCTCTGCTCTGCTCTGCCAGAGGCCGTGGTTATGTGGTGCTCAGTTGTGAGATTTTGCCACTAGAGGGCCCGGTGCACCAGAGCAGCAGTAGAAGCAGAGCCTAGGTCACCCACCGCAGATTTTAAGTCGAGGAGAATTGGTAGGTGGGGGGGAATGGGGTTGACGGTAGGGGCACGGGATTCTGTCGGTGGGGAGTGGGCATTGCGTTGGAAGGGGGCCACATGCCGAAGGACCCACTATCAGGGAGATGAGTATGATGAGTTATTTTTAGTTTGATGGTGCCAATGATGGGCAGTCCCTCATAGAATTCACAAATGGTGAAATGGCGGTAAAATGCCCCGCGACGACGACCAGCTGTCGTCGGTCGGTGCGATGTCGTTTGATGGCGAGATGCTTTCAAGTGCAGCAGCAGCAGCAGCAGGTACGGTGCTTCCTTTTTATTATTTTTCGAGGAAAGGGATAAACGCATGGCTGCTGCTGCTGCTGCTGCTGCTGCTTTGCTTCATTTCCCTCTGCTCTGCCGCTTTCGTTCGCTCCGAAGGCAAAGCCATGCAAATAGGGCCGTCTACTCTTCACTTCAGTCGAAGGTTCGAATCAGTCACGACAAATGTCTCAGAGCTCGTTGTTCACCTCGTCGCTTTTCCAGTATTTATT
>NC_087208.1:21494460-21499460 GCF_015104395.2 Macrobrachium nipponense
GTATGTATGTAGTATGTATGATGTATGTATGTATGTATGTATGTATGTATGTATGTATGTATGGTATATGTATATATTAATATATATATTATATAAGAGGATATAGAATATATAAATATATATATATATATATATATATATATATATATATATATATATATATATATTTTATATATTATATATATTATATATATACATACATACATACATTCACACATTTTCGGGCGGTAATGAAAATAAGAAAATTATATAAAAAAGCATGACAAAAATATGGAAGTAGAAAGTCAGTCAAATATATGATTTCCAGATATATTCCTAGAAAATAAATATGCGCAACTGAAGATGCCTTAGAAATGTTCAAAGCGAACGAACTTAGTTGTTATGCCACCCTGCGAAAGTTCAAATTACTTGATGCTTGAGTTTTGATAAATTAATTTTAAATTTTCTGCAACTTCTCAGGCTAACATTTATTATTATTATGATATATTTTGTTTGTTTTCGTATACAACCCCAACACTGTTAGAATACAGTGTCCATTAATAACGAAGAGAAAGCTGTCAAGTAACGGAAAGCAAGGTAAGATCAATTATAATTCCCCTCTGTTGCAAGTTATTTCCAAGTGTAATGAATTAGGTCATAAACAAAATTTGGGGCTGAATATTCCTGAATTTAAAAAATCACGTGTCTGAAAGTCGAAATTTCATATATTTACAAGTATATACATATATATATATATATAATATATATATATCATATATATATATATATATATATATATAGTGTGTATGTATATAGTAAGCATTTCTCGAGTTGGGAAATGTTCATAAGGAATGGATGAAGGGAATAACTGTGTTGTACTGAGGGAAAGCCTCTGGAGCAAATCTCATGATTTACTGGCATAACGTTTTTGAAAGTTCTTGGAAAGTTAACTGTAGGGTTTTTAGGCTTTGGAAAAGTTGTATAACCGAAGAACTTTTAGGGAAGAGTAATGAGGCGTTGAGCAAGACGAAAGGTGTTCTTATCAAGATTTTTTTCTTATATCATTGTATCAGACGTTTAGGAGTAAATAGGAAAATCATCAAGTAGAGCCAACCGACCTAGAGAAGCTTATGGTGAGAATGATCAAGGTTATGATAAGGACTGATGAGGATGTATGGTTTAGATAGTAATTCGTTGAAAGCTGCTGCAAGTTTTTATAGTGACAGTGAATATTGTGGTAGGCTACGTAGACCCAAGTATGGCATGTTTTATTTATAAATTTACCTAAAAACAATTTTGCATTACATTGTTTGATTCTTTTATGGATAAAGTATTTAGAGAAGTCAGTGAGGAAGCAGGCGCTGTCAGTGAAAAGTTGCAGGAGAAAGTAAGTGATTAATGGCGTGTGTTGTGCCTCAAATTTGGGTTAGTTGGTGAAAATGAAGAAAAACTGCCAAAATGATTAAAAAAGATGTGATGGTAAAAAAAAAAATTGAAAGCAAATGGTAGTGAGTTATGTTGGTAAGCTGAAACCAGAAGGAAGTTGAAATGGACATTAAAATCAGTTGTTGAAAATAGAAAGAACGAGTTGTATTAAGTATTTCTTATTAAATATTACATATGATGGTTAGATGAGAAAAAGGGCGAATTAGAGCTTCGGTGAAGCGAGAATGGTAGCAAGAAGTAAGCAAAGATTTGAAAGAAACTAGAATTGTTTGTGGACGTAGAAGGTGGTATATGTAAAAAGATCGTTTTGCCAATAAATCTTTGTAGAGGTGAAGGAATGTTTAAGTTTGAATGACAAAAAAGACTGAAAAATTGACATGAGATGTTTGCTTTATATTGTTTTAATAAGGACTGAAAGAGTGAAAAATGGAGTCTGCTTTGAGTTGATTTAGTCACGTGACGGCATGCTGGCGAGAAGTGTCAAGTGTGGATGATAAATTCGGAAGTTTTGGGAGAAAGGAGAAGATCAACAAGTGAGAACGAGGAAACGAAGGCAAGAAATGTTACCCAGATGGAGTGAAAGCTTTGTCATAGGGGAAGGATCATAGAATAAAGGAAGCTTAAGAGTGGTGTCATTTTCATAAGGTGCTGGTGAGGTCGAGCAGCTGATCAGTTTTCCAAGTGGTATGACCTGGTTTTAGTTAAGAGTAGCTCCACCGTCGGCTGGGGGAGGGGTGGGGGTACTCTTGCAAAGTCTTGTTCTTGGTTTGGTACGACAGGATCATCATCGGTGTAAATCAGATCAAATCCTCTTGTCAATGATGTCATCGTTATCGTCATTGGATGACTACAGGTTAACCGCCATCAATTTCGTTTTTTTAACGTATTAACCCTTGCCATATACTGTACATCACATGTTTGTTCCTCAAAATGAGAAAAGATACCCCTTACAAAAATGGAAATGATCGCTTATAATAAAAACTGGCATATACAAAAATTCAAAAACACACACACACACACACACACACACACACACACACATATATATATATATATATATATATATATATATATATATATATATATATATATATATATATATATGCAGTGAAGTCAAGCTAGCTTGAGGAAACGACATAAATATGTCTGTTGCTGAGATATATATATATATATATAGATCTCTTTATATATATATATATATACATACATATACTATATAATTTCCTTATATACATCATACATATACTATATATATTTATTATATACTATACATACATATAAAATTATATATATAATATGTATAGAACTATATGTATGTATATATATATATACATACACATTACACATATACACACACATCAGCAAAACAGATATTTGCTTCGTCTCATCAAGTTGGTTTAGCTTCATTACATATTTATTTATGGTTTTTGCTTTACTTTAAGCTTGGTCACCTAAGAAAAAGCGATAGAGTGTCCAGGTTGTGGCAAGCACAGCATTTGATGAAGATCGTGGCAGACCACACGAAGGAAATTCAGAAGGATGAAGGCAAATTCCCCTAATGTGGTGAGATACTGACCAAATAGGTTGATCCTACATTAACGCTTCTAAATTTATCGGAATTTGGTGAAACAGGATTTATGTTGATATCCGAGAGAGTTGAATCATTTGCGGCAAAAACGTATTTTCCTGAGTCCTTGACGAATGATTTCTCCATGGACTGGACTTCCCTGCTTTATTTATATTTTGTTTTAAGCCTAAATCATCTATAGTCTTTTTTGCATCTTCATTATATTTTGTGAATTTGTGTTCACTCATTAACAAATGCTTGTTTAATTCATTTGTCTGTATACTTATCTTATGATTCTATTTTATATTGTCAAAACTACACCTACTCCTGCTCCTTTTTAGTTAGTTATGGCCAACTGATCGGTCTGGCAGCTCTGTAAAACTCAGTTCTTAGAGGATGAATGTTGCACCATTTGCTGTACTTGCCTAATAATGGAGGAACCTTTACACATTTTCATTTTCTTGAAGTTGCACCATCAAATGTACAGTATATGTGGTCTCTCGGCTCGATCATCTTCTGTTACTTAATTATACGTAAGTTGTTTTCTTATTTTGTCTCTGTATCTAGTTTTTTTTTATTTTTTATTCTTCGACCCAAACAAAATGATTTCCTTTGACCCAGGATTAATAAAATGTTTATCATTTAGATGATTATTGCAGCAAATCCATATCAGTTCATTACCGGTTGTTATTCATGAATGCCTTATGAGAGTATTAAATTCAATCAGTTGATTTTGGTTATTCATGATTGGCAGTGAAAGAAATTTTATGTGTTATTCAAAGGGAATACAAAAAAACTGTACAATTGTAGGATTAGCTGTAATTAAAGCTATGGTATTTACCTAATGATTCTCGGCAGGTTCATTATCTTCAAGATATTGTAAGTGTCAAGCTGAAGGGTCAAATGGTTTGAACATCATTTCGTTGACTTATAGATTTTGAATTGTTTGCTTCATTTCTACTACCTGGATATTATGGCCGATTTGTACTGAAGGCTCGAATTTGAGTGACGCTTTTCGTCGAAAATATGAATTAATTAAAATAAAGCAAAGTGCTCCCTGCATACCGGGCAGACTGACATCAACACGTACCACTTTCTTAGAGGTTTAGTAAGACTTTTATGGTGATTACCCTCCGAAATAGCAATGAAATGCTCTTTGTGAAGAGGTCAGGCACTTCGGCTGGTCCTGCAAATTTTCGAGAGGGTCTAATTCTTGTGCTGTTGAGCTCTTGAAAGCAGACGCCAAAGTGATGATTGTCTTTAAGTGGGGGACGAAATTTTTTTCAAGATTAATAATAATATGATGATATAATAATGATAACATTCTAGCTGAAATACTTCATTGCAATTGTTTCGCATAACTATAAGCACCAAATTGTAACAACAACCTAATAATGATCAAGGATGCTGTCCTTTACATTGCGTCAAGATCCAGCGAAACTGGGGAAGGAGGACTGGACAGCTGTGTTGTGAAGCTTGTTTGTTTCTTAATGCTATTAAGCATAACCTAGAATTGCTGGGTTTTAAGAATTTTAATATTAGTCTTTATTCACCCTTATAATAGGAAGTTGTGTCCCATAAAACTATGATCCTCATCTGTCTCAAATTATTGTTATTCAATGTCTCAGCCATAGTTTTTTTTATATACATCTAGGTCTGTTCTTCTGTTTATTGTTGTTTGATTATGCCGCTCTCTTCCCAAATCCGTATAATTTGGAATCTATGTAGGTACACCAATAGCCATTTGAGTTATTCGATAAGTAAATAATAACAATATGTAAGACGTGAAGAAAGTTCTGGATCTTTTCTTTTTAGTTTCCTTAGAAGATAGATTCCATTTTCATCTATAAAAAAAGGTGAACTTATGAAGATAAACGAAATAAGTAGTAAAGGGGAAACGTCCACGTCCATGAGCAGCGCCTGAAGGGTTTTCGTGGACGGGGAAACACTTGTGCTCTGAGCATCGATACGTAAACCGGAAAGGAACGAGAAAATATCTTGCTTACTT
>NC_087208.1:21504460-21511960 GCF_015104395.2 Macrobrachium nipponense
TGATGTACGACTGATTGAAATATTTTGATAGATTGTTATTATTTTTTTTTTTTCGTGGTTTGTCTCCCTGTAAATTGATAATGAATCGTTCTGTGATATACATAGATCTCTCTGAATGGTACAGAATTCCTTATTTTATTCACTCGAGAATGTCATGATATTTAAGAATGAATTGGGTCAAGTTGCTACTCAATTCTTCGTTAGCAGATTCGTCCTCATGACAGTTTGTATTACGATGATTCACTGATTTGATACTTCCAGTGAAATCATAACACCGAAGGCCTCAGGTGCTATTATCAGGATGCTGCTAAGATTTCTGGAGAGTAGGAGATGCTGCAGACTGAAATTCGTTATAACGACATTGATATTGAGGGGAAGAATAATGTACTTGTGTTCATTATTTAATGATACTGTTTTCTCGGTCTCGAAAAACGTCCAGATTTTTTTTGTCGAGTCTTTTATCTTTATCATTTAAAATTTATATTTAATTCTCTCTGTGTGGCTGCTTATCTCGTTTATAATAATGATTCCTATATACCATTTACTTCATACAACGTTTCTGCATTTTTTTTTTTTTGCACTAACTAGATATTAAATTTTTTACAACAGAAATGGAAACGTAGCAATGTATGCAATGTGGAATTAATATTCTACTTGACGTCAGGATCGAAGTTAGTACCTTCACCAAAGCAGCGCAGGTTTCGATCCTGACGACGCAATACATTAATAATAATAATAATAATAATAATAATAATAATAATAATAATAATAATAATAATAATATCCAACAAAAGGGGTTCTGATAACAATAATAATATTAATGATCATTTTTGTAATTGCATTTATAAAATTAGCTCTTGTCACAATTTTGTAATTTTCGATGGTATATATGTCAGCAACAGTGGATTCGTTGCAGTGAAAAATCGTCACAAATTTTCCATGTCCATATGAGTTTTTCATTCCAATCATTAAGAAAATCGGTATTTAATGTGATCTGGAGATATATATTTTTTATGGGGTGAGGTCGTAGATACTTGTTTCACTTTTTTTTTCTTTTCAAATGTAGAAATTTTATTTGTATAGAGAAAGCATGCTCAGAACGTTCAACTGTGCCTGAATATATAAATATTATTATGTTGTGTTATATTTATGGTGAAAAAGATATTGAAATTGTACCAACTATTTGATCCTTCTTATGAAAATACTTGGTAATATTTTCCGGCACCGAAGATCAATTCTCCAGTTGTGTAATTGCTAACAGAAATTTACTTCTGTTGATGGGAAGCTGCAATGGTGGCATTTGAGAGGAGAGCCGTGATTATCAGAAGCGCCCTCTGAATATGCAGTGTTGAAGATGCATCTTGAATGCTGAAGTTTTTCTCAAAATATGAACATTTTCCGTTTGGTGATTCGTAATCGTCAATATCGTTGTTCATTGGTGTAGGTGATGTATTAGCCAGCATGGTTTAAAGTTATTATTATTATTATTATTATTATTATTATTATTATTATTATTATTATTATTATTATTATTATTATTATTCGTGTAGAATCATTCAGAAAGGTCTGTCACTTCCCTAGCGATCTTCCTCAGAAGAAAAAAATATGAGAAAAGAGCTTTATAGAAAATCTGTAATATATATAGATTTAAAAATAAACTAATAAAAATGAGAAAATCCACAAACACCACTGATTTGTACATCTTTAGCATTAACTGAGAAATGTCAGTAAAGGTGAGGCAATTCGCTATAAAACGTATCAGTTATATTGGAAATGAACTAGAAACTCTGGTGTGGCATATGTATTTCATGTCATCAGACATTATGATTATAATATTCCTAAAGGAAATAAATGTGTAAATGTACTGCTATTGCCAGAAGTACTGTGTTTTATAAAGAGTGTTCGCTACATTTGTTGTTAGAGTTGAGAACACTATTTATAAAACAATATAATTGTGGAAGTATGTTATGTTGAAAAATGAAAGGAAAATTCAGTAGTTTACAAAACAAATGACGATTTCAAAGGTATTTGTTTTTCCATTACACGTAACTAAACACATTCATGTATATATATATATATATATATATATATATATATATATATATATATATATATATATATATATATATATATACTATATATATATATATCTATATATATATATATATATATATATATATATATATATATATATATATATAAATTATAGCTGGGTCTATTTACCATATCTTGAGACATTTGTGAAAGCAAGGTGACAGTGCATTACTGCACGTGTGTGCCCACTATGTTTCTTACTTCATATATTATTTTATAAAAAAATATTCCAAGTGTAAACACACACGCATATATATATATATATATATTTATATATATATATATATATATATATATATAGTATATATATACGTTTGTGTGTGTGTGTAAGTTTATGCGTAAATAAAGTGCTAGTTGGTATTTATTCATATTTACACATTTGTGAATGTCCTCAATCGTATTATTGATTGCTTTTTATTAAACTTCTCTTGAATTTCTCTAAAAATTCTTGAATTGGTCATGCTCATTATTATTATAATAATAATAATAATATAATAATATATTATTTTATTATTATTATTATTAGTTATTATTATTATTACTATTATTATTACGTGTGCTTGTACTGCAACAGCCAGCTGGAAGCAATGAATCGAATCAACAATGATTCGTGTCAGCAATTCCTTCTGGGTCTTGTTTCATTATGAAAATATTAATATAAGCTGTAATGCTGACGATAATGTTGCTATATCTATCTAAACAATTTAGGTTTAATTATTCATTTTTCCCCAAAAAAATTGTATATGCTTTCTCACGATTTATTAGTGATTTTGAATAATGAACATCGGTGAAACTCATTTCTCAAAATATTTAATCCTGTGTGCTGCTCCGAGACTCTTTGTCACTTTTTTTTTTCATTTTTTCCTTCAATTTTTCCACTGTTATCTTTTTTGTTATTTTCCTTTTCATCACCCATCAAAAATACTCCCTTAGATATTTCGGATTATGTATGTATACATACATACATATTGCATACATACAATTCTGTTGTACCTTTAGTTATGCTCACATCCATGTTCATCAAGAACGTCTAGTATATTGTTGTATATATACATTTAATGATATATGTTTATATATATATATATATATATATTTAAATAATACATACAAACATATATACATTATGCATATGTATTTAGTATATGTGTGTTTGTGTGTGCGTGTTCCCCCTTTATGTCTGTAGGCGTTAGCGTATTATGTGTTCTGAATGTCATCAGATACCCAGACCAACATTTGCTTCTTTCAGTTTGATATTTTATACTTACAGGAAAGCACTTTGATTGTACATAGAACTCGAGCACAGATAGAGTGTAGAAGCATCATATCGGAACATCATTATAGCAGATAGATCCCGATGGAGTGTTTCGAAAGGTAACAACGACGTTCCCGTTCGCTGTTGCAAAGGAAAGAAGTGCAGAGAGAAATGCAAGCAGAGTGAGTGTGGGTTGTGCCTCTGGACTAAAGCGAGCTTCATAACGGATCTTAGGAGGGGGTGGCGAGATGGAAGTGTGTGTGTGTGTGTGTGTGTGTGTGTGTGTGTAGTGTGTAGTGTGATGGAGCCTTGGTAGTGTATGTGTATGTGTGCGTGTGTGGGAGGGGTAGTATCAGGCACAGCAAGAGAGAAGTGGGGGAGGAGGAGGATGAGGATGAGGAGGAGGAGGAGGAGGAGGAGGAGGAGAGTGTGATTGCAAGGATTGGGGGTTAGGTGAGGTTGAACGGTTTGATGCAGTCTACTTAAGCCCAGCGTAGTATGTAAGAGAAAGAAGAAAAGGTGTCCAGGTTTTCGCTCTTTTTGCGTTTGGGGAATAGTCATTGAGTGACTGTTCAGAGATTGAAATGGCAAATATAATAATAATAAGAATAATGGTAATAGTAATAATAAGAATTTGCTTTCAAGGCGTGTATTTAATTGTGGAATGAGCTGCTTAGTCTGAACTCGAAGTAGATGTGGTGTGGGGGGGACTGGGTGAGGGGGTGGATGAAAGGTGGCTGTGGGGGTGGAGTGTTAGCGGGTTAGTGATGTGGGGGTGGGGACGGTGGGGGAGTAGCGGTGGGAGTCGGTGAGTGGCGGAGGCGCGATGCTTGGATAGGTGGTGTGTGTATGTGTGTGTGTATATATGTGTGCGTGCGTGTGATGTGTGTGTGTGTGTGCGTGTGTGTGATTGCAGCAGCTAGAGCTGCTAGACGATGGTGAGAGAACCCACACTGTCTGCACCAATGCTCTCAAAGGTCCATTAACCCGTCTCTTCTTTATCAGCATTCTGAACTTGTCTGTCTGGTCGTCTGTTTTCCTGTTTGGAACTTTGCCTAACTCCCATTACCTCATTCTGCTTGTGTGTGTGTGTGTGTGTGTGTGTGAATGTATAAACTATGTGTACGAAGCATGTGTAATTACCTGTACTTTGATGGATATATTTTTTGGCAGTGTAAAGAAGTTATGTATATATTTACCTCTCTCTCTCTCTCTCTCTCTCTCTCTCTCTCTCTCTCTCTCTCTCTCTCTCTGGGTCTTTGCGTGCATGACGCATGATTTTCTTTCCTCCGTTTTACTCTGTGAGTAAGAGCTCTTCTCTCTCTCTCTCTCTCTCTTTCTGTGTGTGTGTGTGTGTGTGTGCGTGCGTGCGTGTGTGTGTGTGTCTTAGTCAATGCAACTGGCCAGAGAGAGAGAGAGAGAGGAGAGAGAGCGTCTGATGCGACGTTGCCGGTTCTACTAATAATTAGGGAAAAGCTCCGCCCATAGATGTAGTACGCCTGTGCACCTTCAACTGTCTCTCCTTTAATTACTGTTGGAAGGGGGCAGTAGAGCGGTGTATGGGTGCGGGGGTTTCGGGTGAGGGTTAAAGATAGAAGGGGTTTCGGGGGGACGCGGCGGCGACGTAGTGACTGGCGACAGCGGCAGAGGCAGCAGCAGCAGCAGCAGCTGTGCTTGCACCCTTCAGAGGTCGCTAGTTGCAAGTGCAGTCCCAGGCAGGCCCCGGCGACGTTGGCCTCAACACACGCACTCTCATCGTCCGTCGTCGAGCGGTCTCTCTCTTTCCCGCTTCTCTCTTCTTCTCCTTTTCCTGTCCATTTCAAAGTCTGCGCCTTTCACTCACGCCTCCTGGTATTTCTGGGGGTCTTTCCTCGTCTCGCGCGGAGAGGCCTTTCCGTGGAAAGGGAGCGATTGGTGTGCGGTGACCGTCCTTGTCGCGGTGGAGCTCCGACGGAGTGGATCGTCGGAAGGAGTCTTGCACCTGCAGGGCCAAGTTGTGGGTGGGTAGGTGTGATGTTGCTAGGCTCCCACCTACCTGCATGGGCGGTGTGTGTATGTGTGTTTCACCCGTTGCGGGCCTCTGCCTTCCCCCACCCGCGCCCACCACGTAGTACCCACACGCCCACAGACTACACGGGAAGGAAATATCTGAATTCCCCAAGGCGAAGAACGTCAGCCGTAGACACTGTGGTTGTCAGGAGTGGGGGCGTGGCTTCGATCTACGACGATGACGTGTGCAACATGACCTGCGTGTCATGAAGCTAACCCCCCCCCCCCATCCCCCCTTGCCGTCTCGCTTCAGACAACCCCCCTCTTCCCACCGGAGTCCCCCCCGTAACAAGGCATTCCGTAGACTAATGTCAAGAACCTTTTACTACAAGATGCGAAAGGACGACACCAGCTGCTGTAACGTGGCGACAAATCTCCGTCGAATTCCACCTTCTTCCGCCGACGGGATTTTATCAGGAGGCGAGAAGTGTCCCTCCTACTCCTCCTCCCTTCGATCTCATGGAAGATTTGACCTCAGTGACGTCATGTGGGAGGTCACTCGTTCTTTAGACCCCCTCCCCCCACCCGTCGTCTCCCCCTTCCTCTCAGCCTGGTAGCCCCTTCTCTTCAAGAAAAAGAAACGCCCTGTTTTCGAGAATAGCAGAATATAGGTGCCTCCATATCTGTTATGTTGTGCTAAAAAAAAGCCTATGGAAAAAGGGTGGAAAATGATATGCTTTTTTATTTTTATTTTCTATTTTTAATTTTTGGTATTTGAAAGCCTGAAAAAATATGGTTCGTGTTTAGTTGCCATTAGAACCCAAAATATTTAATTTGTAAATTGTCAATAATAAAATCATAACATTGTGCATGATTTAAAATGTGATTTATTGTTATGAAGATATAGGAGAAAAATGTTGGTTTTCACTGTATCAGAGACCCTGGAATTAATAAAGGTAAGCCTCTCTTAGCCTTCGGTTTGCATCTGTTTTATTTTATTTATTTATTTTTTTTTTCACTTTTCCTTAATTTCTCGTCACAAAGGCTATTGAAGATATTGATTTTGCATGATATTTTCCAACACGTCTAGTTGAATACTGGTGTTATGCTGAGACTTCAAGTTTATGTGTGTGTATATATATATATATATATATATATATATATATATATATATATATTATATATATTATTTGTGTGTGCTTGTTCCCTTCAATATTGTCAGAATTTATTTTTTTTATATACCACGTTTACAGGCTGCTTGAAGATTGCGTACGATGCTTTTAATATTTTTCATTTAATTTTCCAACTGATTCATGGAGAATTCAGTCCCCTTTTTTAATTTCATTGTGCTTCTTTTGATTATAGTTTATTAGTTTATTCGGTAATTTATTATTATTATTATTATTATTATTATTATTATTATTATTATTATTATTATTATTATTATTATTATTATTATTATCATCCATGTGGAACAAACTAGGAGAATAGATATTCTCCTAGTTTGTTCCACATGCAATGCAAGCTATCAGGAAATGCCATGATTATATATAAGAAAAAAAAAAGTAATGTTAGGGAAGTAATTCGACGTGCTGTTGTTCTGAAGTATATGGCAGGAAGAGCACCGTATTAATGAAAGGATCAGCATGAAAATCAAAAAATTTCATAATTTTATTGTTGTTTTGGTTTTGCTATTCATGCTGCCGTTGTTAATAGTAATGAGGGCAATGAGACTGATAAATAAAAGTAATAATGATCATTATAATCATATCATAATTATGATAATGATAGCAGTTACGGATGGTGACAATGGATTTATTTGATTGATGCTTAATTTTGAAGTACTTTATGTACTATGAAAATTCAAATTGAGTATTAACATTTCATTTTGATGAGGAATGTTTTTATGTGTATAGTATATATCAAATAGAAATGTATTTGTGGGCATTCCTTAGAATATCACCTCATCAATGTACTTTCAACGCTCTCAGATGTAAAAACTAAAGGAAAATGAATGATAGGCCAGGATATTAGACAAGAAAGGCTGCAAACAGTGTAGCTTTTAGACTGTCATTTAGTCATTGTTACAACCCCGAGATGTGCATCAGAGGAAAAGATTTCACACTGTTCAGAACAGTTTCTGTATTGAAGTAATCTTGGTATTG
>NC_087208.1:21519460-21526960 GCF_015104395.2 Macrobrachium nipponense
TCTTTTTAATGAAAAAATTAATATGATGTTTTTTCACATTAGCTCCTGCTTTATCTCTTGACTCCCGAGAATAGAAATTCTTTGGGGGTATTTAAGCAATAATTCCTTGCATCTTGTAGTCTGATGAGAATTTGTTTTTGAGCAGGTTTTATTATGGAGTCTGTTGCGAGTGGCAGTGGGTCTCAATAAGTCCACTTCCTAGCAGAATGATTAATAATGGTTCATTTCCATGTCTTGATGAGTTTTCGTTGCTGAACTGATTCAAATGACAGTGAACAACAATGTGAAAAAGTTAGCTGAGAGAGAGAGAGAGAGAGAGAGAGAGAGAGAGAGAGAGAGAGAGAGAGAGAGAGAGAGAGAGAGAGAGAGAGAGAGAGAGAGAGAGAGAATTTGACGTAATAAAAGACATAAGTGATCAATGAAATCCTGTCTTCTGTGTCAGGGGAAAAATGTCTGAAGCTTATGTCTGGCGTGATTTGAAGATGTTGCAAGTGATAGTTCAGCAGACTCCCTCTCTTGGAGGTCTTAGATATCCTGCTGAGATTACGTGGACATCGCCGCCCATATCCATCCCCTGTGCCAGTTTCTCTCTCTCTCTCTCTCTCTCTCTCTCTCTCTCTCTCTCTCTCTCTCTCTCTCCGAGCTTCTGTTTACTGCCTGCGTCTGGTCATTTCCTTGTGAAGAGGACTTTCGATAAGTTTTATTCCTCTCTTGTGATGCTAATATCGTCTCCAAGAATCTACTAGAATCCATTATCCTTTTCTGAATTTTGAGAAGTCACGTTGTAAGTTTGAATATTTTTGTCCTACTATGATTTATTTCTGTGCTTGTAAAGTAGAATGGAAAATTGGTTGTAGTCCATCATTACGTTTTACTAGCTTGTTTTGTGTTTATTATTGGTTCATAACTGTTTGCTCCCTTCTATTGCCAGGCTTTGGAGTTTTCTTTATGTTCCCGTGTTCTATCATTAATTTTTTTTAAAAGCCAGGCCACATTTTTTCACTACCGTCCTTTTCCTTTAATTATTTATTCATTTTTTCTACTTTACGAAATGGTGATGTATGAAGGACATCAATGTAACATTTGGCTTTGTCTATTTAAAGTTCACTGTGACATTTATTTATTTAGTCGTTATTAATTCAAATAGCTATGTTTCAATCTAGATTCTTAATGGTCACTCTCAGACACTGACGTTGAATTGAGAAGAATTTCTAATTATTCCACATAACAAATAGTCAATATTTCTCACGTTCATATATGTATGATTCAGATATGAAACCAAAGAATTAACCGACGACCGATGAATCCGAAGTCTCTTGCGTTAAAATGCATAAAAAGTATTGTTTTGTAGGATATCCTGATGCAGTATTTTCGTACTTGTGAATTGAATCGACATAGTTAGGAATTCTTGTAAAAAATATAAAAAATGTCCAGTTTTTAAAGCAAAATCTCCATGGCATATTTCAAAAGTTAGTTTTAAAAAAATCCAAGGTGTTGTCATATTGGCAAAATCACGATAAGTGAGCATCTGCTGTATAAAGTAAGAAGTGTGATACCAACATAAATAAAATAAGTAAATAAATAAAATGTCCATGATGTGCTTCCAAAATTATGGCAGTGCCATCATTTTTCAAAATTAAAGTGTCCAAATAAGATTGCCATTCTAGAGCAAAGAGATTCCAGAGTATAATTCCATAATGAATACATTCAGAAATACAGTTCCTAAATGAACTGACACCAGAAATAACATATATCTAAATACAAGACTGTCATTCAAAATTAAAACTCATATAAGTAAATTTTAGATATACGATGACATGATTTTATAAAGCAAAGGATAGGTAAGTGTAACTCAGCATCAGTGCAATAATGTGAAATTGCAGAGCAGTGTCTGTACAGCGAAGTATGTGGTCTTCTAGACAAGAAGAATGGGTAAATAAACCACGCGTCATGTGTTCACGTAAATTACTGGAAAAAATATAATCAGTAATGTTGTGTGGAAGGGAAAGAAACATTTTAAATGAGGAATTTTGGGGGGTGAGGGGCAGTGGAACCTGAGAAGGAGGAACAGCGAGAATATTCCAGGAACAGCAGAAACTAATTCGTAAAACCCTCACAATGTTGGTTCTGGTTCCTTACTGTGCTTCATTGCCGCTGGCATCAGAGCCGTTCCCGTAACTGGTTTGTACGATCTAGGTGTAAGTCAACTGATGTGTCACAGCAGGTTTGTAGAGAGAAGAGAATGAAAGAGAGAGAGAAAGAAAGAAAGATCAGATCTGCAGATATAAGTATTCAGCACCTTGTGAAAATGTATACCATTAACTTGAATGGTGTCAACGTGAAAGAAATTGTATGAATGACCTGTTTTTACTTTGCAAGCAGCCCTATGTCTGGGCATAATCGTGAAATGTTTTGCATTTTGGATATTTTTAACTGAGTTCCAGAATATTTGCGTCATTATTTCGGATGCAAAAAATACTTGTTGTACAGAAGCCTATAGCGGCTTGCTTTGATGTAGCTCTTGGTGGCTACTTTATTTTTGGTTGAAGTGATGACTTAAGATCGCGTCCATGATTTTTGGAAGATGTATCTACTGTGTTGATAACTTCAGACTAAAAGGATACGTTTTACCCGACGATAGGGCCTACTTACTTTCCAGGTCTTGCGGTGGCCCGGTAGCACATAAAAAGTGGACTTGTCCAGCAGTTGTCGTAAAAATCCTTTCATCTTCGCTCATTTGAATTTTTTACTTAAAAGGCATTCATTTTAAGAGAAAGGAAGTTCCACGCTTTATATTTTCATTCAGGTCATCAGTTTTGGTAGTAAATAGACATTTTATGTATTGTATTCGGCTTAAAAAGCCTGATATCCTACGGGAACATAATTTCTACGAAAATCCAGCGTTCATCGGCAGGGGTTTTGTTCGAGCACAGAGACGACTATGTAGTTCATCTGTATTCCATCACTAACTCTCTAGTCTTTCCTTGAAACACTATATACACAACATCCCCATCCCACTGTATACATAACATCCCCATCCTATCCCCTTCCCATTCCCATCACTATCCCTCTCCCATAGGAGAAAAGGAGAGGAGACGCTGCAATATCTTTTACTCGCCCCAGATATAATTTGAGGTCAGTGAATAGACATTTCTGCGGTGATGATGATCATTGCGCTGATCAACAGGAGAACCGCTGATTATCTTATCTTACTCGAAATTCAAGTTTAAGGAGAAGTCGACTTTAGCTGCACATAACGTATAGTGTACTGCAGGCAGTTTGAGGCTCTCCAGCGTTTGTATCGTTACCCGAGTATTTTTATCACCCGTTGAATTTGGTATTGGTTTACCTACTCTCTCTCTCTCTCTCTCTCTCTCTTAGTTGAGAACCAATCCTTCGGGCTAGCCATATGAGTTTGGAGGTATGACTCAGCAGTTTAGTGAAATGGCTCAATGACTATAATGATAATAATAACAGAAATAATAATACTGAGAATTATCTACAAACTCCTCCTCCACGAACACCTCAGTCCCATGACCTTGAACGCACTGAAGCACTCGGCGCTTAAAATTTTTGGCGGTCAGGTATTGAGGACGGAGCTTTATTGTCATTATTTGATTTTATATAACTGTATCATCAGGTACACTCCTCAGCTGAGTGACAAATTTGGATAATAAGGCCTTCGTTAGTAGTTGTCATTTAAAATAGTGCTTTTCTCAAGATGTTTTATTCAGTTCATTGTACTCCTTCTATTGGTTTTCAGGCCTTTTTATGGCCCATTACCACTTGCACCAAACCACGAAGTTTCATTGCAGATTTCTATTATTTTTTTTTTTATCTCAAAAGAAGGTGCGTTTGCCAGACGCTCAACCTGACTGCATTATAGGAACGAAAAAATACGGCTGATTTGTGATTTAGATGGACAATTTTTTTGTCTTCTTAGTATCCCCTCCCCATTTCTTTTGTTCTTATGAATTTTTGTGTTTCAGTTATCGTTTGGATACCATTCTTTCAATACTTTTTTATAACATACGATTTCATTCCTCTCTCCTCCCTCTTCAAATTATTGTGTATATATATATATATAATATATATATTAATATATAATATATATATATATATATATATATATATATTAAGATATATATATATGTGTGTGTGTGTGTGTGTGTATGCGTACGTGCGCGTGTGTGCACGTGTCCCTGTATATGTCTATTTACTTCTAAATGTCCATAAACAGTTGCAGGGTTTGAAAGGTTTTAGAAAGGCGGATGTGAAGTGTGCAAGAATCGTAAGAGGCAGTATAAATTTCAGAATGCTTATGAAATAGCACTTTAGGATGCAAAGCTGACCTGAGTATGTCAGGTATGGCTTGGTGAGGCAAAGGTTCGAAAAGAACGGGATGAGACGAATAATATTGTCTTTGTTTAAGTGGAAAGGTGATAAGGTGACTGTAAAAGTTATCGGAGAATTTTACTTTGCATGCAGAGTTCAATGAAGGGTATGGTTGTGGCAGAAGGATTGGTAGGGGGAGAGAAGCAGCGGTATAGAAATGTAAGAGGTAATGTGGAGCAAGTGCTGTTATGAAACGGTTATGTCATTTGCTTGTTAGTAAAGGTGTATGTGGACCTAGAAAGATATTATAATAGAATTCATTGATACAACATATATATACTAATATGAGGGCTTTGGAGGTTGCATAACATGAATTGAAGCATGTCCTGGTTTATAAGAACTTTTGTGTCATGAAAAGCAAAATATTTGTTGGAATACTTCTTATCCTTGATCGGAGAATAGTTTGGCATTAAAGGGAGCCCGAATGAACGGGTGTCATTTCCGTCCATGAATGATTCAATTGTTCCTGTTTCTGGAGTGATGAGAGAAGAAGTCAGAGAGAGGGAGAAAGAGAGAGAGAGAGAGAGAGAGAGAGAGCAGATGTGGGTGCAAAACGTGGCGGAAGGAAGGCATCATGATTGGAATGTAGAGCTGTTGATTTTTGCAGTATATTAGTCGTGGATTCTGAAGAGAAGCTCTTAAGACTTTTGAAATGGATTCAGCGCCTCAGACAACAGAATTTGCAAGAGGTAGATAATGAAGCTTATTATGTGGAAGTTTCATATACAGGAGTTTAC
The DNA here is from genome assembly GCF_015104395.2 of Macrobrachium nipponense. Taxonomy (NCBI): domain Eukaryota; kingdom Metazoa; phylum Arthropoda; class Malacostraca; order Decapoda; family Palaemonidae; genus Macrobrachium; species Macrobrachium nipponense. The sequence continues at coordinate 21,524,593 of NC_087208.1, forward strand.
TCCTTGATTTAGTAGTTAAAAGGTGAACGTGGCAGTGACTGGTTGGTGTATGTCTTAGTGTAGTCACTCGGTGTTAGGGGAGCTTGTCACGTGTATATATATCAAATATAAACAGACACATTTATATATATGTGTGTATGTATATATATATATATATATATATATATATATATATATATATATATATATATATGAGGCGTCCATCGTACGGATGCGGTGCCAGCCTTCGATATAGGTGTAGTGAGCGGTTACATTGCGCATCCCACTAAACATGGTAGAATCTCACGTGAACTGCGCCCCCCACCCCTGATCCAACCTCCCTTCCACCTCCTCCCTCCCAACACCCTGCCTTCTCCACTACCTTTATGTTGATCTAAGTCCTGAGGAAGAAAAAGTTCACAGAAATCGATTCAATACTACCACTACTACTACTACGAGAGAGAGAGAGAGAGATAGAGAGCGCAAGGTCTGTACTTACTCATGGCCTGATTGTTGATTGAAGCGTTTTTCTATGGCGTACCCGTGGCCATGCGCGCGTCTAGCTTGTGGGGTATATCGGGGTTCTGAAGCGTAGCCTACCCTCCTACCTACCTCCAACCAGTGACGCCAATAGATGAGCCCATCCACAGATACGATCAATTCTACAGCGAGTCATGGTTTCAGTTTCAGACATTTCAGCGCCTAGATCGATTACCGAATCCTTTACACTTTGCTCATTTAATTTTTTTTTTTATATTACCGTCACGTTTGATTGATTGATTGGATATAAAACATACAGGGCTTACACCAAGAAAAGTTACTGCCGTCAATAAATATATAAGGATAAAAAATACTAAGTTAGTAAAATCTACAGTTAGGCCAACGTTCCTACCAATCACACAAACATGGACATAGTTCCATTGGTATGCCGATAAATCATTAAAAAGACTAATATTCAGCAGGGACGTAAAGTAAGACGGTAAAAATGTACAATAAAGAAATGTGTTCCAGAGGATTCTCACTTTGGCATCTCTCTCAACCAGAAAGAAATGTAAGAAATCTGAACATCCTGCCAAACGGCGATTCGGCACTGAGTCGGACTAGCTGAGTCACTTTTTTACTTATTTATTTATTTATTTATATATTTATTTAATTTAGAATCCGCATTTTACATAGGCTTCGGTAGGCAGATGTCTTGGTTATATGTTTCAGGTGTAGTTTAATGTGAATCATGAATGGCTGCTTAAACCCAATGGTTTGTAAGGCCCTATGAAAACCAAATTAACGAGGCCAAACCATAATAACACTAGCAATTACTATAGTCTTGAACCCTGGTTAGTTGATATGTATGTATGCATCCATGTATGTGTGTATGTTTCTGGCTTTTAATGCTTTTTTGAATCGGTTCCGTTAACAGCCTCAGTGGTTAATCTGATCATATCCAAAGATTTGTGTTCCTCTTTGAAGTATACACATATGTAGGTATGTTTCCAGTGATTCCATTATTATTTTGTGTCAGCCTGAACAAATGGAAATTAGTGTGGAGGATTCTATTTAATTTTACTTGCACCCCTTGGCAACTCTTGGAAAGTCAGCAATCAGGGAGTTGCACGTTTTCTTCCTGTTGAGGTTGGCATCTATGTGTGACCAATAAGATTAAGAGTAAATCTCTTGTGGAGAGGACGTGAAGATATTTCCAGAAGGAAGAACAATTACTTATTTCCTTTGAAAGAAAAGATTCGCAGATGATAATGGGTTCTCTCATATTACAGAGTTTGTGAGGTCTTGTGTAAATGAATTTATGGCGAAGATGAATAAAGGTAAACAAGCCCTCTTATGAATAATTTGTCCAAAATAACCAAAGATAAAGACATTATATATCTATATATATATATTTATATATATATATATATATATGTATATATATATATATATATATATATATATATATATATATATATATATGTGTATATATGTATATATATCCATATTTGTGTATGAGAGAGAGGAGAGAGAGAGAGAGAGAGAGAGAGAGAGAGAGAGAGAGAGAGAGAGGAGAATTCAACGATCGAATCTTCCAAGTACCAATGAGTGAGAGGGGATGAAAATAACCTGGATGTCGAAGTTGCAGTTTTCTCAGTCTCTTGGAGATGCCTTGTCTCTCACCTGCGTTGATTGTAAATTATGGATGATATCAGAGCTCCGCTCACTGCACCTTAAATGTCATCGCAGCGTCCTTGAAACAGAAGAGAGAGAGAGAGAGAGAGAGAGAGAGAGAGAGAGAGAGAGAGAGAGAGAGAGACCACTTGCAATTACTGCTCTCTACTTCTGTTGAATTTTACAGTACGGGGACGTTGCTGCTGCTGTAAATAGATTTCGTATTTAGTGT
>NC_087208.1:21531960-21549460 GCF_015104395.2 Macrobrachium nipponense
TCTCTTTTTTATTCTGATATTTGTCTGAGAAATTTCTCATGGATTCTGGAGAATTTGGTTTCAGGTGGAAATTTTTCTCTTTTGTATTTCTGATATTGTTCAGGTGAATCCAATTGTTAATTCTGGATTTAATTGGTCTTTGAAGAATTTCTCTTTTGTATTTCTGATAATTGTTCAGGTGAATTTCTTTTCTTGTTAATTCTGAAATTGCAGGAAGTGAATTTCTCCATTTTGTATTCTGATAATGGTCCTGGAAATTTTCTTTTGTATTCTGAATAATTTTCAGGTGATTTTCTCTTTGGTTTCTGATGTTCAAGGTTGAATTTCTCCTTTTGGTTTATGTCTGATGATGGTCCTGGAGAATTTCTCATTTGTATTCTGATAATTGTTCAGGTGAATTTCTCTTTTGTATTCTGATAATTGTTCAGGTGAATTTCTCTTTTGTATTCTGATAATTGTCCTGGAGAATTTCTCTTTTGTATTCTGATAATTGTTTAGGTGAATTTCTCTTTTGTATTCTGATAATTGTTCAGGTGAATTTCTCTTTTGTATTCTGATAATTGTCCTGGAGAATTTTTCTTTTGTATCCTGATAATTGTTCAGTTGAATTTCTGTTTTGTATTCTGATAATTGTTCAGGTGAATTTCTCTTTTGTATTCTGATAATTGTTCAGGTGAATTTCTCTTTTGTATTCTGATAATTGTTTAGGTGAATTTCTCTTTTGTGTTCTGATAATTGTTCATGTGAATTTCTCTTTTGTATTCTGATAATGGTCCTGGAGAATTTCTCATTTGTATTCTGATGATTGTTCAGGTTAATTTCTCTTTTGTATTCTGATAATTGTTCAGGTGAATTTCTCTTTTGTATTCTGATAATTGTCCTGGAGAATTTCTCTTTTGTATTCTGATAATTATTTAGGTGAATTTCTCTTTTGTATTCTGATTGTCCTGGAGAATTTCTCTTTTGTATTCTGATAATTATTTAGGTGAATTTCTCATTTGTATTCTGATAATTGTTCAGGTGAATTTTTCATTTGTATTCTGATAATTGTCCTGGTGAATTTCTAATTTGTATTCTGATAATTGTTAAGGTTAATTTCTCGTTTGTATTCTGATAATTTTCCCGGTGAATTTCTAATTTGTATTCTGATAATGGTTCAGGTGAATTTCTCTTTTGTATTCTGATAATTGTTCAGGTGAATTTCTCTTTTGTATTCTAATAATTGTTCAGGTGAATTTCTCGTTTGTATTCTGATAATTGTTAAGGTGAATTTCTAATTTGTATTCTGATAATTGTTCAGGTGAATTTCTCATTTGTATTCTGATAATTGTTTAGGTGAATTTCTGATGGTTTCTCTTTGATTTTATTGTTTAGGTGAATTTCTCTTTTGTATTTGATAATTGTTTCAGGTGCATTTCTCTCTTTATTTCCTGATATTTTGTTCAGGTGATTTTTCTCATTGTAATTCTTTGATTAATTGTCCTTTGTGATTTCTCATTGTAATTCCTGATTAATTGGTCCTTTTGGTGAATTCTCTTTTGTAGTCGGATAATATTTCTGGTGAATTTCTCCAGTATAAAATGTGCGTTATTTTTGCGTGATGAAGTTATAAAAACTTTATATATATATATATATATATATATATATATATATATATGTGTGTGTGTGTGTGTATATATATATATATATATATATATAAAGGATCCTCATCATCTGGATATTATGCTAGCATCTTAATGGCTATCAGGTCTCTGCAAGAATGTCTAGTGATGATATTACTAAAAACAGCTTTGACGAATATCGAGTGCATGTGGATGAAGTGATTGCAACACTTTATTTCTTAAGGGGGAATAATTAGAAAGTTCTTCAATTTACTTTGAGCATTCGAAATAAATTTGGCTATGATTGTTTTGGTATATTCTATAATGTCTACGTTTGGGTAAGCCACTTTCTTGGATAACAACAAACCTGTTGTCAATAATACTGATGTACACATATGATAAATATTTTGTTGAATTTATGACTGTGTACAGAAAACGGATTTTGCTGTCAAAGGAAAGATGGGAATTCTCTCTCTATATTTGTCTAGCTTGATGCAAGAAAACTCAAGCCAGGAGAAATTGGAAAATTAAATGTTCTTTGCTGTAAACAGCGTTGTCATTTAAAAATCATTTACTCGTTGAAATTGACGCCCGTAATTCCGTAATGGCCTTTCAAAAGACCCTGGATCATAGTGTCTAAAAAGTCGTTCCTGCAAGAATGTCAGAAGTCATTATTTACTTTGGATTTGGCTCTGCTAATATAGGAAAATTTTTCCGTACCTTCCCGGTGCTTCAGTAAATAATTGCTGCAATAGATACTGACGCTTTGAAAAATGCGAGTCACGTATTTAGGAGCACAATGATCACTTGGCTTGGTAGTGATATATCTGTATATATATATATATATATATAATATGATATATATAATATTATATGTATGTATGTATGTAAATGATATATACCATGTATATCATATATATCATATATATATATTATATATATTATATATATTATATATATATATATATTTGTGTATACATGTATGTGTATTCACAGATTTTTATAAGATGTATGTATGCTCTTTCATGGGAATTTTTCTTTAGGAGAAAGCTATTTCGATTGACTGTTAATATTATTTTTTTAAAGATTTCCTTCATTCATTTGATAATGTCGATAGGAAAAATTGGAACTGATAAATTTACATGAGCTGCTACACCTGAAGATTTTCCTGTGGACATATCGTAATGGAGGAGGGAAACCCGGACGAAAAATCAGAAAAAGAATTTGTAAAAGAGAAAGCTGAGAGTTAATGTGAACAAGGGTAAGCAGGCTCATGAAGGTCATCGGAAACCAGGAAGTTGGAGCCGTGAAGTCTGGTAAGGATGGCACAAGATTTGAAATTGATGACTCATAAAGCCTTTTTGGATATAAATGTTATGGGTGATCTTAGGATGAGAGAATTAAGGAAGACTACAGGATGTAAGCAAAACATTTGGAGGAGAATTTGGTTTCTGAAAGTCAGAGATGGTATATATTAGGGAACAGTTGAGCCAATTCTCCTTTATAGAAGCAAAATATGGATACTGATTGTGACTACAATGCAAAGTTAGAACTGCAGAGGTTAATTCTTCATGTTGTGTGAAGGTAAGTAGGAGTGGAAGGGTTAGGAAATTGGAGGTATAAAATAGTAGAAAAGTTACCATAGGTGTCAGAAGTAAAGAGAGCAGTACTGGATACATGATGCAAAAGTATATAAGTTCGAGGTGAAGGATAGTTTCTGCTGATTATTCTTTAGTTGACCTTTATGAAATTAGTTTTCTGACCAAGGATTTATTTTTGATTGAACGTTAAAATCTGTAGATGGCAGCATTTTTTTTTTTTTCGTTTCTCGTTTTTAGGGTAACGAGAATTATTGCTAAACATTTATATGTGTGCATATATATGTGGATATATATATATACATTTGTATAATTATATGGATATATACATATATATATTTATTATATATATGTGTACATGCATATATGTATACTTATACATATATTAAATTTGTATATTCATGGGATGATGTTGCTTCCTTGTATGGCATTCCTTGATGGTCACCTACTGATCGAATGACGTTTTCGTGTACTGGAAAAGAATTGAAATCCAAAGTTCACATACCATATATAACAATAAGCTTGATGTCTTCCTTTTATTGTAATGAAATAAGGTCAGGTTCTGTGTATTCCCATAAGTGTCAGAATTAGGCTGAAATATTCGTATCGATCATATGCTATGTTTTTCTTCCCGATAAGTTTTGTAGCACCTGCGTGCGTTCAGGACTACCCTGAATTATACATATTAGATTATCCCGTCCGAAGCAAGAATGTAATTTCATTGCATGTGGCGTGGCTGACACGCAAAGCAAGTATCACAGACGTTTAATGTAAATTCATAATTAGCATACGAATCACGAACTGGATCCATTTGAGTATAAGGGCCTCGAAAAGATTTGTCGCCCATTCATTATTTTGTATTTCTTTGCAGCATTTAGACTTTTGGACTTCCTCATACAGTGAGCAATTTCCTGGGGGTTGTCTTTTTATCCTCTAAAGAATATTCTGTTTTTAATGTTTTCGTAACAAAACAATACTAATGATATTAATTGTTTTACCATTATTATTATTATTATTATTATTATTATTATTATTATTATTATTATTATTATTATTATTATTATTATTATTATTATTCTACTACTACTACTACAGAGGACTTGTATCTTAAAGTCAAATTTGATTAGAAAATTAAAATATAGCCATCATTACTTATGTTTCAGTGATCTTTTATGAAAATCATTAAATGAAACCATATACACAAAATTTCATGAAAGCGTTATGCTTTTATTATTATTATTATATATTATTATTATTATTATTATTATTATTATTATTATTATTATTATTATTATTATTATTATTATTGTTCACAAGCAGAATGCCTATGTGTAACAATAAAAAAATAAAAAAAAAACAGACAAAAAGATATATATTTCATTTAATAAGAACAAAATATATTTGAAAGTCAGTCAAAGACTTTTTTGTATATACTGATATGAAAAATGTATTAGAACTTCTAAGCGTTCAAAATTAAAAGAATATCATAATTGGAATTATGAAATTAATTTCTTATATTAATACTGAAAGTGATCTTCGAATGGAACAAAAGATCATCAATTTGCAAACAAGAAATTTATTCTTCGTATAGAACGTCTTTTCCTGTTAATATAACAACCAAATATCTGAGATTGTTTATAATAAGATACGATATCTGAACGAAAAAAACAGATGTCAGTCGTATTTGGCACATTTTTTGTTAACCCCTTTAATTTAGTTTTTTCATTAGTAAAAAAGCTGCGTTATTGTTATTTATAGCAGCACATAATTGTTATTATTATTATTTTATTATTATTATTATTATTATTATTATTATTATTATTATTATTATTATTATTATCAGTGTTCATTTCTTATCCTATGATTACTGAAGTTCTTTATTATTTCATGAAAATCTTTGCATATATTTGTTTACGTGGTATGCTGTCTAAAATATCGTCAAAACGCATATATATATATATATATATATATATATATATATATATATATATCTATATATAGATATATATATCTATATATATATATATTATATATATATATAATAATAGATATATATATATATATATATATATATATGTGTGTGTGTGTGTGTGTGTGTATGTGTATGTGTGTGTGTTTATATAGTATGAGCACTTTAATGCTTTTCTATAATTTTTTTCTTTACAATTTATAACTACACTACAGATATTTGCTACATTTTCTCAAGACCCCAAATGATCATCCAGAGTAGAAAAGTTCCATGAACGTGAAACTTTTGTCATTCCTATAACGCCTTTATGGTATGGCTTCGCTATCGCTTCCAACATTAGCAAATCTGTGCGTGTGTGTGTGTGTGTGTGTGTGTGTGTCTCTTGTCTTTCTCATTCGTATGTCTCAAAGAAGCATTTTCTAGGTTATCGTCCTCCTCCCACCCCACCCGTTAGAGCCCCCCATGCCAGAGCTGGGTAAGGGTATTCTTCAACGGGTCCTCCGCAAAATGAAGCCTAGTAAGAAGAGTATGGGCAATAGAGGTGGAGTGGTGGATGGGAGAAATGTTTTGGTGGTGGGGCGGGGGTGGAGGGTGGTGAGTGGAGGGGAGGAGAGTGATAGGGGGAAATACGGGGCGGTTGTTGGTTGGATGGAATAAGGGTGGCCGGCGGCTGATGTGTTGAAGGGGGCCCCATTGGTTGGGGTGGTGGGGGGATGGGGCCAGGGAGGCAGGAGGGAAAGAGATGGAACCAGATATTTATGCCCGACAATTACTAGCGACTCCTCGATAAGGGTGTAGCCTCAAACAAAATGGCGGATAGGGGGGTAGGGGGAGAGAATGCGAAGTTTGTCTTGGAGAATCTGCTGCTGCTGGCTGCTGCTGCAGCGGCGTCCCTGGCCACATTCTGCCAGTTTCTCCGGGGAAATCGTCTCGTCTCGTCCCTTGCAAAAGTTGGATTCGGTGGAGGCGAGTCTTTGGAGAGCGCTCGCAGGCACAAGCAGGCACGACTGACTGACTGACTGACTGACTGCCGGTGCTGTCCGTCGTCATGCGTAGCATTAAGAACCCGTACTACTGCTCACTTACTCTGAGAGAAGTAAAGGTCTCTCTCTCTCTCTCTCTCAAACGACGCTATTCATAACGGTGTTCGCATGCTCGTTTCGAGATCCTAGAGTCTGGGAATCCCAGACCGAAAGGTTCGTCGAATGATCATTGAAAGATTGGACGAGTTTTCACCAATTTTCGTGGCGCTCGAGTCGCCCCTCCCGTCGAGTGAGCGCTAGTAGTCCTCATTACGCTCTTACATCATCCTCTCCATTTCCCCTTTATTTCTCCTTCTTCCCGTCCCCCCCTCTCTCTCTCTCTCTCTCTCTCTCTCTCTCTCTCTCTCTCTCTCTGTGAACGAGTCACGTAACCAACTCGGGATTTCGAGGAAAGTCGAAATTTCTCTTGCGGGATGTCCATAGCGCTACTGGCCAGCAGATTAGTAAAATAAAAATAAAAAGATTGAGGTTGAGCCTCGTCGACGATACGTTGCAAGCCGTAGTACGGCATGGGAGCCCCTCTGCGTCAACGGTGTGTCGTCGAAAAGGCTTGCTTGATCATCGATTATTTCCTTACTAAGACGCAGTTCGTCGTCCCCTCTTCGGTTCCTGCTTTGGAATTGCCTGTCAAGCTCTCATAGCTTCGTGCTGGCTTGGCCCGCAAGGGGTATGATGTCAATATCTTTCATTTATTTATATTAATGCTTCTCTCTCTCTCTCTCTCTCTCTCTCTCTCTCTCTCTCTCTCATGGCACTGTTTGTTCGTAGCGTGGCTGCACGTTGCCTGGCGTTACTGCAGTTGGTGATACTACTACAGCGGAGTTTTCGGTTAGGTTGTTACCTGCGCTTTGCGTTTAACGTTTATCATCTGCATTTTGTGGATTTTCCTTCGTTATTTGTTATCAGTTATATACCAATAAACTGTTTGTTATTTTATGCATGTTTTTCTTGTGTGTATATAGTATATATGCATATACATGTGTATATTATATAATAATAGAATATATATATATATATTACTATAATATTTATTTATATATATAATATTATAATCATTATATATATTTATATATATATATTTATAATATATATACACACACATACATACATACATACATGCAAATACACACATATATGTATACATATTATATAAGTAATTTAATTCATTAATTCATTATTAAGATACACATATATGAGTGTGTGCACTTGTGTGTGTTTGCATATATATGTTTACACCCATACATACACATGCATATACACATATGTATATATATATATGTATATATTATATAAGTAATTTAATTCATTCATTAAGATACACATATATGAGTGTGTGCACGTGTGTGTGTGTGTGCATATATATGTTTACACCCATACATACACACACGCACTCATAAATATGTGTATTTATATATATTTATATATATATACATATATATGTATATGGGTGTATATATATATATATATATATATATATATATATATATATATATATATTTATATATTTCATACATACATACTTGTATACATAGTTAAATACATTGCTTTTTTCATTGCTCTTTTATCCCTTATTTTTTTAGGGACGTTCTGGTCTGTAAAAGTGTATTTGACTTGTTTCTTAAGAACGTTTTCACATTTTGGATAATAAAACTGGCTATCAATGATAATCTTACTCTTAGTGTTTCGCCAAAACTATGAACAAGGATATCATTGATAGACAAAGTTTTGAAATTGTAATAGCCCATCCAGTTTCCATTCTTCACGTATACTTTAGCTCTCCCTTGTCGAAATAAGAGAAGAATGATTTTCTGGACTTCATTCCAGTTACTCTCTAAGGATAAAATAATGCTATTAAACCTTCATTTGTTCCTTTAACCGAGGGAAATGTAAATGTGCTGTATGGAAATGTAGAGAAGAAAAGTCTGCTTGAACAGGAATAAAGATAATGGTAGTAGCAATTACTTTAATGATAATAATAATGATAATGATATCCCAAAGATTTCCACAGTAATAACTGCAAGATCACCAATAATAATAATAATAATAATAATAATAATAATAATAATAATATAATATAATAATTATTATTATATTATTATTATTATTATTATTATTATTATTATTATTATTATTATTATTATTATTATTATTATTATTATTATTATTATTATTGAACATCATTTCATGTCACCTGCAAAGCTAGTGGTATAAATGAAAGTGAAGATAAATAAAGTTATACACTCAGAGAGAGGAAACACTTGTAAACAGATACATAGTAATGACAGCAAATAAATTTATCAGGCAAAATCTTCACTTAATAGATTAAAGTAAGGATAGTCGAGATATAAAAGAAAATTACATGAAAAAATACCGGGCGAAAATGTTTTATGATAAGCAAAAAACTAAAGGAATTAACAAAACGTAAATATGATGCTTCTGCTCTAACAGTAACTGAGAGAGAGGAACCTGCCATGTTGATACGTTTGACTTCCTTCTCCCTGCTCCCCACATTTTGGCAATTCTTCCCTTATTTTCAAATTTGTTCTGTGGAAGTTTACATTCCATAATAATAATGATAATAATAATAATAATAATTTTTTTTTCTGTCACAGTCATCCTCTTCGACTGGGTGGTTTTTATAGCGTGGGGTTCCGGGTTGCATCCTGCCTTCTTAGGAATCCATCACTTTTCTTACTATGTGCGCTGTTTCCAGGAGCACACTCACCTGCATGAGTCCTGGAGTTATTTCCGTATCTAATTTTTCCAGGTTCCTTTTTCAGGGATCTTGGGATCGTGCCTCATGTCCCTATGATTATGGGTACAATTTCTACTGGCATATACCATATCCTTCTTATTTCTATTTTCAGATCTTGATACTTATCAGTGATTATTATTATTATTATTATTATTATTATTATTATTATTATTATTATTATTATTATTATTATTATTATTATTATTATATACTGAGCTGGTATATTAAGTAGTTTCTACCATTTCTTAGTTTGTATTTATTTGTGCCTTTCCATTTGTTAATATATAATTGTAATTTCGTTTAAATTCTTTCCTCTTTTTCAATTTGCTCTGTGGAAGCTTACATTCCACAATAATAATAATAATAATAATAATAATAATAATAATAAAATAATAATAATAATAATAATAATAAAATAATATATAATATATATATATATATATATATATATATATATATATATATATATATGTATGTATATTTGGTCTATCACAGTCATCATATCCGAGTGGGTGGTTTTTATAGTGTGGGGTTCTGGGTTGCATCCTGCCAACTTAGGAGTCCATTACTTTTCTCACTATTATTATTATTATTATTATTATTATTATTATTATTATTATTATTTTATTATTATTATTATTATTATTATTATTTTATTACTGAGACAGTATGTTAAGTAGGCTTATACTATTTCTTGATATGGGAATCAGTCCTAATGGGAATGATGATGGTAGGCATATCGTGTGAACCGTTATCCATTGGACTTGTCCTGTATGTGGGAGAGCAGTAATGAATGTTACTAGTAAGGTGTTTAAGGATTTCATGACCTACGGGCATCACATTGCTTATTGTAAGTAGAGTGTAATTGAAAGTGGTATCTTTACATCTATACATGAAGTAACATAATGTAAGTGCATACTATCCATAAACGTACCAACCACTACCATGCCAGTGTACTTCCGTCAGTGGAAATTTATATATAGTATAAGCTGGTATTCATATGTGAGGCGAATAAACAAATGTGAACTGGGTTAACTTATAATTACGTTATACTCAAGTGATAAAGAGATGAAAATAGCCAAAGAAATGAGATTAAAACAAAATAGTTATAATGAAAAATTTTACATTCTCTTAGTGTTCCCGGTTGTGCTGAGATAAGGACATTTATATGATATATATAATACTATATATATATATATATATATATATATATATATATATATATATATGTATATACTTACACATACATATATGTATATAGTACATATTTATACATGTATATATATATATATATATATATATATATATATATATACATACACAGTATAAACGTGTGTGTAACTGTACTGGGTTTTTTTATGTAAATGTATTTTTAATACTCACATTGATCTCGGAATTACTGAATTTCTTCACACTTATGGGAAACGCTTGTAATTACAGAAGACTTATTCTTGAATTTTTGTGAAGCTTGGTTATATATTGACAAGAATCTCTACCCTTGAGACTTTAGGGAGTTAAAAAGACGTCTGTAACGGTTGAACATTTTTGTAGGGAGAGGATATGATATGCATGTCGAAAGCATCTGTAATTATCGTGTTGTGAGTCCTCTGTTAATTGAGTCGTTTGTCCCGTTTCCCTTCTCTCTGCTACCTGCATCATGCCTTCATTTGTTTGCCCTGTGAACGTTGCATCCATCTGGCCAGTCTCGGCAAGTTCACCTTGCCGGTGGTGTATGCTGCGCGCAGGCACGCACAAGCACATGCATGAAGAACTCTCTCTCTCTTCTCTCTCTCTCTCTCTCTCTCTCTCTCACACACAACCCGTGCTTATGCCCTTCTAAGTGTGACTGTCTATCTGTCTACCAGATTTCTCATTCGTATAATTGCGAAATTAGATATTGGAACTGGGTATTGTATAGCCTTTAGAAATGTTGGCATTGCTATAGGGATGGTAGGGGAAAAATAATCTATGCTTGGTTTTATTTTACCAAGTGAGGATATAATTTCTTTCAAATATGCATATACATATATATTATATATATATATATATATATAATATGTATGCATGTTTATGTATGTATATACGTGCGTGCTTGTGTGTGCTTCTACAAATGAATTCTTATTGTAAGCTTCCACAGTGAAGATATCCATATACATTCATTTCTACTCTTTATTTCTGAACCATTGTGGCTCTTTCCTTTCACATAAGGGCTTCCTGTTGTGTGTGAAAGTTTCGTTTACGTGCATGGCCTTGACGCATGTTCTGTATCACTGTTGGGTATATTCTTTAAGAATAATGTACTTGGAAAGAGCGTAAATAATAACCTAGACAAACAAATCAATTAAGAGAATAAGCAGAGACAAGCTAGGAAACAATAACTTAAGGCATACTTAATTCGAGACAAGATTAGAAATAAATAGCATAATTATGAATAGCTCAGTTTTTATAATTGCCTACATTTTCTTTTAGCGTTTGTAGCCCAAAGTTACATCATTAAAGTTATTGGAAAGATATATATCTATATTGCAGCGTTTGTAAAATGATATCGCATGTCTTTCATCACGGATTTACAGATTTCATCTAGAATTTGAGAGTTCATTAATTTATTAAGTAATTGATGTGCATTGCCAAAATAATATTCTTCAAAAGGTACAGTTCTAATGACATATCCACATAATGTGGATTCAGGAAAAACCAAAATTGTTCTCGTCTTTTCTTCCCATATATATATATATATATATATATATATATAGTATATATATAATATATATATATATATATAATATATATATGGTATATAGTCTCCTAGAACAAATGTATGTTAAATAATGTTCACTTTTAGCATGTCTAGGAAAGATATACAATTTAAAAACGAATACTTTTTTAATATATTAAGTATATTTTAGTTTGGGCGTACAGAGTATGGACAAAATATAATCTCTTGAGCATTATGGTTCAGGTAAGGTATCTCTGGAATTACATTATTTCCAGGTACAGAATAATTGAAATTCATTAGAATTCATACCAAGTTAGAATCTATGTGCTACTGATAAACTTATTCTTGAAATGGGATTTCAGAATTTTGTTAAGTTCATTGTATCTGAGGAGTCTGAAATTTTAATAAATCGATCTCGAGGAAAAAATAGAAACCAGTCACGTTCTTGTTCAATAAGGAATCTGTAAAATCTTAATCAAGAAATCTCAGGTACGTTGGCAATTGTTTTTATATAATAGATGCACGGAAAGTTTTTATCAATTTATTTCACATAAGGAACCTGAAGATTGACTGTCTTCACTTTAGATAAGAGATTTGTCCAATTTTCATGAATTTATTTCAGGCAAGAAGTCTCATGAATTCTGCCAAGTTCCTTATATAATGAATAGTAAAATTTTGATCAATTTATTTCAAGAATTTTGGCAAGTTATTCTATATGATGAATCTCCGAAATTCTGATGATTTTTTTTCGTCAAGTAAGGGATTAAAAGCATTCTGGCAAGTTCATTATAATTTTGAAAAATTCTGAAATTCTCATAAATTCATTTAAAGTACGAAATCTTATGGATTATGTGTTCATTTTGTAAGAAAAATCTGAAATTTGTATAAATTTATTTCAAGTTAGAAATCGCATCCATTCTGGCTGCTTCATATTGCATAAGGAGTCTGTGACATGATCGATTTATGTCAAATAATGAATTTCATGAGTTAGGGAGAGTTGATTGTCAACGCCGAATTGGTGAAATTTTCGTAAATGTACTACAGGCGTGGAATCTCAAAAACTGGTAATATTGGTGTTATTGATATCTTTTTCGAATAGGAAGATACAGGAAATAAATCCCAAATAAATCCTAATAGGTGTATTCTAAATGGAGTGTCGTGCACTTCTGATCAGTTAGAAACGAATGAAACCTATCAGTGATTCTTTTCTTCGAATACCCTCTCCGAGTTGCTACTCGGTAATAGGTGAATGGACATTGCATGCACCACTTAGCAATAGCAAGCTTCGTCGCATGCGTTGCATGCATCAGGCGGCCAAAACATCAGGATGAATCACATTCGCAGAAAGCATAAATTAAGTGAGTCATAGCATTGAATTTTGAAATCATATATATATATATATATATATATATATATATATATATATATATATATATATATATATATATATATATAATATATACATACATATAATGATGTTATATTTATATTTATATATATATATATATATATATATATATATTATATATAATGTATGTATCATATGTACATGTATATATGTATGTATAGATACTGTTTTAATTACTACATCTTACCCCCTCCCCCCGATTTTCCCTTTTACAAAAGAATTATTCCTTCCACCCATACCTTCGGAACGTTTTGTCAACAAGACCTGCAGTATCTGTTACTTTCCCACCATCATATCGTGGCAATTTATCTTTAATTTTAGTATGCTTCCTCCTGTAATCCTTCAACTGTTATTCCTCTTGTTTTGAGATGCTCCTCAAACATCTCTCCGTCGCTAGACGCTGCCTTCTCAGTTCCACAATACGGTGGTAGCATTTATTCTCTGCATACCTGCAGAAACTTCGTGGTTCCCTTGTACGTAAACCCGTCGTCAGACCTTTTGGATTCATCATCAACTCCCACCACTTCGGTATATTGAATACTGGATATTCCTCAGCATCCTCTTCCCTCTCTACGCTTCTGTCCTCTTTTCAAGATCACTCTTTTTAGATTACATTCTTGAGCGCTTCCTGAACCATTCTCTCCAGCTGATTGTACATCCATCGAGGTAGTCAGTCACCCACTCGGTACCCACGCCACCCATCGAACTAGTTGTTCTAACTACTATCTCACCAAAGAAATTAATAATATTTTTATATTGATGAAGCCACTTTGAAATCGCTTAGGACTTCCAACTTATCTCCTCCAAATTTTTTTAGCTTGATATGTATGCATACGTATAACTATTATGTATTCATATAGACCAGTTATATGATAAATATATACATGTTTATATATTATATATATATATATATAAATCTATATATATATTTATATTATATAATTATAATTGTTAAATAAGTTAGCTGCAAATTGACAGGATGTGAAGCGACTTATCCCATCAGCCATGCCTTGCAAATCATTCAGACATTTACATGATGCTCTTCCTGAATACTGCTGACAAATTAATTGTGAAATCTAAAAGACGACCTAATAGCTTTCAACAAAGGCACATTCTTGCATAAGGTGAAATTAACTCAAACCAGCCAACTAATCCACAGAGGAAGTAATAGAATAAAATACTGATTTTCATAGACCAATGCTATTTCATTAGCACATCACCTTCCCCATGTTGCTTTCCGTGCTCCATTGTGCTTCACCGCAGCTCACACAAAAATCTGTCAGTATGTTGCAATTTCCTGAGCATGGAATTTTGGGAATAGGTTTCGATAATGTGTCATTATCACATACTGAGGAAAAAACAAGTTGAGTCATTCATCGGAGAATGAAGTATTTCTAAATATAGCATCTGCTATTTTTACTTTATTTCGACCAAGTCATTCATAAATATGAGCAAGGTTTCCAAAACGACGACATGTTAGGTTAATTACGTCTAGTTTGAACGTGTTATGGCAGAGGTATATGTGTATGGCATTATGAATTGAAAATGCAAGTACCTTTGGGTGTTTAGAAAACGGAAGTCACGAGAGTGCCTGTTCAACAGAAATTTTGTTATACTGCCAAAAATCATCCTGTATTAGTAATATTATCACTTGCGTAAAAAGTTTCACTATGGTATTTTGATATGGGAGAAAGCATCAGTTTATCAGACACTTTTTGTTGCAGAAGTTGAATTCTAATAAAGTTGGTATCTTATAGCAGTAGACCTTCATTATCATATGGTCATATTTACGGTAAAGTTCGTTAGTATAGTATAGCTCATATATCTTATGTATTATAGAAAAAACTAGAGAGTCCTGTACCACGGAGAGATTTTTGAAGTAGCACTGTAATGACAAGGGAACTCTCATACCATTGCTGTATGTTAGCTAATGAACACAGATGTTAAGGTCTGTATTAATGATTAAAGTACAAATAATCGCACATTACAGGATTTTACACGCTGGATGAGTATTGAAGTTATCACTAGTATTGTTGTAAAAGTGGAGGAATTCAGATTTTGTAGTTATTTTTTTTCAAGAACGAGAGGTTAACTCTCTACGAGCTGCTTTTTGTTTTATTGTCAATACAGCTGAATTCATGTTTCCAAGGAAATCTAGTCACTGCCACATGACACTGCTGAACTGTAAACTGAAATTTCACTGAATTTAAGTATCGTTGGGAATTTGCTAGGGCATAAGGATTTAAGAATCACAGCCATCTTCTTTTGCCATCGGAATATGCACGTTCATTGGCATTTTCTACGACGGAAGGCATCATGTTTTTGGGCCATTTGTTATAGCATAAAGAGTTCAGACATGACTGGTTACTACTTTTGTGGAGTTTGCATTGGCTAAGAATTCAAGAGCAGCTAACTTTTAGTTAAGGCAGATTTCAGGGAATATTTTACATTTTTATAGGTTTTGTCCTGGAAATTTCCGTGGGTACTTTTTATGTTTACCGGTTTAGTGTTAGGGAATTTGATTTGGAATTTTTATATTTATGTGCACATCCATAGCAGATTACAGGGAGCAATTTTAAATTTATGGGGTTTAGCATGGCAGATTTCATGGGGACATTTTCTATTTTTGTAGGGTAATTTCAGACAGATTTTCAGGGGACCATTTATATTTTGATAGGGTTAGCCTTATCTAATATTGGGGGGGGGGGGAATTATTTTAATTTTGTTTATGTCTATTCGTAATTTATTTTAGGGGAAAATTTGAAAATTTGGTGGTTTCAATCATGGTAAATATAGGGCGACATCTTTCCTGGTTGTGGATATATCCAGTGAATATATCATTGTCACATCACGTTTTCCTGGGCTCATCACGGGAGGTTTCAGGAGGAGTTTTAACATTATCATAAGGTTTATTATTAATAGCAGATTTCAAGGGGATATTTTATAGTTAGAAGGTTTTAAGTCCTGTTGGATATTTTAGGGACATTTTCTATTTCTTTGAGTTTCAAAATGTACATTTAAGGAAGCACGTGGATTGATGCACTTTTGTAATTTATTTTGCAGCTTGTTTCTCTCCATTAATCCTAAAGATCAAAATTGTATGGGTAGTTATTAGACCAAAAGGATTCAGAGATCTTTCTTAATTCGTTAAGTTAAGTATCTTGTAATTATTTTTTGTGGGAAATCAGTAGCGTCATAGTTTTGTTGGCTACTGAAATGCTACTGATATAGTATACTGGTGGCAGTGTTCTTTTTTCCAACGTTGTATAGATTTCAGTTCTTTTTGCAATTCGCTCTGGTAGAAATTTTAAGTTCGTCTCGTATTCCTTAAAGTTAATGGTATTCAGATGCGAGATTTTTTTTTATTGCAGTAGAAGTACTTCGACTTATCAGTATATGTCAGTAAATGAGTTGCTAACGGTTTTCATTCATTTTCGAGAACTGCTCGAATGTAACAGGTATTCTGTTCCACGAGTTATGTTAATGCACACACGTTTTTCAAAGCAGAAACGTACATAGAACATCTGGCACCTCTGCTGTGGCACACTCTTCGTGTGCATGAAGGATACAGGTGCACCAGCTGCTGTGGTGCCAGAATTATTTAATAATTGCCAAGGCAGAATAATCTCATAATTAATAATAAGTACATTGTAATATATTATTCAGGAAGGCTTTCGTAGACTTGCTCGATTGGCCACTCTTCAGCTTTATGTATGTTTCCCTGCATAATGTTGTGGGTGTGGTCTTTTCGTCCATTTTGTTAGCGCATTACATTGGTGATAAATTATTAGTTTGAATATTATAAGGTTATGTTTTGATTTGGGTTCATAACATTTGTAAATCTCAGTCATGCTTATCGTTCATTGGCCGATTAAATTTTACTCATGTAGTATTTCAGCAACTTTCAAAGGTTTCTTTTTCATACAAAATGTTGTTATCAGATAGCACTTATCCGTGAAACTTGCTGTGACATACATACTGAAAATTAACATCCTGCTATTGGAATGATTAGATAGTTGGTTTAGAAGAATGATTGCCAAGGGTTTTTTGCTCTAGATTCTGACAAATATTAAGGAAACAATTTTATTAAATTGATTTGAGAACTCATTTTATAAAATAACTAAAACTGCGACGATGGCTTCATTCCCGTACTCATTTTGCAGTGAAAAGTCAACTCAAAACCCAATGGTCATTTTTTAAAGCAGGGAAGGCATCGTCTTCATTTTTGTAATAATGTTTAGTAAATCATTCTTGACCATGAAAGAATGTTTAAAATAAAAATTACATCAATAAATTTATTTAACAGATAATCCTGAGTCCTCCGACTACCTACATATATGTATATTATTTTATTATCCATAATGGATTCTTTTCCAAAAGATGAGAGAGGAATAGAAAAGATAGAAAATG
>NC_087208.1:21556960-21559460 GCF_015104395.2 Macrobrachium nipponense
GTAGAAGGTAGAACTATAATCGTGCCAGGTGACAGAAGTGAGAATTGAGAAAGTCTTGAGGATTGGATTTGGAAAAAGACCTAGCTGCAGGAAGTACGCAGTTTCCAAAGAAGAGCATTTGGGAAAGGACCCAACTGTAGGAAGTACACCATTTCCAAAGTAGATTGATTGGGAAAGAGAAATAAATGTGAAAAGGATTTGTTAGATTTTACATTTATATAATCAATGAAAGAGTAAGGTAAGGGCTGTAATGATGTGAACAGAAGTGGCTTGAAGTATGTCTGATCATTGTTTGGTTGATGTGAAAGTTAAGATAGATATAAGTTTAAGTTGAAGAGGAAGGTATGCAATTCTGCGATAAATGGTATCGACAAAAGTGAATTTCATAAGAAGGAAGTTAGGAGACGATAGATGGAATATGAGCAAAGGTTCGAGGCACAGAAGTAGAAAGAGTAGATTATGAGCATTAGAGGGAATTGCAACTGTAATTTATGGGATGAGGTAATGAGAGATTTAGAGAAGAAAAAAGAAGAGATGATTTGAAGTTCAGTTGCATGACAATAGAGAAGATCTTGTACATGTATACACGTGGATAGGTATGGTAGCCAATAAGAAAGTGAGAGAAGAAGGTAGACAATAAAAATAGAGATGTGATCAAGAAATCTCCCAGAGTGAGTTGTATACAAGGAAGTGAGTACCGAGCGAAGATTAATAAACAAATGGGTTTCAGAATAAGAGATGCGAATGGAGAGATGCTGTTTGGGTCTTGTTAGTAAATATTTTGTTGAAATGGTGAATTTTGAAGACAGATGAGAGGATGCAACGAGGGCAGTTAAGTGGTTGAAGAATTGAAATACATCAGGAGTTGGTGGGATTACGAGTGATTTGTTGCTACAGAGGGGTATATTGGTTTGAAAGGTATGCCTAAATAAGGGCTGTTGTGCCTCAGAAGCAAATTAAAGGTGATGGAGATAACCGCAAGAATAAAGATGCCACTTAATAGGTATACGAGGGAAGATGTATAGTTGGATTTTAATTTTAGGTCAATCACATGACGTACGGATTGATAAGGAAAGCATAGTGTGGATTGAGATAAAGAAGAGGTTGTGTGGATCATGCGATTGTTTCTTATTTATGTGTGGCGTCTGAAAGTAAAGAGAGAATGCAGTATGTTGCATAAATGGACCATGAAAAAGCTGATGATGAAATAAATGGAGGCAATTTAGTGGGTGTTGAGGATTTAAGGTATACGGAGGCGTTGGAAGCAGTTGAAAGATTTTACGATGGAAGTGAAGCGTGTGTTAAAATATATAGACGAGGAAATGACTGCTGTGTAAAAGTGGATCACATGGTTGTGTTATTTGTCTGCGGCTGTTTAATATTTCTTTTGATGTAGTGATGAGAGAAGGGAAGGGAAAGGAAGTTGGATTTTAGTGCAAATGTGTGAGGTAACAAAATGGGCAATGGATGGAATGTAAAATGGTTGGTATTTGCAGATCATATATACGTAAATATATATAGTATATATATATATATATATATATATATATATATATATATATATATATATATACATACTACTGACTGGGGATATTGAAATTAATCTACAGGAACTAGTGAAAGATTTTGTAAATGTCTGCAAAAGGAGAAGCCTGAGAATGCATGTGAATAAGACGGTTATGGAGACGAACAGAGACCAAGAGGATGGGGCAGAGGAAGTTGTCATGAATTGTGGAAGACTGAAAGTGGTTGATTCTTAAATATATTTAGAGGTAGATATTACAGATGATAGGAAGATGCCAGACGGGTTGATTCACAACATAAGTAAAGTACGGAAGCTAGAAGTTGTGTAAAAGACTGGAAAGAAATGTTGAAAATGCTGGAAAAATGCAGTAAAATTGTTATTGACAAGAAAATGACTAAATATCGAGGAAGAGTTAGAATACTTGCAAGGTAGATGGCATCGTGTGCACAGGTGGGTTCGACACAGTACTGATTATCCTTTGGAGTAGGTGTATGAAACGCTAGAGTTGAGGAAAGGTATCTGCACAGATGGGTCATCAACGATTCAACATTTTATGTATATATGTATATGTAACTGTGGCAGTGACCGTTGTGTTTTATTTTTTGCGGATCCTCTTATGAGAAAAAGATCGTAATGTATGTATTATATATATATATATATATATATATATATATATATATATATATATATATATATATATATATTATACATACATAATAGTATATATATAATTGCATATATGTAATCCTTATAATTAGTTAAAGGCTAGCAATACCTTGGAGAAAAATATATGGGTGTGTGTCATTTCGGTGTACTAACCTATGCAAGCATGTAAACAAAATCAAGCTCTTCAGTAGAAATTAGACAAAACATCTGTCTGTCTTTCAGAGTTTGGAATATTGGGCGTAGTGGATGTCCTGCAACCATAGAAATTATATCCATAGAAAAAAAAGTACTTCATTCCATAAAGTTATT
>NC_087208.1:21564460-21566960 GCF_015104395.2 Macrobrachium nipponense
AGTTAAAGGAAAGACTCGTAAAGTGCTTCGCCCGTATTGATTAGGAGAAATGATTAATCGTCAGGGCGCTTTTTGGAGGTTTTCCCGATACAAAGCGTCGTCGGTTGGCGTGGACCGCCGTGTGAGTCTCTCTCTCTCTCTCTCTCTCTCTCTCTCTCTCTTTCGCTTATAGTAGTAGGCTTTTAATGCAAGCACTATTGATGATGACCCCACCCTATATACCCCTCGATTGACCCCTTCCTTTAAGACGATTTATCTCTCCTTCCTCCTTTCTGCTATGCAGCTTTCCGTCAGCTTCCACTCCACCCTTCCCCGTTCATAGATAGCATTCTCGAACTCCCCTGAACCCCAGCCCCCTTCCGAAGTACCTTGCCCCTGTTTGCAGCATGCTGCTTCACCTTGTTCACATTGTTATTCTCTCTCTCTCTCTCTCTCTCTCTCTCTCTCTCTCTCTCTCTCTCTCTCTCAGAAGAAAAAGCAAGAAAGCCCAAATCCAAGCAAGATACTTAGGTTGGGGAGTATAGTATTAATATGGAAAGCCTTCAAGGAAACTAAGAATAGTTATCTAACAGAGCCACCAGAATTGCATTGCAGAATCATGCTCGTTTCACTATGTTGTTTTATTAATACAGATGCTTGTAACACGCATGCAACAAATTGTATATAAAATGTGTAATATATATATATATATATGATATATATATATATATATGTGTGTGTGTGTGTGTGTGTGTGTGTGTGTGTGTTATATATATATATATATATATATATATATATATATATATATATATATAAAACACATATACACGCACACATACAAAATTGGGTGTACTCGCTGTTATGCTCATTTTTATCACTTACGATCACTAGTGTATGCACATTTCGAATAATGATGATGATGATGATGATGATAATAATAATAATAATAATAATAATAATAATAATAATAATAATAATAATAATAATAATAATAATAATAATAATTATTATTATTATTATTAGTTATTATTATTAGTATTAGTATTTTATTTTTTCGGTAAAATGTCGACGAACATTTAAGTTCCAGTTGGAAATGGGAAAAAAGGCCCAGTTAAGTCAAATTCGTGTCCATTTTCTTCTTATACAAAAAACTTATTTGATGATGTTGCAGGAGCTCCTTTGCTAATTGTTCATCTGTAAAAATAAACATATAACCGGAAGGAATAGACTGTTCACAAAATTCGCAAAATATGCGTTTCTCTCCTGTTATTATTATATTATTATTAGTAGTAGTAGTAGTAGTAGTAGTAGTAGTAGTAGCAGTTGTAGTAGTAGGAGTAAGGAGAATTCCTCTCCTCATGGCTGTCAAGTCTCCAAAGTATCGTTACAAGAAATTCTCATTGAAATTTAAAAAAAGATAAAAACTATTCTTTCTTAAGGAAGCAGTTCTGGTATTGCTTGCAGTATGGTTGTTTAATTAAAAATTTTTAAAAGATATTTCACTAATACAGAATCCTCCTATAAGGGAATGTAAGGATATTAAGTTTAATTGTACCTTCGATGATTTTAAGGAATCTTCTCCCAGCTGCGTGTGATTGATAAGGGAGGGAAATAATATTGATAATCTTTAGAACGGAGCAGAAGTACTTGATAAAAATAATGAATTTAAAAGAAAAATTATGGGGAAAGATCTTAGAACAGCTTATGAAGTCTAAGTGATTAATATTTATTCTGATTGTTACTTATTGGTTAACATTTGTTACTTATTGGTTAACATTCATTTCCCAGTGGGCAACCAAAAGGCCCTAAACTTGTAAAGCAAGGTTTAGTAGAATAGATTGCACTGCCCATATGTTTAAAAAGAAAAGTCCAAATAGAGAATGCCTATAATTTGATTTTTAGATTAAATTATAATAATATGTTATTGAAATAATTGCCAATAAAGAAAACTAAATATATATATAAGTAATAATAAAGGATGTCACGTTACTAAGCTACATAAAGCATCCCTTTACTCTTGAACTTCTTATACAGCTGATTTATCATAGACGCTTGATCCATACCCCCTCTTAATTATGTACTCACACTGCTGTTTCTCTATCAATATTCCTGCCATCTGCTGAAGTTTCCCAATGAAAATATTACCATACACTTTCCCTGGCATATTGAATAATGGTATGCCCCTATAATATTTACAGCCAACTCCTTCAGCTTTACCCTTATACAGATGAACAATTGCTTATCTTGCCCATTCCTTTACCATCATCTCTACATACCTTGCAAATCGTGATCGCTACTCATTCACACTTTCTTACCTGTACCTTAACATCTCGGATATAAACCATTTAATTCCGAATGTCTTTGCATTTCAGTTTATTAATTGCCGTCTTCCAAACCTCATTAGTTACTTCACGAAGCATTCTCATATTTATACAAACCCCCGAAGTGTTTCTTGTATTATCTATTGCAACTCAAAATATTCTATCTACTGACTCAGTACTGCTTTCTCTTCATCCATCAT
>NC_087208.1:21576960-21584460 GCF_015104395.2 Macrobrachium nipponense
TTCAATGAGGTCCTGTTAGTAATTGTATTAATGCACAGAAAAATTGTTTAAGTGATAAAGTTATTATATATATATATATATATATATATATATATATATATATATATATATATATATATATATATGTTTGTATATGTATATGTATATATATTGTGCGTATACATATATATATGTGATGTGTGTGTACATATATATATCTTGTTCAAATGCTTGGATCGCGTGATTTGTAAAATAAAAATGAGTGATTGTACTTCCTGATCCTCTGTGCCTCGACAACGATGGCCTGTATTTTAAATTTTAATGAAATTCGACTGTTAGTCTGAAAGTTATACAAAAATTCATATATAAGCCTTGGTCAAATTGGCCTTTTAGACACAGACTCTCCTCATTCATTTGCCAGCAATAGAAGATGATTCGTGCAACATGTGACCAGTTTCTCATTAGCCGATTTAGAGAAGATCGTGTTTGGTTTTCAGCAAAATTTAATATAGTCGCCATGTCACGTGGTGCTGACGTCACTCTTTATGCGTGGCACTAGATGGTGCCCCCTGGCAGGGGTTGGTTCCCGAGAAAAGAGAAGACAACGATCCCTGCCCCATTCATATTTAAAATGTTTAATTTTAGATACACCCCGTATGGAGAAAACTCCCTCTGTATGTGTGCATGAAGGACCTAATGTTGTTTCATACACCTACACAGAAGGCTCATCTTATAGGTAGATAAATTGTATCATTTCAATAGATGCACTAAATTTAAACAGCAAAAAGGAATACTGTAATAAAATTGAAGACTTTTTTTAAAAGTCAATGTTTGTTCTTAGTTTCTGTTCAGGGAAGAAACGAAAACGTTCACATCTGCTCGAAACAGCCTCAGTCACAGCAGTGACCATATAGCATTATGATGATAAAAACACAGAGATAAGGGAAAAGACTTATTGGTAAAATAATAATAAAAACAAATGTGAATAAGATTTTTTTCGGCTCAGAGGTGTAATCAATTGAGGGAAAATGGATTAAGGTTCGAAATTTTCGCTGTATTATTGGGCAGGATAATGCTTTCCCATTTTAAAGCCCTTTCGAACGATGCCAATTAAGTCTAGTCGGGTTGTAATGAGAGAAATTAGAAATAATGACGCTTGCTACTGCTATTTTTAGAACAGCCCACCTACCCTCTTGTCTTGGGTGTAATGTGGTTTATGTTTTATTTTGTATGTTTGCATATTCAATATATTAAGGGAAATGATGTATGTTTACATGTGTATATCACGAAGGATTCTCTGCCTCTTGTATTTTTACAAAATGTAAAAGAATTAAGTAAAGTTCTGTAACTTCGATCGTAACGTGATCGTCCCATTTCTACAGTATATCGATGATATGGAAACAGATGAATGGGAATACAAAAAGTCAGTCAATCTAAGCAGTATTGGGCATTATTCTACTGTGCTGGTGCTCAGACCTCTTTCCAAAATACTTGCGGAGAACTCAGGAGATGACACCTTCTGGGGCACGGCACCCCCTCTACTCTGAGGGAAAAGGCGCATAGGGTTAAAGAAATTATACATGTGGTTAATATATAAGGACAGATAATTAAACACGCACAGGTCTATATATATTTTTTAGCATTAAGCCCTTTCCACTTACAGAAGTTACAGCCACACTAATACTTCACCTGCTGAATTGTGGATGAACTGCTTGCGTGGAAAACTTCCTCAACATTAACCGCTGCTTCATAACTTGCAAAATGAATCATGAGGCGTCCCTTGAACCCCATACATACATTGCTCCAATCACACATACTCTTCAGCCCTCTCTCTCTCTCTCTCTCATCTACACTTCACTTTCATAAAGGAGAGTTAGCTCAACAATTCCTCATACATTCCTACCTTAGCTTCCATAGACAGTCCAAGTCTTCCCAAACATCTCGGCGAACCCTACACCTTTCCTTTACCTATTCTGTGAGTCACGTCTTCTCTCATTATACCATCATTTGTATATTATCATACAGATACCAATACAAATGAATGGCTTAATTTCTACCCACGGTTATTATTATTCATTGCTGCATCTTCATTGTATCCATTTATCCTCATAACCGTACTCCTGTTCACATTTGTCTGCAATGTATACTCTTGCAAAAACTTCTGAGTTTTTTCCACAGTGTTTGCCGGTATCCTTCATTATCCCCAGTTAGCACTGTATCATCTGCAGATAAAACACCAGTCCTTAAACTGTTCACAACTTTGCACCTACCTCTGTTTTCCTTTCTCTGACTACTCTCGTAGTATACTCTAAAAGATGTTAAACAGTCATGGAGACGTGACATACCTGTCCCAGACTCACTTCCGCTCTATACCCATTCTATACTTTTATTATTTTAACATGAGCTTCCTTTCTGTCGAAAACTTTTAATGGTTCTCCTTTCTAGTTCCCTGGATGTATAGCACAACCTATGCCTTGTCTAAACCCACACTGTTCGTTCCCTGTCAATCTTACTTTTTTAGTCAAATCTTACCATCACCTTCCATGATGGTAGTGTCCTGTCCTTGAAATTCTTCAGGCGAGGCGCCTCTGTCACCTTTAACTGCATATTGTGGAGGAAGGTTTTATCTCATCCATTTCCCCTAAATCTTTCCCCTCATCAGATATAATACCTAACAAATCATGGCTAGCCGTTCAGTCAGGCTATGACCACAATTAGGCAGCATCTCATCACTAATCCCATCAACTCTGGGTGTATTTCCATTCTGCATCCTCATCAGTTGCTTCCACAAGCATTTTGAAAATTTTCCTCACCTTTTTCACTCGTACATTGTCAAGTTCTGGCGCGTTTTTGGCTTCCCAATGAAATAAACTTTCAAAATACTAATTTACATTTCTTGGACTGAATTCACTTCAGATAGCATCTAGGCATTAGAAAATATTATTTTTTTATCCAATTATTTTAACTTTTATCTACGAATTAACCATTTTGTAGAGTATCTTATTCTGCCACCTTTTTCCTGGTTCTTTTATAACACTTTTCCTCTCACTTGAGTGACTTTTATCCATCTCCTTGTACATTATCCTCTCTTCTGTCATGCAATCACAAACACTCCTTGCTGTCCATATGAATCCACCATGAAATTTTACATGCACCTCGTCTACGACTTCCACATAAGTTCCTTACCCGTAGAACATATACTATATAGTATGTTCGCCTTATATGCTCATTTTAGATAAATATTCGAATTTTACTTACAGATATACACACACACACACACACACACACACACACACACACACACATATATATATATATATATATATATATATATATATATATATATATATATATATATATATATATATATATATATATATATTGTGTGTGTGTGTGCTCGCACGGGTGTGTAAGATGTTTGACCATTCCATTGGATTTTTAAAAATAGTTTTCCAGTGAAAAAATAATAATTTTCATTTTTATCCAGATCAGTTGCTTATTCCATGAAAATGACGATTTTCACATTGTATTGAACACGTCGAGGTTACAGTAACTGCAATAAAACGTACAGCTTGGAGAAAGGACCTACTCATTATCTTTTTAAATGCCACCCATAATTCGTATTATAATATATATATATATTAATGAATTATATATTATATATTTATATTATATATATGTGTGTGTGTGTGTGTGTGTGTGTGTGTGTGTGTGTGTGTGTGTGTGTGTAGTAGATAGATATTGGAACATAAAAAATAGAATTAACATAGGGCATTTCAAACTTTTGGAATAAATGGTCTCTTACTTGAGAATGAGTGAACGTTATGTGTAAGTAGAACAGTGAAATTTTTGGTTGTTAACTTTTGTTGATAACTTTTTCTATGGATGTTGGTATTATGAAAACAAAGGGGATAACAACAAAGGAGACTTACAAATATTTTTCTACATTATTATATCTCATGAAAATTGATACTCTAGAGTGGTTTCTGTGACCATCTTGTTAAAAAAAAAGGTGTGGATGATTATATTATTGTTATTTTGGCTTTTCCTGTCAATAGGGACCAATGAATGAACTTTTCATGGATGTGGGTGCGTGCAAGTAATTTATATTGATGCAACTTTGTTAATGCTAATGTATGCTTTCGTATGTGTTTGCCTTTTTTTACATCCCTCTGCTATTATATATTATATATATATATTTTATATATAAAATATTTATATAATATATATTTATATATTTATTTATATGATATATATATATATATATATATATATTATATATATATATATATATATATATGATGTATATATATAATTATTGTTGTTTAAAAGTGGTTAATTTCAAAAAGCCTCAGTTGCCTTTTATCTCACACTGGTTGTAAAAAATGCCAGAAGGAAATGGTGTTAGTGAGAGTGACTCTATGGAATGTTGGCACTCGATGGGGGACGCAGTGTCACACACCTGGCACTCCAAAGGAAGTGACAGAAAGTACGTGACTCGCCAGAATGTAGCACATGCACACACGCGCACACACACACAGCCTCACATTGAATTTGTGTATTATTGCTTTTAATAATATAATCAGTTTGATATGACTGAGTGCAGATTCCTTTCAACCAGGCAAAATAGCACTCTGCTATATGGGAAATATTATTTGTAATCTCACACACAACTTTATGTATTTGTGATTTACTGAAATCTTCTGTTGACGCTCCAGCAGATGGATCTAGACATATAAAATATAGCTACTGCAATCTCAATCCTCTACCTGTTGAGCTAAGCGTATATACATACACACACACATATATATGTATATATAAATATATATATATATATATATAGCTATATAATATATATATAGTATATATATATATATAAGATCTTTATTCGTTCAAGTAATTAAAACGTAATTCCCTTTTTCTGAAAATTTTATTCTTATATCATTATGTAGTACGATGTAATATAGTACATACACGTACTGGTAAGCGTTAAAAAAAAAACTCACGAATACGCCCTTGCGTGCGCGCTTTACGTCAACTGGAGAGAGAGAGAGAGAGAGAGAGAGAGAGACGAGAGAGAGAGAGATGAGAGAGAGAGAGAGAGAGTGTACGTAGGCTGCCAGAGGCCAAAGACCTTATTATTAGTGGCAGAGTTGACATAGATGTGGTTTTAGCATGACGTCCTCACATTGGGTGCCCTCGCTACACCTTCTTTATGGCCCTGGTGGGAATATTTATGTCTCTTGTGTTTTCCACTTGGAGCAGTAAGGGTGAGGCGTTGTGGGTGTGGGGAGGGGGGGGCCGACGGTTAAGGACCTTTTCATCTTCCATTTTCATTTTGGACATATTTTTCACTTGCTTGTCTTGCACTTCGATAGATTTAGCTAATCGCATCCACAAGAATTCGTTCATCATGTTTCTAAGTTTATTATCAATTCTCTTCTCTCTCTCCTCTGTCCAATCGTCTCTCTCTCTCTCTCCTCTCTCCTCTCACTCTACTATATATATCTCCTCCTCCTCTCTCTCTATATATATATATATATATATATATATATATATATATATATATATACAACCGTGTATAAAAACACACACACACACATTAAGCCCCAATGCTAAAGTGACATTATTTATAATATGGTAAATTTTTTATGAATAATTGACAGTCTTTCCTGTAAGATGCTAAATACGCTTCTTGCACTCGAATTTAATAAATATATATATATATATATATATATATATATATATATATATATGTATATATATATGTATATATGTGTGTGTGTGTGTGTGTTTATGCCTGTGTACTGTCTGACTATGTGGCTCTGAATGACAAGCAGGATTCGAAATTACCAAGACCTGAAAAAATTCACGTAAGAGTTCAAAATAAAGGACATTTTTCTTTGCACGTGGACAAAAGTATCTCCAACTTTTCACGCTGTTGTGATGGACTTTTTTTTTTTTCTTTTGGGAGGGGGGCCGGTTTAGTTGGGGGGCGGGGGCTTGAGGAGGGGCCCAAGGAGGAAATAAATAAAACGAAAAGAGAAGCGTGAGTAAGAAGGGAAAATATCTCTTTCATGCAGTGCCGTAGGCTGACTGTTCTTCGCTCGCATACTCCAATGGAAAATAGGAGAGGAGTCACGTAGCCTCCCCAGAAAACGTGGGACTGCTGAGGTTCACTGACCCAAATTCTTCCATTTTACAGAAGTGACTTTTTCTCCATTTTCACGTTCCTCTGTGTGCGTGTGTGTGCGCTCTCTCTCTCTCTCTCTCTCTCTCTCTCTCTCTCTCTCTCTCTCTCTCTCTCGTCTCTCTCCTCTCTCTCTCTCTCTCTTTTCCTTCCTCTTTTGCCAAGTGTCCAGTGAGTGTCTTGCGGTCGCTAAAACTTGGCTTTTTCTGGAAATTGGTTTTTCCAAAGTCAAAAGTTTTTTAGTGACGTCGACTTTCTCTTTCTCTCCTTGGTAAACTGAAAATTTCCATTATGAAGTATTAATGGCTTTTCTTTACGAAGTTTACCCTGAACTGAAATTTATATGAAGTAGAGTAGTTTTGAATATTATATCCCATCATTTTGCCAACATGTAATAGTAATTACTGGTTCAATTTCCTTCCATAATTAAAAAAAAAAATTTATTTCTACAAAATTAGTGGGTGTTTCTCGATTTTAAGGATGTCAGATTCCACATTCTGCAGAGATATCAGTCTCCACAATTACTGTGGCACAACATTTTTTTAACGTTTTTACAGATTTATTTATTGTTTTGTTTTATGTATATTTTGAAATATATTTCTGTAATATTTTAGATAGACACTCCTTTTCTTTGGACGTTTGAAAGCTTTTTTTAATGTTTTTGACATTTTTTTTAAGTTGAGTAGTAGATGCTCAAAATATTTGACACCTTTGGCGAAATTGGTGTCGGATGCGGAGAGATAAAACTAAATGTTTTGGGTGATTGTTGCAGTAGACTATTATTAGAGGAGCCGAATAGTAAGGCGAAGATTCTGCGGAGATCTTCATTCATAGTATTTGCCAGATTGTATACTATGATGATTTAGGATAATTGCAAGCATTGACTTTCACATACAGTATATGCATCCGGGGTTTGTTAATTATGTTATGTATGTGTGTGGTTATATATTAGTATATTAACTAATTATATAATATATATATATATATATATAATATATAATATGGTGGTTGTGGTGTGTTATGTGTCATTTGTGTACATGTATGCGTTAAAATTTAATATACATATAGATAGATATATATATATATATATATATATATATATATATATATATATATATACACGCACATACGTACACATATACATACATGCAGTAAAACAAAATAACAAGGGTAACTGAGGGAATATATTTGCTTTTGCAGTATCCTCCACTGTCTTTGATCACGGGAACTTCAAAGAGAGAGAACAGAGGTGGAGACTGATTAATGGTCATCGAGGGTGAGGCGAAAGAGTGACGCACAGTATTTCGGTTCCACCTTGAAGAATTTTATTA
>NC_087208.1:21591960-21594460 GCF_015104395.2 Macrobrachium nipponense
AAAAAAATTATATATATATATATATTATATATATATATATATTAATATATATATATATATATATATATATATATATAATATGTGTGTGCGTGTGTGTAGACCGCTGAGCTGCATCATCTTTGTTAGAACATTGTGCTGATTACAGCTTAGCAGTTCTGCCGTACCACAGCAAACATGGAGGCATCTCTCTTTAATAGTAAGATTGCTTACGCTCTCAGATACTGTGGATATCGCTTCCCTTGCCTTGTTTGTTTGCTAGCTTCTTGGAAATATTAGAAGGCACTGAAAGGTTTTTTTTTATTTCCTTAATATATTTAATTTTAAGATTTGAGTTCTCTCATCTCTCCTGTGAGATGTTGTTTGGAGACCATATAATGAGTGATCTACTTAGTATTTGTGCTATGATGAAGCTTTTTCTGAGATACTATTTGGAGATCTGAATATTCTCAAATTCTCAAGCCATGAAATTCATAGTTAACACTGCTAGGAATGATATAACTTTTATTAGAATTATTCGCATTCGCTCTGAAGGTCTTTTAGATGTCATTTGCATACCTAGGAGCGATCGAATTCTCTTCACTTAATTTCTTTACCTTACCACTTCAGGAGATGATCAGGTACTTGTCGCTGGGATTAATCGACACTCTTTGGAATCCAGACTCATGAGGAGTCCATGCGGCTAATTAAACCTGATTACTCGTTATGTTGATGATGCAGACTTGCTCGTATTTACTATTTCATATTTTGTTGTGAGCATTAATTTACCGTTCCGTCTCTTCTGTCACGCTTATTGGTGTGACTTTTTCAAATATATTCTGTGCATGACTTTATTTATCCTTGTGGTTTGCACAAATGATTTTCTTATATTTTATAATATTTTATAAGTACGAGATGCAGTGCTCTCTCTCTCTCTCTCTCTCTCTCTCTCTCTCTCTCTCTCTCTCTCTCTCTCTCTCTCTCTCTCTCTCATAACTGTGTACTGTCGAGAAGGGTCGTGACTCCTTTTATAATAAATCTGACATATGAAAGACGACATCCCGACGCTTTTTCACGATAAAATACAAAGGAAACTAGTCTTAAGGCGTTTCTACTGACATTCTCTCTCTCTCTCTCTCTCTCTCTCTCTCTCTCTCTCTCTCTCTCTCTCTCTCATGGCTTCGGCTGAATTGTTTTATATTCATTTGCTGCTTAGTGAAGATGTGGTCAATTTGGCCATTAAGAGAGCTCTCTCTTCCTGTTCGGGTGTGTAATTGAGCACAGGTGTGGGAATAATAGCAACACCTCGAGTTGGATTAAAACTAAGAAAGTTAAATGCCTCCCATTTGTTGTAAACGTTCGTAAGTTGTACTTTATTACCTGGGTAAATGAAACTGTTGTTGATACGCATATATTTTATCTTAATCAACATTAACGATCACGCAAAGACGTCTGAAAGCAAGTGCCGGTGTCTTCTGTAGAATTTTATATGTGTGGAGTTAATAGCAACGTTGGACATGTTGAAAATATGCTATTGAGATTACTGCTTCTAAGTCAGTCATAAGAAAGATGCAGTTAATTAACAAAATAAAAAAATGCTTTTGCGTGTACTGCAGTAGATATTAAAGGGCGTCATTTCTGATAGAATACATACAGGACATGTCTGGTAACTTATTTCATATTTCTTGACGTTATTAGAGCAGCGTTTTCAATCACTTTCGTAGCATCATTCACCACTGGCCTCTTAACCCCTCCCCCCCCCTCCCCCCCCCCACATCCCTCCATGGCATTTTTATGATTCAAATTACACGTGTTTGCTTTATTGTGCCTCATTTTTCTAAGGTTATTAATTCTTCACACAGATTTAGTTGTTCCTTCATTGTGATGTTCGTATATCGTATTATGTATTTATTTATATTTATGTATTTATTGAGATTCTTCCCTGCTGAACAATGCGGCGGCAGCAGAACAAAACCATCAACAGCAGTGATAACAATAACAGTGACAACAGTCATAACAGCACGTCCTGAGAGCCGCACCCTCAATCACGCCTGTAAAGCCACACCTACTGAAGTCACACCCTGAAGGGACCCCCCCCCCCCCCCTTGCTCTCGCTCTCTCTCTCTCTCTCTCTCTCCTCCACTTCCTTCTTCTCTCGTCCTCTTTCTCTCGCTCTCATCAGTCGTCCTTCGTCTCTCTCTCCTCCTCTCTCTCTCTGGGAAAATGGGTAATAATATTAGATCTGAATTACTTGCCTTTGATCTCATAATCTCGAAAAATATTTATGGGAAAACACGTGCTTTATATATATATATAATATATATATATATATATATATATAATATATATATATATATATATATATATATATATATATATATATATATATATATATGTGTGTGTGTGTGTGTGTGTGTATGTATGATGTATGTATGTATGTATGTATGTATGTATGTATGTTTAATATTTGTGTGGCTCTGCGTGTAAACACGTGTTAGCATTTTTTATGCTAGGCAAAGCATTG
>NC_087208.1:21606960-21641960 GCF_015104395.2 Macrobrachium nipponense
GCGTCATTCAAGACCAGACTTTCCAAGTGTAAAAGAATATGATTGAAAAGAGTAATAACATTGAAATGAATTCTGCAGACAAGCAGCTTTTAGTAAGGGAGAACCGTATAAAAAATAAGTCTGATGGAAGGGAGTATCGTGTGAAACTAATGGATGATAATGGTAAAAATTAATAGGACGACTGATGTGAGGAAACGTTCTTAAAAATGTATGTGAAGTAGCTTTTAACAACGCTGTAAGAAATTTAAAAAATGGTTACGTATGAATCAAAATGCTCGTAAAATTCATGACGGAAGAAAGCTGTACATTTCAAATCCAATATTCAAGTCTATGTTGATATGGGTTTCTTTTATCTTATGTAGAATTAGATACATACCATGCTATATGGTTTTTGTGTATGAAAATATTCAGGGAATATTGACCACTGTATGTCAGGCTTTTGATTAAGGAAAATCCCATTAACCGATTGTACCATCAAAGATCAGCTTACTTGTGGAATTATTGTCTTTGATAGTATTATTGAGTATGCAGTAACTTCTTATTGATTAGCTCTAAAAGGCCATGAATTTAAAGGCAAATTTCCTAAGAATATGATGCCCATGTACTGAAACAAGACAGTAGTAAATTGGACAGTCATAAATAAATGAACTCGGAAGTAACCAAACAAATATCTGTTCAATTATGTATTTATTTGCTTATATTGGTATTTCAGTCTAAAGAGGCATAGCTTACAATTCATTGATATTAAGTTTCTTCCGGACGAGAGTATTTTGTTAATAATAATAATAATAATAATAATAATAATAATAATAATAATAATAATAATAATAATAATAATAATAATAATAACCGGTGCTTCAAAGTAGCGTCACAGACTTTTTAAATTAAGGAACATCGGCATTTTATAACTTCGAGTCTTTTTAATGAGGTAATTTACGTACGCGAAGAGTAAATATAAGCTTACTCTTAGAAGAATGCGGGAATTCATTTCCATTTTAAATGAAAAGCTGATTCGTAAACGGAAGAACAGAATCAAAATGGTACACGGAGGTAATAAGCATTCGTTGATGAAAGTGGAATGATAAGAAATCGCTTTTCTTTGGCAAAAGAAAAAATTCACTACGCAATTTGTAGATTATGTATTTTCACAAAAAATTAGCGTATCCTTGCTGTAACCTACAACAAGGATACGTTTCGTCATTGCTGGTTGTCAAAGTTAAATGAGAGTTACTGATGAAACTTCACGTAAGAATGGGAATTAGGCGAAAACGGTGAAAAAGAATAAGAAATTATAAAAGAAAAGTACTGTGATCGATGATAGTTCGAGGAAGTTTCAGGGCTAGGAGAAAGTTCGGAAGATGGAAAGAAAAAGAAATGTATCTAAATACTTATAAATGTGTTAAAGTAAACTGAAGTCATGAGCATGTTTAGGGAAATTCAGTTATATATTTTTCTTGGATGCAGCAGGGTTGTCTACTAATGAAATGGAAATAATAATAGAATAGATACATTCCCAAGACAACTCCTTAGGAATGAGGAATGTTTTAGGTAAGATTGAGGGAGAAGAATTTAAGTTTATATAAGTGTATTACACAGGGAAAAGTGACTTCAGTTAAAAAGTTTGTTTTAAGTCATTCTTTTTATAGAAGTTGCCAAAGATATAATTGAAACTTTTACAGTTCTGTAAAGGTGGTATAACACATGGGTCATCATGCCCATTCTGGAAT
The DNA here is from genome assembly GCF_015104395.2 of Macrobrachium nipponense. Lineage (NCBI taxonomy): Eukaryota > Metazoa > Arthropoda > Malacostraca > Decapoda > Palaemonidae > Macrobrachium > Macrobrachium nipponense. The sequence continues at coordinate 21,608,688 of NC_087208.1, forward strand.
GGAAAATGGAGAAATTTTAAGGAGTGGGAACGCCATAGTTCCAGAACCCGTTCCTGAACATTTAATGAAGTTAAAGTGTAAAAGAAAATTGTTCTGTGTAATTATGTGCTATTGGGAGTACCCCTACTGTCTCACGTGACATGCTTCCTTTTTCTCTTCTGAAGGGGAGTCAATAACAAAGAATGTTGCCCAGGATTCCATAGGTAAAATGTGAGCATGTCTTCCGGGAGATGACTTTTAAAACGAAACACAGACGTAGAAACGTAGCTTTGAAATATTTGGCAGCACCTTCCCGATTGAGGTACCACATACGAACAAGTTTGTTGGTATTAAAAGTAATTTTTTCAAGATCACTCAAATTAATTTGAAAAGAAAGCTGATAGAATAAATAGCAAGCGAAAAATATGGTATATATGGCTTACTTCAACTTCAGTCTTAAAACAAAACTAGTTTCGAAGAATGCTAAAAGTTGCAGCTTTTGGGTTGTGTTTGTGATGTTTATGAAATGCAAATAGGCCTGTATTTCCTCAACAAAATGGATTTCATTTGCAAGCATCATTTTGATGTTTACTGTCCTCACAATAAACACCAACAATCTTTAGATAACCTGAGCAGTTCCATAATTCATTCTGACGATGCTTAGTACTTTGAATCAAAAGTAATAATCGTGGCTCTGAATTCATAGCCTTATAAGCTTAGTGTTACGCAGAAAAAGATTGATAAAATTGCAAAATAATGAAGGATTACAGAGGCGTGTGACTCACTGCTTTGTGTTATATGTTAGTTGTTGTATATTCTCATTCTTTGTATATTAACGGTCAAAAACGCACCTATTACAACAATGATATTGTCGTAAGATCTAGCTCTCCTATAAAGTTCTGATTTTTAGTTGAAAACTGCGTTAGAGAACTTTACTTTCCATGTCAAGTCACTCTGTTATGTCCTGTTATTATGATTTGGGTAAAATTACTCATTTTTCATCGTTCTTCTATCCATGCATAGCTGAGCCTCTTTAAACCCATCCTGCCCCCGCGAGTATTGTTTTATCACTCCTCAAATAGCTAGTATTTTGTGGCCCCACAGAGACTCAGCAGTGACAATGGAAGGTACTTTTAATGGTGTTATTTTGGGCTCTCTTCAAAAATAAAGGTAACATTTCTTTTCCTGATGGCTGCTCGTACGCTTCACTTTATAATTCATCTTCACTGATTTGAAGGAGACCACAAAATGAATATTCCAAACCCTGATTGGTTTCGAAGGAATTCGAGATAGGTGACGAGAAAACCTTTGGTTCTGACTAAAAACTCATCAGAAGCTTTCGGGTTTCAGCACTATAAGGATTGTTATGCTGGTGACTGTTATATGATGGCTATGCAACAAACTTACTGTTACTCATACAGTTTAGTAAATAAAAAGATCAGAAAATGTTTGGCATGGTCTGCAGTCTTGGATCTGCTGATTATATGGTACCAGATGTTCTGTCTACTTGGTGATGTACGTAAGATTTACGTTATAAACATTCACATATATGGAAGGAAGAGCTTTTACTGTTACTCCAAGTGGTAATGGGAATTCTTTATATACATGTTATGGGCGGAAGGTTTGAGACTCAAATGTATACTGATAATTTATTATTTGCACGTTGGCTATAGTGAGTATGCATATATGTAAGTGTTTTAATTATGTATACACAAATGCGAAATATGCTCCACGTTACTCAGATGCCTTATCATTATGCTTTCATATTTTAAATAGTATTTAACGTTCATCACCAAAACGTGCATTTTTTTTATCTGTAGACCTGTCACGGGCTGTATTCCTTGTAAAACATGATCCAATTCGTATTGGTCCTCCCTAGGTGTGTCCAGGCATAATCTGGAAGCTAGTTTTCTAAGCATGTTCGGTCCGAGGGCCTGCAGCAGGATCACTTGGACGGTGTATGATGTACCGATACACTTTGTCATTTCTAGTTCGTATCTTGTCATCATTAGTCTTAAGGCCAAAGGAAATATGATCGCTTTGCTTGTGTTGTGATTCCTCTGGGGATACAGCATTTCGATTTTGATTTTATTCGTGTAAATTCTAAAACATTTTAGTTGCGGTGATATTTGTAGATTAAGTATATGATTCTCAAGCAATGTCTTTGGGTGTTATTTTATATCACCAGATATTATTTTTATTTCTATTCATATGACGTCCAGTTATTATTCTGCTCATCAAATCAGCCCCTTTTCCATGACTCCTTATTAAATTCTTTCTTCGCCTTAGTTAATCTTTCTATAGGTTTTACTGTCAGTCCGAGTTAACTGTGTTGAGAATATAGAAATATTTCGTTATTCGTTATTTCATTGAAAGTCATGTTTTTGCCGTATTGCGACATGTCGAACAGTATACGTAGTAGGCCGAAGTGAAAATATCTCTGAATGAATGATAATACTCATATTCGCAACAAAAGTTGATTTATAGCAGATATCATACAAGTAATGCCGCTGCGGTTCAGTCAGAAAAACTTGTCACTCATTTGGGTTTACTGGTATTAACTCGGAAATACTTCTAAGGAACTGCGTTTATCAAATTTTTATGTTGGTATAGATACATTGACCCTGATAATGGTCAATGTATCAATACCAACATAAAAATTTGATATCAGGTTTTTTTGTCTTTTGGTTCTTGCTCATTTGATAGATTTTTCTACTCAGACTCTCGAACGAAAGTGCAAAACTATTGACATATACGAACTCATTTTCTTCTTTATCTGTCTTTAAGAACTGCTTTCGAGGTGTGAAGGACAAACGAACGCTCACACATAATCATGCAGACATTTTACACACACACATATATCTATTATTATATATATATATATATATATAGAAATATATATATATATATATGCATATATTTAGATTATATATATATATAATTTTTTATTTTTATTACAAACATGTATATAAGGGATTACATACACGGTTACAGCGTATAAAGCCAACATTTAAAACATTCATAGGATAAAACAAATCCACTTGCATACACACACACGCACACACATACACACACACACACACACACACACACATATATATATATATATATATATATATATATATATATATATATATAATACCTCGTTTCAAGACTATTGATATTGGTCACAGGGCATCATAGTGTTAAAAGGGGTTAGTTTAGATAACCTGTAGAGTAAATATCAATTTTTCCAATACATTTGCATTCAAATATCTCTCTCTCTCTCTCTCTCTCTCTCTCTCTCTCTCTCTCTCTCTCTCTCTCTCTCTCTCTCTCTCTCTCTCTCATATTTAATCTATCCCATCTTTAATAACTTCCAGGGGAAATTCACTTGTAACTTTATCCCCATTGCCAAGAAGATAGTTGGTTGTACTTAATTTCCTTTTGACTTCTTGTTAATAATGTTTGGGCTTTGTTGGCGAAGTGAAAGAAGTTTCACAGCTCATATTTCAACTTTTCATAATTAGGTTTTATGCGCCGAGTACTGAATTTTACACACGAAAGTTTCTCCGTTTTTATCGAAACCGTCAAGATTACAACCAGCTGTGTTAAAGTTCAAAATTGAAAAAAAAGAAATGAAAAACTTCTGAAATTAAAGTTTTGAAAAAGCCGATTAGGTCTTGACAATTAGAAGGAGGGAGTTTTAAGTGGATGAAGAGTCATTTAGAGAGATAGTTGATTAGTTTTTGTCCCCAGGCATTGTAAGGATGATGACACGTATCGCAATTTTATGATCAGTACATTATTATTTTAGATTTTAATCTCTGGGCAATCTTTACCTTAGAATAAAATGTCTCTTTTCATAATTTTTGGCATAGGCCTCTGGGCATCGTTTTCATAGTAAAGAAATGGAAAATTCACTCTTGAAGGATTGTAATATTGTGACACTGCCATAACATGTCCTTCTGCGTTCTGTGTCAGCAGTTCCAGGAATTGGCGGACGTTGTGATAATGTAACATCATCTTTATCAAGAAATTATAGAGGTATACAATGGCATCCTATTATACTGGCAACAATTTTGATGTACGACTTTACTGATAAACATAATTTTATTGGGTGTTTCGGAATGGGCATCGAATATATATATATATATATATATATATATATATATATATATATATATATATATATATATATATATATATATATATATATATATATATATATATGTGGTTGTGTTGTGTATATATATAAAAAATATTGATTATATATATATATAATATATATATATATATATATATATTATATATATATATATATATATATATATTATATATATATTATTATTATATTTTTAGTGAACTGACCGGCGGCGAGGAATTGCCAAGGTAGAACCCGAAAAATATAATAATAATAATAATAATATTATTATTATTATTATTATTATTATTATTATTATTATTATTATTATTATCATCATCACCACAAGGATACATATATGTGAGGAAAGTGTAAGGTGTCCAGACAAAAACCTACCCTCTGTTTATAATTGTCTTTTCTTTATAAGGGTCAAGGAAAGTCAATGACGTTCCATTCAGTGCCTCATCATAACCACTGAACCAGTTTAAGCGTAAAGTCATCTCTTGTGTACAAAGCTTCATCCACTGGAAAGGGACAATACGCAAGATAAGACATAATGCCATTTATACCTTTTCAAAGAGCGTCCACACTGGCGGGAGGGAAATTCTGTTAGATTTATCAGTCTGCTGATAATGGTAGATGTACATGCACTTTCACTGTACATGTATGTGAGTAAATGCAAAGAATACTCATCCCTACTAAAGGATAGCAGCTATTTTTATATTTTTTTAATATTTCCCTTTCTTTCTTGATTGTTGATGGTTGTGTATGTGAGTCATTCTTTTTTCATTTCCAAAGCAATCTTGGTTATACTGATAATCATGTTTATTATTATTATTTTTAAGATGATAAATGCCGTTGTGATATAGTTGTATACAGCCTTCTATCTTTGTCCACTTGCCTTTTTTAATGAGGATTATGTAAAGTGGACAGAAAGTCTAAGCGGATTACTAATTACCATCTGCAGCATGTTGTTGTTTTTGTTATTGTTTTCCATTGATTTCCCTTCATTTCTTCTCTAAATATGTCTGACGCAGATCAAACAGCTTTCCAAGTTTTGTTTACCCTTCATTGTGTCTCTGAGAAAAGCTGCAGATTGCTGTCACATTGGCCACAAGACGGCTTCCATATCGCTTTTAGTCAGTGACCCGGTAGTTCCAATATCCTTTGTCTGACAAAATTAGTTTCAGTATTCTTTGTCATTGAACAGTTGATTTCCAGTCAATCATATTTGCTTTCGTGTTACTTTTCAATGGTAAGATTAGCTGTATAATCCTTGCTACTGCCCTGCTTGATATCGATGTTCAGTATAGTTTGTTATCAGTTTCAAAGTGTTACAAAGTTAACCTCTCTCTACTATATATATATTTGTGTTTATATATATATTATATATCTATAATATATATAATATATATTAATATATATAATATTATATATCGCTTAAATTTGCTATGTCTGAGGTAGTCAATGAGTTTAAGGAAGTAATATTACTAAAAGTTGACTTAGCGCTTTCGTGTTTGCAGACCTCCTCAGGGTCAAGTACAATATGTTTATGTATGAATGCATGTATGTATGTAAGTATGTATGTATTTGTGTGTGTGTCTTGATACCTTACCACGCTCTTCTTTTCCTCTCCGTCCGTGAAATATAAAAAAAAATTGATTGTGTGCTCGCATAAATTACCAGCCAGTATAAGCTGAGTTTCACAAAATTGCTGATGTTATAGCCTAATATGGCCCCGATAGTACGGATGGCAATTGCATAGCTGTAGGATAAAAATGTCGATTACTCTAGTAATTAACGTTGCAAATGAACAGATGGTTTGGAATATTCTTTGCAAATAAATGCCATGTGGAAGGTTGGTGTACCCCTTCCTTTGTTGACAGTGCTGAAAGCAACTACCTCGACATTAGACTGACAGTTGAGTTTGAATTTTGACTAATTTTGTGTTGACTTCTGAGTCGAACTCTGCTCTCTTGTGAACAGCTTAGATTGACTTCTTTTGACACCTGACCAAGTTTACATGGCTTGCTAATCAATAGGATATTTTGACTTATGATGAATCTATGCCTTCTTGTAACTAATGTCGTTTTGAATGCGGAGAATTATATATTGACTTGTAGTCAGAGATTATATCAAACCCATTTTAAGTTGACCTAATCCTTCTCTTGAATTGTGGGCAATTTTAGTTTTGTCGCTTAACAAGTTTACTGGTTTTGAGTGTACTTCTGGCGAAATTTAGGTTAATAACTGTCCAGTTGTATGTTGCTCTATTGCCATTTTTCATATTACATTGATTTTGGTTGCACTTCGATTTTTGTCCACCTTCAGATTGATGTATCATTGTTATTTGCACTTTAGAGCAATATCTAGTTGATTTCTGACTAGTTTTAGATTGGCTCTCTCTCAGTTCTATAAGCATTCTAACCAATTTTATGCTTTGACCTCCCACATTAGTTTACGTTCTTTGTAACCAGTATTAGTAGGCTTCTGACTAATAATGAAATTGCTCTTTGACATATTCTATTCTAGTGGTCTTTCGCTCATTTTCGGTAGTTGCGAAGTACGTTTTAGTTAACTTTGATTCTTTTCATTTAGGATTTTCGTGATTAAGGCTCTGATATCAGAGGCAATCTCATTATCGTCAGTGTGCCTTTACTTAGTGTTCTACTTTTCATCGCTTTTGCATGTATCGGTATTTAAATGTTTCTTAAATTATTTTTATTTATTTGTTCCATTCTTCACCTAGTTTTCATTGTTTTTAACATATGAGTTTTCTGTTTACTTTTGCAAATTAATGACATTTGCTCTTTATCTTTACGATTGTGTACACATTTTGGACGATAGTTAATAGTAATGATAATAGATTGCAATACTTGAGTGTAATATTATATATTGTTATATTATGTTATATTTTCATGTTAATTAAACTGTTTGGAAATCATAGTCTAAAAGTAAATACTTGAGTATTCAACAAGTGAATAGTGCATCTTTGTTGTAATCCATCATGGTTATTGTGACTTCATTAATATGCGTGAAATTCGATCTAGAAAACCGAAGTGCAGGCAAATTAAGAGTTATCTTTTACTTCGAGTAAAATGAAACTGAGTAACCTAGAAAGTGTATTGGTTCAGTGCAGCTGTTCAGAACATTTTATTGACGTGGTATGCTAGGAACTGAAATAAGTTAGATCAGATTGCATTGTCTTCTTGCAGACACCTTCAGTAATTGGTCTGAGTATTGGTAGCCAAGTTAATCCTGAAAAGCTACTCGACTCTGGTCTGGAAGGTATTTAGATGATAGGCAGGGGGCCCTTTCGATTGCTATATTAGGCTTTTCATTCATAGAGCCTAGCATTTTGGAAATATTTGTCTTTATATTTCAAATATAATTTCTGGGCGGTCTGAACAAATATTTAGCTACGTTCATAGCCAAGCTTGCTGCTTATGTGTGTGTGTGTGTGTGTGTGTATATATATATATATATATATATATATATATATATATATATACTACATATATATACATACATATATGATTTATATTTATATATATACATTATATATATATATATATATATATATATATATATATATATATATATAAAATTGTGTGCGTACGTATGTGGAGGGAGAGAGAGAATCTAGTGTCCACAAATACAACATATATATTTATTTTTAATTGCCATGAGGCCGTCGTAACTTCGCGACTTTCTAATAGGTACTTTTCGAGACGCGTTTATCACTCACTGCGAGTGCTGTCTCCACGCCGAGAAGAAATGAATATGGTTTCACCTTCCGTGCTAGGAATCGACCCCACGACACGAGTGAAGCCGTTTCCCCCATTTTCGGGTGGCCGTAGAGAAACACGAATTCAGCAGTCACTCTCACACTCAGGTTTCAACTCCTAAGCCGTGCATGAAACCCCTGAGCAGAAATCTTCCTCAAAACTCGCCACTTAAGACATCTGCAGAGAAGGCTCATCAGCATCACACCCAAGCCCCTACATACAGCTGCACCATTCACCACCGTTTCGCCCATACTACTCACCCTTCTTTTATAGTGCCTCCTCCTCAGCATCCGTACAGTACTTTCTTGATTTTTTAGTATGGCTTGATCCTGGAATTTACGAAATGTACACTCCTTTCCCCAGTCTGTTATCCTGCCTTCTTTTCGCTTGAGGGACCATCTCGAAGTACTAATCTATTCTTTACCCTACCATACCTTTTCACCAGTTTTCCTTTGCATCTCCGATTTTCATTACTTCGATTATTGCTCTGTCAGAAGTGCGCCATAAAAAACACATCTCTGCAGCGTCAACTTTTTTTGTTCTGTTAATTGCCCTGAACATTCACGCGTCACTTCCGTAAAAGACAGTTGGTTCAACAGACCCTCCTACATCTTAACACTGGTTTTCACAAACACCCAAGGCTCTTATGCACGTATACCTCGCTACCTTCCTGGCTTCACCTATTTCGTGACTTATTTTATTATCATCTATATATCAAATTTGGGCCCCTGTACCTATATATATATATATAATAACCACTTCCATTCCTCCATCACATTCATGTCTCCATTTTCTTGCTTTGTATTTACCCTCATAACCATATTGTTTCATGCATTTTAGGTTAAATGTTTCTGCTTGCAAACACTTCAGATTCTTTCCTCTTTTCAGCTGTTTCTTTTTCCACTGTCTATAGTCGGTATTGTATCACGTGAAAATATGAGTCACTTTGTGCTCCATTCGTAAGATATTTTCTTGCTTTCAGCCCTTCTATCGCTTATCTTACTTTCGTAAAATCCTATCATGACCTTCCCTGGTATACTAAGCAGTTATGCCCCTATAATTTTCACATTCAACTCCCTTACCTTAACCCTTATACAAAGGAACAGTTATTCGTTTCACCCATTCTTTATTACTCTTCCTCATCCAGGCGAACCTTGCACACCATGGTTGGGCATTCAGTCTCAATTTCACTACTTCACCAACATCTCACTTGTGATTCCTACAAATCAGGGTATCTTTCTCTCTTCAGTTTCATAACTGCTCTCGAGAAGTCCTCAACAATGCTGCCACGGGCATTATCGAGCTTAACTTACTATCCCACGCTAGATAGTTATTTTCAACTTTGAAATATCTTCAAGATATTCTTTCCACCGACCCAGGACTGCAAAGCTCAAATATCGTCACTTCATTAACATCTGTTATTATGAGATCCAGTTATTCAGTAACCTTTCTCTTTCCTTTCATTTCCGTTTAGAACAGTTTCTTATTTTCCTTGGAATTATTAGTTCACTTTCTACCTTCTATTTTCATTACTTTCCTTATTGTTGCATCCCACTCTGTGCTCTTGACTACATTATCCTTTCTGCTGTATTCCTGTCAATAGCCTTCCTTTCTTTCTTGCAGCTGCACCTCAAATGAAATCATTTCCTTCACCAACCCTCTCATTTTTTCCTTCTACACCTAGTTTTTATTTTTTCCACTTTGATAACAACAAACGCTCTGTTCTGACCTTATCCTCTAAGCTTACACAATCATCTGCTCCTTTCTCTGCTGTGTATTAAACTTCAGTCCATTTTACTCCATTTTCATTTATGCTCTTCTCACTTTCTTCTTATCAGACCTATTTGTCTCAGTGACATTCGCAGTCACATTTTCATTTGCACCTTACATCTCAACATCATCTTCCACCAAATGATCCTCAAATATACCCCTTTTTTTCTCGCCTTTTCATATCATTACATCCATAAGCTTTCTCTTTCAAATACTCCTTTCCTTACTATTTCCATTCTCCCAGGCATACTCGCGAATCCCCTTCGGTGGATTCCTAGGTATCCCTGTGAATCCCCCGGATGCAATTCCATGACTCTCATTCTCATTTACACCAGAACTCCTGACCTACCGAAAACGTATATACTTTCTTTCTGTTGCCTCGCTTTGTATTTGATGCACCTAGCAAAGTCTCTGTAATATTACCCTAGGGGTAGTTTTATAAGAAGAGTTTCGGATTCTTTGAAAACTTTCAGTAACACACACACACGTTTGTATGTATGTATATAGAAAGTTTCAATTGAAAGATCTAGAGTCGATCCTGATGTGAGTCATGGAATAGATATATATAGTATAGATATATATATATATATATATATATATATATATATATATATATATATATATATATATATATATAGTATATATATATAGATATAATAGAATAGATATAGATATAGTATACACACATATACTATAATATCTATTCCATGACTCACATCAGGATCGACTTAGATCTTTCAATTGAAACTTTCTATATACATACATACAAACGTGTGTGTATGTGTGTGTGTGTGTTACTGAAAGTTTTCAAAGAATCCGAAACTCTTCTTATAAAACTACCCCTAGGGTAATATTACAGAGACTTTGCTAGGTGCATCAAATACAAAGCGAGGCAACAGAAAGAAAGTATATATATATATATATATATATATATATATATATAATATATATATATATATCTGTATATGAGTAAAAAAGCGAAAATTGTGGGTGTATGGCATAACAACTAAGTAGCTGAGTTATTAAAAATTTATGTACATGTAATGAAATAGTGATTAGTTTGGCGTAGTGATTCTGAGACAAGTAATCGATAGGTGTTCTTGGTTGTTTTTTATCCTTTTAGACTGAGTAATGTGAGCAATCAATGAAAGGAATTTAAATGTTTTTGCAAAGTTGTGGTATAAGAAAATGAGTTGTGAATGACGTGTCAAGTGGTGGCAGTTTTCAGGTGAAATAGAACTGATTGTGCATAGTGAAGAGAAAGGTTATGAGGTTAAATAGAAACCAAATGTTAATATGGGTGTTGGAACGTTAATTCACATACTAGGCATAAGGAGAAAAGAGCAGGGACGGTAACAGGGTCTGTGCAGAAGGTTGGGAAGAGACTTGGAATGTGAAATGCATATGGAAGCCCATACATAAAATGCATGAGTGTGTATTTTGCGTCAGCTCTCGTTCATGGAAGTTAATTGTGGATGTTTAACGCGAATAAAAAAAAATGAAGTGGGTGAGGTGAAAAGTTGTGCATTGCATAGGAAGAAATGAAAGGTTAATGTGCAGTGCGCGGAAAAATTGGTATAGAAAAAAAAAAGTTAGCAATGGTGAAAGAAGGGATCAGTTTTGAGAAGGTTTGGGCATGAAGAAGGTAGGCCAGTGATAAGACTTTAAGAACTGTATAGTGTTAAGGTACTGGAAAGGAAAAGCCTTTATATCCAGGACACGAGAAAGCGTGCTTGGAGCTGGATGGCGTAGATGAAGTTGAAGTTTGACGTGCTGCTGTTAAGGCAGTTGTTAGGTGTATGAAGCAGCTGATGTTCAAATCTTCTGCACGGGTTCATCCAAAATTCAGCTGTCAAAGTATGAATTTGGCAGTGACTACTCTGGTGTTCTTTCTTTTAATTTAACCCTCCACCCCTGTCAGTGAAAATGGCTAAGCGCTGAAAAAATATACAAGTGAACAGCATACTCTATTTCGGTCCATCTATCTATTTATTAATATACAAATGTATATATATACACATATATATTCATATGTATATGTATGTCAGCTTGTCTACCACTATTGCCCAGCAACAGCCATGGAAGGGATCATGTGCCTCCATATAACTTCCCAGCTCAAAATTTATTCCCAAGTAGGTGAAGAAACACCTGCTGTTTTAATCTTGGTTAGTCAGGAACACCTGTGCCCATGAAATACGGTGCAAGGGCGGGTTGGTAGGTAACATGTGGGAAAGTATATCACGTGGTATTATGATTATTATTATTTTCGATCATGTGTCTGGTGATTCACGACACTTGAATAGGTCGCGTCGCGTTTGACTCATTTGTTTATTTAGATATTGATAGTCGGTTTAGTATTTGCATAAGGTTGTTTGAACTCTCTTCTTTCACTGCCTGGTAAGTTGATTGCTTGTCTTTGCTGTCTAAGCGATCATTGTGTTCGTTATTTTCTTCTCGTAAGTAGTCATGAATTCAATTAGTTCACCGCCAAGTGCTCTTTTGTGACTACCCTTTCGTCGGGCCCTGGAAAGCTCTTCCAGTTTCAATATGCATGTGCATCTGCATCTATGTACCGGAATTACATGCGTATACAGTTTTTTACTTAAATGAATAATTACATATGCATTTAATAGAGGTTTGCTAGTAAATAAGGAAAATTATATGCTAGTCTTCACTGAGTTTTGCACATCCCTTTCAAATCTTATGTGTATGTATAATTCTTTCTATATATATATATATATATATATTATATATATATGTATATATATATATATATATATATATATATATATATATATATATATATATATATATATATATATGAATGGCGCACCCCTGCTGGTCTCTCGAAAATAATCCCTGGGAAAAGTATAGAAACAAAGAATTGAAGAAAAAAAAATTGCTTCAGAAGCTAACCTTCGTATGGCTGCTTGTCGTAATGTTCATCAGCCGCAGAAGTAGAATGGGGGGATTATGTGTTGATGGCATGTTGGTGGGGGGGGAGGGGGGAGTTGGCTGGGGGCTGCTGCCTTCTGCAACAGTTCCCAGTTCAAATGTTGGGCGATGCATGGCCCATCCAGCCGTGAGCCAATCCCCATGCGCTGTCTGCATGACGTCACCCCAATGACCGTTGCCTTGTGGTTTGAATTATGTTCATACATATTTTTTTTTTCCATCCGAAGATACCATGTAAGTGTTCTTCCTCTGTCAAGAAAAAATTTGAATTAGATAAAAAGAAAAAAAGTATCTCGCCGGGTCTTATCTCCGGTCCTTTATCTGGTGTAACTGGTACGAGGTTAGGTTAGGGGGAGGGAGGAGAGGGTCAGGGCCACTCTGACTCCTGTCTGGACGCTTGTCTGTCAACCGACTCACACTTTCAGTGTTGTCTTTCGGTACTTAGGTTTGACTGCTTTTCTTTATATATATATATATATATATATATATATATATATATATATATATTATATATATATATATATAGATATATAGAGAGAGAGAGAGAGAGAGAGAGAGAGAGAGAGAGTGCAGAAAACTGTATATATACATATATAGTGTATATCTCTATGTATATATATATATATATATATCATATATACATGCGTATGTGTACTTAATTATGTTTACGAGCCGGATGGTGCAAATATAATAAGAGATTAAATTCTTGTTTCATTCGCGTATACGTACGGTCTGTATACACAGGAGAATATTGATATTTCCTTTCAGCCTTATTTGTATAAATTTCAGGCAGTGTTTTTGTGGCATGTTTTCGTAGCGAAGCCGGGGTTGGTACCTCCAGCAGCAGTACAGCCAAAGAGCAAAGGTATTTGTGCAGAGAGTTTTGACACGTTACCCCATAAGCCATCAATTGGACCATCATGCGGCCAGCCGTTAATATGTTGAACCCCGCACCGCCCCCAACCCCCAACCCCCCTCCCCACACAGACACAACACTACCCTCCCGTTCCCGTTCCTGCCTGCCTGCTTGTCTGCCTGACCCTCCGGTCTTTCCTACCCGTGTCCTTCGTGCCCATTATCCTCCTCCCTCCCTCTTCCCCCTCTCAGCCTTTCTTGCTTGCTTGCTATCACCCCTTATGGTTTGACATCCCATGCAGACCGCCTCTCTCTCTCTCTCTCTCTCTCTCTCTCTCTCTCTCTCTCTCTCTCTCTCTCATTATTATATATATATATATATATATTATATATATATATATATATATAATATATTCACACAAACACACAAGCATTCATTTATTTTATTTTTCTTCACATTGTGAATATTTAGACTTGGTTATTACTATTGTCTGCTGTAATTTAACATGACTCGTCATCTTATTTTATTATGGAGGGGGGTACTACGTTTATTATTATCTTTAGGGTTTTTGTTTTCTTGCCTGAAATTTTGCAGAATTTCCCCCACCCTATATATATATCCCTATATATATATATATATATATATATATATATATAATATATATATATATATATATATTGCGGTCCCGCTCTCTTTCCTTGAATGACCATTATTTTCCAAATATAAACATTTTATTCCTCTTATATATGGCCTATTTTTCTTTGTGCATTGGAGAACAAGCTCAGCGAGAACGCACACAGGCACGCACGCACAGTGGCTTTTTTCACAGCCTGCGCCTCCTCCTGGAATGATTGTCTTTTCACTTTGCCGGATGAAAAGAAGTCCCCAGGTAGAAACTCCCATAGAATAAGATATACGTCTTACGTCAAAGGTAGTGGGCATCCAGAGATCCGTCCTCCGTTAAAGGTGGTGTCCTGACGAGGGACTGATTATTCGGAAGGGTTTCCCGTTTCATGAATTGTCCTCCAGTTATTAAGGGGCATGAATTGAGCATGACGAAGAATGCGCTTGGGTTGCTTAACTGCATGGGACATGGTATGTGTGCAGGGGATGGTCTCTGTTCCCTTCTTTAATTCCATGACCACTCTCTCTCTCTCTCTCTCTCTCTCTCTCTCTCTCTCTCTCTCTCTCTCTCTCTCTCTCTCTCAGTATCTTTCTGTGTGTATCCTCTTTTGCATGCTGGATCTTTTTTGGTGCTTTTACCCAACCCACCATGCATGCATACCCACCTACCTGCTTACTTGATCCACCATACCCTCACACCCCACCTCATGAACGACCGTTACCATGTGCTGTGTGTGTGTGTGTGTATGTGTGTGTTTGTTAAACCCTCTTCGGGCTCCTATTTCATGGCATCTCATTGCCATAAACGCCATATCTATTGAATGTCTAATTTTCCCCCGCCAAGTTCGCGGAAATTTTGGTCTGTTTTAAATTTCACTTCATTTCGAGGTCCGCTGTAGTCTATTGGATATAAAGACTTGAAATTGGTGTTGCAGGACCTTGATTTATAATTGCTAGTTGTTGTCCTGGGTGGCCTCCGTAGCTCTCCTCTGCACTCATTTCTTTGGGATCTATTGAGTGATGCTGCATCTGTGAGAGCTTCAGCTATCAATGAGGCATTGTGACTCTTTGTTAACCAAAAACCCTTTTGGTATTTAAATTGCCCAAGTGACACTTTTACTTCTGGCCGGTGTCCCAGAGTTCTTCGGGTTTAGGTATGGAAGATGCATGCTATATGTTTAAACGAGAGAGAGAGAGAGAGGGAGAGAAAGAGAGAGAGAGAGAGAGAGAGAGAGAAAGAGAGAGAGAACAGAAAAAAGAAGTCTCCAAGTTCAACTCACAAATCACCACCAAAGGAAAAGCCGAACATTGATCGGGTTGCGATATGGATCTCATCACATGGTCATCCCAAATGTCATGTTTTCTTAAATCTATGAGGAGATCCCGAGATGTCTCTTTTCACTTGTGGAGATTTGTAGGGTCTTTGATTTAAGAGGGCTTTATGTCTTCCTTTTTTTTCGGATTGGGTGTTGGGGTTACCTTTATCGATCGTTGTGCAATTCTTTGGATGATCCACGATTTCTGGAATATGCTTGTGGAGTATATGGGCGAGAAGTTTTTTGTGGAAGTGTCTTCGCAAGAACCCGAATGATTTATTCATGTTATTTTGAATGGAAGTCATAAAAGGACCCAAGAATAAATGTCGTAGATATATCATATTAATTCAGTTTCGATACGGTAACTATATATATATATATATATATATATATATATTATATATATATACATATATATATATATGCATGTATATATATATATATATGTATATATATATATATATATATATATATATATGCATATGTATGTATAATGGATGCAAATGCACGCATTCACATATATCTATAAATCAAGAAAGGTAAAAGAATGGCTTTTTTGTATTGTTCGTGAAAGTTGGAACTGTCCTCATGGCGTCGTTTGAAAGACAGGTTTTGTGGCCTCGAAATTTATTTTCAGGTGCCGTTTGTCGTTACTTCAATCTTATAAATCCTAGTCATGGAACTGCGGTAATGTTTCAAAAGTTAACGAACCCAGAGGAGTTAGGGAGTCTACTTGGAGCTCATAAACTAAGTGAAATTTTATATATTTCATGGCTTTCTTTATCATGATATGGCCTCGCCATTAAAAAACGTGTTTATTATTCCTTAACTTTATACACTGTTGTATTGAAATTGCTTTATCGACTCATACATACGTGAATATGTGTATTCATATATGCGCTTAGACTATGCACTGAATATAATGAGATGAGGAGAGCTAATACAAGTAGAATATTTCTAGTGTGTCTGTAATGGTAAACATTTTTTAAAGCCTGAAGTTAATTGTTGCCGATTGGCGGTACAATATATATATATATATATATATATATATATATATATATATATATATATATATATATATATGCGTGTATTGCATCGCGTGATAATTTCTTGAATTCCCCGTCTGGGAGAGTGTCTGGCAGACATCCTGTCGAACTGGATAACATTACGTATATAAGGCATGAGGCGATGACCTCAGTACAAGAACGATTTGCTATCTTCGTGTCTCTCTCTCTCTCTCTCTCTCTCTCATTCTTTCGGCTCGCGCGTCTCGTCTCTGTATGGAGGTCCTCCATCCCACCCCCATCCCCCACACCTACACCCCTACCGGTGCCTCGTCGTGACTCCTTCCTTATCCATCCATCCCTCATGTCTGCTAGTCCTCTTCGTTCCTCAAGGAACTTGTCGGTGTGATGCTAGGTTATCTTAGTTATTATATTGTACACTCCGCAAATGCTGTTCAGAAAACTAAATTCTTCTCTTCTTTTGAGCCTTGTGAACTCCTCCCTCCCCCCTCCCCCCACCCTAATCTGCAACCAAGAGTAGTCACCCGTAGACTATTACAGTGGGGGCCTTGAGCCTCCTTTCTTCTTACCGCAGACAGCTGCCTCCCTTGATAGGTATTTTTCTCGACTTCTAGCCCAATATCCTCCTCCCCCCCCTCCCCACGCCCCGCCCCGCCTGCTTTCTTATGCCTCTCCGGCGACTCTCGCGCCCGGAATTCTGCTTTCCGAACCCCGTTGTTAGATTTGTAGCTGTTGTTCTGGCTGTCTGGGGAAGAGTCTGGTCTGCTGATTCTTTTTCCTATTTCGTTGGCTTCAGGAAATTTTGCTGCCTTTGCCGCATAGCGTTATTTAAGGTTTGAATTTGACTGCAGACGGCCACACCCGCAATCCCCCACCCCCACCCCATCCCCACATTCCCCGACATCCCATGAAGTGTCCTGGTATCTGGATGAAGGTCGTGCATGGTTTCCGAAGAGAGAGAAATCTGTTTTGCCTTTGGCTTATGTCGGTGCCTCTACAGGGAGTTCTTCCCACCCGGTTTATATTGGCGTCTAAGCCTCTTATAATTTGTCCCTTTTTTATTTTGACCATATTTGTTGTAGTCTTTCGCTGTGCTCCACTGTTCACATTTGGACTTTCTTTTCTTTTCTTTTAGGCATGTTCCAAGTGAGTGAATCAACATTTTGAATGATAATAATGATAATAGCAACATTAATAATAATCATTATTCTATTACTAACGTCAAATATCTTGTTAGTGGTGAACCTTTTCTTATTAACGCCGTTTATTTTACCGTTACTTCCTCTGTTCTCTAAGGTTTTGTTTGTGTCGTCACCCCTTCCTATTCTCTGCATTTTATTCCTTACAGCCTGGGCTGGAAAAGGGTCATTAGGGTGCCGTCCCTTGTATCAAAGGAAGTAGTGCTAGATTACGTCAAATATCCTTATTTGCTTCTCCTCGTTGTGAGTGACACTTTTCACATACATACATATAGGCTGTCGCATATTATATATAATATATATATATATATATTATATATATATATATATATATAAATATATATAATATATATATATATACACACACATATAATGAATATGTGTGTATTATGTATGTATGTACATGTATTAATACAGTGGTTTTAATGCGTCATTTTATAAATAATCTTGTAGGTTAACTAATGCTGCTCATTGGGTTATGTTAGGATATATCAAAATCAATTTCACCACATCAAAACAGATGTGTGTACATATGTGACTATTCTGATTATAAATATGTCCCTTCTTGTCTTGTAACTGCGCCCTTGCTAGAATTGCCTCATTTCCAATATTTTTAACGAAGAAGGATCAACTCATCCACTCTTCGCTTTACCCATCATATATTCTTTGTCTGAGGACGGCGGCGACTTAGCTGTAAATATTAGTGTGGCTGCACCGGACCGGAAATTGCATCTGACATACCTAAATAAGTGTTGAATATTAAGGAAAACTTTTAATATAGTCATGGTCTCGTCTGAGTACGTGAATCTCGTCTCTCTCTGCAAGTCAATCCTAAGAATGTAAAGTTAGGCAGTAGCTTAAAGGGAAAGATGTCTGGTATTCACGATGGCACTCTCGGGGTTCGAATAAAAATGCATTTTGTGTTTTTCATCTTTCAGTGAGGGTCTTCACAAGTTCTTGTACTGGCTGGGTCGTGGTAGGTCTCACGAGCATGCTTCCTGGCATCTTGCCTCCAGGATAAACCAAATATATAATAAGGTGGGTGGGAAAATTGAAAACCTGATGTCGGGCATATCTGTCGCTGCCTTCGTCTGCATTTCGTGAACATTCAGCTTCCGGTGATCAATATCGGTGCGATTTATTTTGATGGGTGTGGGGAAGGGGTTAGGAGGGGGGAGGAGAAGGGGTTGCTTGCGAGAGTTGAGAGAACTATTGCTACTTGACTATCCGTATATACACCTGACGGACCTGGTGGTGCTGTCGTCTTTCAATAATCTTATAAGATACTTTCTTGTTGTGCTCCTAGGTTTCGCAGTCGTCAGTGCTGTCCGGACTGTCGGTGTTTCTTTGGTAATTGTTTTTTGTGTTTTTATCATGCAATTGTTCTTAAAATTGCTTGCAAGGCTGGATAAACACGATGATAAAGTCGTCTACGCCATATTATTATTATTATTATTATTATTATTATTATTATTATTATTATTATTATTATTATTATTATTATTATTATTATTATTCAATAGATGAAACCTACGCATGTGAAACAAGCCCACAGGGGCCATTGTCTTGAAATCCAAGCTTCCAAAGAATATGGTCTTCATTAGGAAGAAGTAAGGAGAAGTAAGAGGAAATACAGAAAGAAGATATATCACTTATTAAAAACAAAGTTTATAAACAGATAAGAATGTATCAGAATGCAAGAACAATAGTATTAGGATAGTAATGCATTGCATTTCCGCTTGAACTTTTGAAGTTCCAACTGCTCGACATCCTGTGGGAGGCGAGAATTCTCCACAGTCCAACGGTGTGAGGACTAAAGGACCTCTGGAACTGAGTTCAGCACCGAGGAACATTTTCTGTATAGGGCTATTGGTGCTGCTGTTTAGCGAATCCTGCTTGCTCTCGACAGATAAAGGAAATCAGGGATAAATTGTGACTGTAAAAGATCTCTGTTGGAATAAAGCTTATGAAAAAGTGACAAACAAGAGACCATCCGTCGATGGCTCAAGTTATAACTGTTACTGTTTGGAAACAGAAACCTGCCACCACGAACCACTATCTAAAAGATATAAATCTTTGGCAGAAGCAGACGTCCACAACAGAGTACAGTATTCCAGTGAAGGAGGTTCAAATGACATAAAACAGGTTGCATTGATTTTATCAGTTATAACTCTATGAGGCCTTACGAACAATACCTGACTTTCGTGCAGCATTTGCTGAAACTTTCGTGAGATGTTTCTCAAAAGTTAGAAATGAGTCGAAAGTTACACCTAGAATAGTTAAAGTTTCAGACCCATTCAGGAAAGTTCCACCCACCTGAAAGCGAGGATGGGATAGGAAATCTGTGCGAGATCTGCTAATCAACAGTGTTTTCGTTTTACTGGAGGTCAGCCTCATACCCCACCATTCCCTGATCTGATCCATATCCCGATTGAAGCTGAGGGCTGCTTCAATTCTCTTAAATGCAGACTACTTCACCCACAAGTATTGCTTCATCAGCATACAGAACAGCCTTGTTTTCCAGGCAACAACCATATCACTTGTATGCACTAAAAATAACAGTGGACTAAGAACACTGCCCTGTGGAACTCCAGACACAATAGATCTTGTTTCACTAAAGATCCCATCAACAGCAACTCGCTGCTGCCTACCTGTAAGGAAATCTTGAAGTAATCCTGAATAAATAAGTGCCTTATGATTTATTAAATCGAAAGCAGCATTAAAATCTATTTGCATTACTCTGCACTCTAAACCCTTATCGAGGTTCCCTTGCAAATGGCATGTCAAGTCTAAAAGAGCATCGCAGTTACTGAACTGCTTCCTGTATGCATATTGCTATCAGCAAAAAATCATTTAGATTCCACATACTTAAACAGTGGATCAGAAATAAGTTTTTCAGCAACTTTGGCGAGCACAGGGAGAATAGAGATTGGCATGTAGTTACTTCAGTCTGCAGATATGCCACTCTTAGAACAGGCATTGTATTACTAAGCTTGCGCTAATCCGCAAAGATACTGCGTCGACATAAAAATCTATAATCTTGGGAGACAACACACTAGAAACTTTTTTTTAAAAAGCAAATGGAAGAAACCATCAGGATCTTCTCTACTCCAGCCATCAGGATTATCCAGATTTTTTTTAAACATTTCTAGAGCGAAGTGCAGATTTTGTAAGAATAGGTTCAGGATGACAAGTATCAAGGAGAGGGACATCCTCAGCTGATTGCTTGGCTTCAAAAGCTCAATAAAGCAGTTCAGCCTTTTCCTTAGGGCCAGTAACCAATCTACCATCATCTGTTAGTAGTCGTGAATGGAAGACGAGCCTGACCCCAAAGATAGTTGATGCCAATTTGGTCCTCCACAGATGAGGCTGAGTAATTCCTTGAAGTTTTCTTTTTAAGGAATTATTGTCATTTTTCTCGGCTGTGCGATAAGTTCTATTCGCACCACGGCGAGACTCGACAAAAATGGTGTCATTTTCAATTGAACGATATCGTCTCCATGCGTTGAGTTTGGTCTGCTTGTCATGGTCTGCATGTATCATCAAACCGTGGCTGGTCATTTGTCCTAAATTTGATGACCTTTCTAGGGACATTCCTAATTAAAATAACCACCAGCATTTCATTGACCTTCTTCGAGGGATCAGGATCTAAATAGCATCTGAAATATTAGGTGAAGTGCCTGACAAACTTCAATAATGCGATCCCAATTGGCTCTGGTTTTCAGCTATTGGTAGCAATGTTTTACACAAACGTGATTTTTGTGATTTAATGGATTTGTGGAGTTGTATTCGCTCAAAGAAATGCCTCTATTATTATTATTATTATTATTATTATTATTATTATTATTATTATTATTATTATTATTATTATTATTAAGTGAATGTATTTTTTATGGAGTTACTATAAAACCAACCAAACTTTGGCACATCTTGTAAGATGTCTTCAGGCCTCATATTTTTCAGTCATAGAATGATTAAACAGTATGGTAGCCACAACTGTAAAATTTAGACGGATAGAATTTCGGTTCATTAACCTTTAACTTCATCGTTTTTCGTATTTTTATGGATGTAACATTGACGAAATCAAGGACCATTTGTAATGTGTCATTACGTTGAAGTTGGCCCCTGTGGATTGTACAAAATGTTAATTCATTTGAACACCATATTCATTATATCGATGTAACTGGCCTTAATACCAACACAAGTATGTATTTGTTTGATTACCTGTATCTCATGAGTCATTCCCAAGTATTTTAGGGATTGTCAAGTTTTGTATAGTCTGTAGATTTAGCAGAAGAGAGTAGAGCGACCACTTTCTCACCTTTGTTTTGAAGGCCTTGTAGATGTTGACTTTTTCTTATATTATGAAGTTTGTCTTAAACGTTTCTTTCACCTGTAAGCTGCTTATTGAATTATATCAATATTCTGCAGTTACTAGTCAACTTTTTGTTAATTTTTTCTCAGATATCACTTTTAATTGTTTTATTCTTTGCCAGCCAATTCTTAAGCTGATGATAACTACTGATGCTCCCGAGCCAAATGTCCTTCGTATTGCATCCTCTGACATTCAATAGTTTTTTATGCATCGTGGAAATAAAGAAAATTTAAACCCTCTAGTCTATCAGCTTTTACAAGTAAACAGCGTTATGAAAAAGAGCGCTGAAGGAGTGTGCTTGTTGCAAAATGATTGTGCGGTAGATGCTGTAGGTATAAATCTGTATTAGGCAGAGGAACCATCTGCGATTAGAACTGAGCTTACCTTGTACGGAAGAAGTGTTCCCATATTTTGAGGGGCTTTTCTTTCGTCGCATCCCTTGTCAAGGTTATAATCAGTAACCCACCTCCTTACGTCCAGCTGTTTCCTGCGAAACAGTCTCTGCTGCTGTGTGTTAAGTCACATATATGCGTTTTTTTTTTATAGGGAATACGAGTCAATCTTTTTTACCCAGTGATCCTGAGACATTAACTTAGGAACAAATTTTATATGACGTGAAAATATATTCCATTTTCTTCTCTCGCACTTAATTCTATACACTGATGAACTTAGCCTTCTTTCCCAGTCCTTAGGAATTTCTATAGGCAGAACGTTAATCGTTGACACAGCAGGGAGGAAATGAATCATGACCATAGTAAAAAAAAAGTCGACCTCATGTCCGTAATTTTTCAAAAAGAAATTTTATGTTTCTAATGTTCTAATTGTTTAGTTTTTTTTTTTTTTTATTTAATAGTAGTAAAAGCAGCGCTTCTTGGATCGATGGAAATTAACATCTTGCAGTTGTAACTTCTCAAACATTACTCTCAAATAATATTGCTTGTAGTGATCAAATATGTTCCAAGACTAAGTGTTCTAACAAAACGAAATACTGTAAGGATGTTATAAAGTTTTTATATTCTTGAAAGTTGGTGGTCATAGTGAATAAATATTGAAACACTTATAGGAAATGAGTGATAAGATTTCATCACATAATTATCAAAGAGAGATAAGTAGACACATGGAAGGTGCAACAATGTCAAATTAATGTCTTTTAAAGGTAGGTGACAAAGTATAGGGCAAAGTTGATCAAATTACTTTGAAGGGACATCGCCTTAATTAACACGGAGAAACAACAAGGTTGACATTTATTGCCATGGAAAGTAGAGACATGCCAAAAGGAAGTATAAGAGAGAGAGAGAGAGAGAGAGAGAGAGAGAGAGAGAGAGAGAGAGAGAGAGAGAGAGAGAGAGAGAAGGGGGAGGTGGATGGCTTCATTTCTCCATCCTTAATCCCACTGCATATGGGGAGATCGGACAGGTTTTGAATCCACTTCGTTTGTCATGCATTGGAGAGGAGCATAAGGTTAGGGCGAGGCGATTTGATTTCCAGAACAACGCTGACCATAACAGACTTTTCTGAAGCAAAAACTTAATTATATTTCTCTCAGAATTCCAAAGATGAAATATTCAGAATATAATCATATACTTGGTTATTTTTTCCGAAGGAGTTCGACAAACTTGTCTCGTTATTCCGTGCCTGTTCGTTTTTCTGCTCGTCTGTCTGTCCATGAAACATCCCAAAATTTTATGGATAGTCTTCAGTTAACCAATTCCTAGAGAGTTGGGGTTCGGGTGGGGAGGGAAGGGGGGCGGCTGTGGGTCAAGAAGAGTCGATTAGATTTTAAGATGCATTCATATCCAAGTTTTTTCTGAGGTATGTACACTCTAAGAGCTTCGTAGTTTTCTTCTGTGTAAACGCATAAAAAAACGGGACCCTTTTAAAGCAGCGTTCCTGGCGTCCCATGAAATTCCTCCTGTCGACGGTTTAAAGAAGCTATGGGGAACACCTTCCATGGGAATGAGAAACTGACCGAAGGTTACGTGTGGGTCGGTCAGACAATCAACTCAAAGAGACTACGAAAGCATGACCCTCTCTCTCTCTCTCTCTCTCTCTCTCTCTCTCTGTGCAGATGGGAGTATTTGGATTTAGATTTAGGTGAGTGCATGATGAGAAGAAAATAACCATCCTGAGAAACCAGCGCCACGGACTGAAGAGTTTAAAAAGACGAACTTCCCTCACTCAATAATATCCGGCTTTGCAAAGACGCGCTTTCTCAAGTTTGTCCACAATTTTTGAAGGACGGGACACCGGTCCTCTGTTTGTGAAGACTTAAAAAACTGCTAAGACTCATTTGTATGGCTTATATCCTTTTCCTTCTTCTCTTGGGCTCTGCTGAGCTCAAAACTGGTGAGCTTTTCTGATCGAGGTTTTTCTGTCGTCCATCTCTGTTAGTTGTATACATATGATATTTTTGGAGAAAACTTTCACAATTTTGACTTCTTCAGTGCAAGTGGATCAATTCCAGTCAAACATGACGCAAAGCATCTTAAAAAAGATAATAATAAAAAAATTAAATGACGGTGAGTCATTTCACTTTCTAGAACTTTTCGGCCGAAGGTCAAAATTAAGTGGGAGCTTAATTTTACAACGTATATATAAGTTTATTCAAACCATGCCCCCAGGGACCAAGATAATGGTCGAGTTTCGCATGGGATTATGTAGGGAACATCTCTAAGAATGTTCTCATGAGCAAAAGGGCCGCAATAGATCAAATTAGCATGCAATCATCCTCATGTAGTTTAGGTACAAGTTTTTCAAGCCATGGATCCTGGCCCGAAGATGTATATAGGAAAATTCTTAATCAGACTTGTAACTGAAGAAAGCTGGCGCGAGTTAGCACTATGGCGCTTGCTCTTGTTTTTGTTTAGGCTATTTTTTTTATTTTGCTAAGTTTTTTCGTTTTTGCTCTTCTTCTTTTTCTTATTATTATTATTATTTGGTACATAGATAAGTATGCCAGATTACTTGAACGCGAAGAGAGGGCTTTAGATAGATGGCCAAATCAATAAAAGAAATAAAAAGCTTTAATAGAATTTTGTTAAAAAAGAGACATATAGCGAGTGGAGTAGTGGCTATACAAACTTACGTCAGAAGAATATTTCCTGTATGTTGGAAAGATCAGTACTGCATCAAATCCAGGGAACTTTTAATGTCCGGCACATGATATCAAGGGACGCTTGAGGGAGAGGAGAGACCTGAGAAAAGTCTAGTTACCTCCAAGTGAAAGGAGTCTCTGGAGGCAGACGAGAAAATTCATCTGAAGTGAAAGCAAGAGCGTTAATCCAGGGAAAATCCTGGACGTCATATGCAGGAGGAAAAGGTATCATTTTTTATAATTGAATAGTTTTGATCAAAGAATAAACTCTATTGCGAAAGCTGTTGAATCTGCATAATAAAGAACAATTGTCTAATGTCATATGATCTAATTTTATTATCAGTCGGTCTGTTCTCATTGATTTTCATCCTTTTTTTTATTTCTTCTACTAGGGGATGTAATAAGTTTATATATATATATATATATATTATATATATATATATATATATATATATATATATATATACAAAACACATCGAAGTTCACTGATCGCCTTTTCTCATAATATTCTTAAATCATCCTTCTTTCACGGATATCTTATTCGGATGCTTGCTTAGTTATTAGAGGGAAAGTTTCCCGTGCCAGTAGGTGGAGCAGGAAGGTTATTCATGAGGGTGCTTAAAATCTCTTCAGTCCTCAGACACATGCGTTTCCAGACTCCGGCCTTTTTTTTTTGTCCCCCTCATGGCCAAAGCTGCAGATGCATCGCTTCGTTCCCATGCATGCATGCATTCCTTTGCTCTCTCTCTCTCTCTCTCTCTCTTCTCTCTCTCTCTCTCTCTTTTAATAGAAGAGGTGATATTGTGTTGGTTGTCTTACGTCATATCTCTATAAGTATACTTTTCAGTATTGAAAATAATTGTTCTTGGATATGATATTGCTATATACAGCATTATATACACGCATTAGATGTAAACTAAAAAGAGCAATAGAGTATGTGTATATATGTGTGTGTGTGTGTGTATAAATGTTTCAGTGACTCGTATTTTTTATAAAGCAACAGGCTGTTAGGGGAAGTTGATCTATGTTAAAAAACAACTATTTAAACATAGAAAAACTGTATGTGCATATATATATATATATATATATATATATATATGTATATATTCATATATATATATATATATATATATATATATACTATATCTATATATATATATATATTATATCATATATATATATATATGCACATACCAATATGCATGCATGTGTGTGGATGTGTGTGTATGGTGGTATGTGTGCAGCAGGAGTATGGTTATATATGCATGATGGTCCCCTCAAGGGTTTTTTGTTCCCTGCCATGGTCATGAGAAAGTAAGTCACAGAACCCCATGGTCTCTGATACAGTGTTCTATGACGGACCGGTTTTTCCTCCTTAGGCTTGATGCTCTCTCTCTCTCTCTCTCTCTCTCTCTCTGCGTGCATGCAGTCCTTCCCAGCTTGTAAATATCAAACCATTTCTGTACAATATCACAGCATCTGTAGCTGTCTCCAATCTGCAAAAGCTCGACGTCGGTCGTAAACGTGTTATAGTTTGCTCGTGACTTAAACTTTGGTGTAAACTTGTATGTACGTATTTGTGTGCGTTTTTGGTGTGCATTCGGTTATATATATATATATATATATATATATATATATATATATATATATATACGTACGTACGTATTCATGTGCGTAAAAACGTGCATTCAATGTTTAAGATTACATATGTATAATATATATATATATATATATATATATATATATATATATATAATTTGCGTAAGCACACTTACGCACGCACGCACACGTATACATTATATATTTATATATATATATATATATATATATATATATATAGTACGTGTGTGCGCGCGCTTGTTTGCTCATGAAATCGTGTTTTTTACCTGCTCTGAAGAAAAGATATATATATATATATATATATATATATATATATATATATAATATATATATTATCTATATATGCAGATGTGTACATACACATATATACTTGTATATATACTGTGTGCGTATGTGTAATGTATGAAGCACACCAACGCGATTGCGATAGAAAAATAATTTTCATGTTATTAGCCTGTGTTTACCAGTATAGAAATTAGCCTCAGTGCCTTCCTTAAATGCCGTAGTTAAATATTTGTGTTGCTGGAAATGAAGTGATTTTAAATGTATGCAATTCAAGTGAGTTCAATATATATGCACATATATATTTATTATATATATGTAGATATATATTGTATACAAAATTAGTGTGGCGAATACTACTGAGAACCTAATGTGAAGTGAAAATTTCCCTGTGTATTTAATATAAGCATGATTTGCTATATTCCAGTGCAGTGATCATTCCGAGCCTTTGTAGAAGAGCTCAGCTAAGAAGAAGTAGCATAGAGAAAGATTCTTTGTGACCATAGGTCCAAGAGTAAAGGTTGGTTAACCCACTTCCATTAATATCGGAAAGTGCTTTGCCGGTTAATTTGACACGCAAGTAGTAGTAGAAGACATTTTGGTTAGACCTCTTATTTATTTCAGAATTTTTTTCTTCTTAGAAGTTTTGGAGCAGCTGTGTCACATCCATGTGACTACATCATACATGCACACGAATACACACACGTATTTATTGTACATATATACTTATGTGTGTGTATATATGGATCTGCAAAATATGTATATAGATTATATGTATATATAAATATATACATATACATATTAAATGTATATATATATATATATATCATATATATATATATATATATATATATATATATATATATATCACGGAACGTGTACATATATGATTGCTCATAAGTATATACATACATTCAGTTCCCAGTCCTTAATTTTTTTTTTTTTTTTACAATTCATACATGAAATGCTTTAGATTCTGTCTACTGCACTTGTAAGTCCATCATATATGGAGTTGATTTATCTCTAATTTCTGTGAGTTACTCCATTTCTGTGAAAATGAAATTCTCCATTTATGCTACTTTAATTCAGCAATGTTACAGAAAAGAATCTATGTTACTTGATAATACACTAGGGTTATTTCTATGTATTGATTTTATTTTAGTTTTTGTATGCTTATTTATATATTGGTTTAGATAGATAACATAAGATTATGTTTGTAAAAAGTCTTTTTACGTAAAGCAATTATTTATGTATTTATTGAACTATTTGTTTATTTATTACATATTTTTTTATTTATGTTCATTATATTTGTTTACTCATATCTTTATTTATTTATTTGATGTACAAATTTAATAAGATCATGGTGTTATATGAGGTTAAAATCTTTACCGAGGTTTTGTTTGTATGAGAGGTTTTTCTTATTCAATTTTTAAATATTTATTTCTAGCATCTTTCCACCTAAATTTCCATGGAGCATCCAATGTTATGGTTTCATGTGGTCATATGATGACAAAATAGAGGTGAAAATTGTTACAGATTTTATTTTTTAAGCGAAATTAAAAATATTTTGACCTTTCCATGTATATATGAATCTAAATGTTAATTTTCCTCCTTTTTTCGGTTTAGTGTTTAATAATAAAAGTGGATGGAATCGGTGCCCATAAGCAAGGTTCATCTTTGTTTCAGATTATTGTTTTCATAAACGTAGGAAACGATATAATAGGGGTTAAATTATTATTATTGTTATTCGTATTGATATTTAAACTTTTATTTCACTGTTGTATAATTATTCAACCAAACCTGAGGCAACATATCTTGCTAATGGTAAAATATAATTAAATGGTATAATTAAGTAATATAATAATAATGATATAATATTATTATTATTTATTATTATTATATTATATCTATTATATATCATCATCAACCATACATCATCTCATCATCATCATCATAATATTATTATTATTATTATTATTATTATTATTTATTATTATTATTATTATTATTTTCACCTTCAAATTATGACTATTTATAGTTCAGATATATTCCCTTTAATTTTTCTGAGCTAACTTTTCTCTCTCTCCGGGTTTTATTGTCAATGTCAAATACCAAATTCGGCGTGCACGGAAATGCTGGAAAGGGTTATATATATATATGATATATATATATATATATATATATATATATATATATATATATATATATATACATATATATAATATTATATATAATATATATTTATATATATATATATATATGACTGGTAAAATTTTCTCATTCATCTACCTGAAGAGGGAGACAGCAGTCTCTGAAATATAGTACTTTTTCTCTATTTTGGTGTTTTTATGGGCTCCTTTTATTAGATATTATATAGTATATATATATATATATATATATATATATATATATATATAGATATATATATATATATATATATATATATATATATATATATATACACACAGAAATTCATTAGCCGAAATTTGTCGATGTCAGTTAATTACGATGACAATTTTTTGAACTCTGGAAATTTTGACACTTATGTAGCTTTGAAAAGTGTTACGTTGTTATTAATCTGTTTTATTATTATAATCAGCATCGATGTAAACTTAGGTAGACAACGATTTTTTAACCTGGCTTCCATGAGTATTGCCTGCACAATTCTCATGGACTCGAATGGAAATTCCCTATTCTTTATCGTCAACTTTATTTCAGCAGCAACGCGAATTTTGAAATTAATTTTGAATACTTTCATCTACTCATTCGGTAACTGATGCTAGAGCACTGTTTTTTTCTGCCGTTCATGAATAATGTACAATATATTTTCCCCTTATCTTCAACAGACAATAACAAATATTATGCAAGAATTCTCTCTGTACCTATCTGTTTGTCTTTTCAAAGAGACGTAGAGGCAGACTGCTTAGTGGGCATACTCTCCATGAAACCTATGGCCCCTCAGTAACGTTGAAGAGTCAGGTAGACCAAACTTACTCCAGGTGTTGGAGAATCAAATTGAATGTTGTCGAAGTCGGCACTTTTTAGCGACAAACAGTAGCCAGGTCAACATCCTTCGTATCATCATCAGCTGTAGATAGCACGGTATGAGGTTTTTACACATTTGATCCCATTAGTCATATGTACCGTCTCTTCCGTTACCCTTAAGCATTTTGTTATCGTGTTTTGGTAAATCATTAATTATTTTTATTGATTTAATATTATTATGGTGCTTATGTGATGTTTTATTGGCAGTCATAATAATTAACAATAATTATAATGTCCAAGGGAAACGTTGCTAGGAATCGTTCCAAATCTTGACAGTTTGCAGGAAATGGAAAGCACTCAAATGTCATATTTCAAAAAGATTGAAGTAATTTTGTTAATTCAAATATTATTATGATAATTTTTATTATCATTTTTATCATAATGATAATAATCGAAAATAATTATGATAATTATTACTGATCCAAGAGAAACAGCAAGAACTGTTCCAAAGCTCGACAGGTGTCACTTTTCCATGCTGTCCGGTTAACAATTTTCAGTGATAAAGAAAACACTGCATTAATTTACTGCATTTTAAGTAAAGAATTTTTCTTGCGAGGCTTTCAGACAGGCTTTTAGAATATACCAGATTTCTTTCGTGGATTTTGAGTTTTGGGTGTTTCAAGTTCAAAGATTCCCGATGGATTTTTACTTGGAGTTTGGAACGGTTTTCGGGGCTTGTTGGGCCATGAGTCTGGAACCTGGAACGACTTCTGCCTTCCTTGTCTTGCTGTGGATGAAGAATGTGTTACATGCGTACAGTCTTCCTCCTGATTCGTCGTTGTAGCATCCTTGGGTTTGATTATGGCGCTTGGAATATCGAGACGATCTTATATCCTTACTTTTTGTTTAACCTTAGTTGTCATGTAGTTTAAATTTTGTATATTTTGTAGTTTTCAGCACATGATGAAAAGGGGTTGGAGGTTTCTCTAAGTATTCTCCCATTTCATTGCCTATTGTCATATTCCTTTGAAATGTATTAGCAAATTAATTTTAGCTTGGCTTAAATTCTGTCTTATTCCTTTGATTAATAATTATATTAGAAATTTAATTTTGTCTTGGCATAAATTCTGTCATTTAATTTTGTCTTGGCATAAATTCTGTCTTATAACTGTTCCTCCTCGCTTTACAACGCGGATTGGAACGAAGTGTCCAGTGCTTGTTTTTATTACTCGAATTTCATAATTGTGTATTTAGCAAGCAATATTTTAATTAAGTCACACTCACACAGACGCACAGCTCAGGAAAAAATGTATTTTGCTTCCTTTGAGAACTGGAAGCGACTTTAACAGAAATCTATTTTAGAGATATAGATTTGTTGTGTATTCGTTATGTGCACGTATACACACACATGCACACAGAGCACACACACACAAACTATACATACATATATATATATATATATATATATATATATATATATATATATACACACATATATATGTGTGTGTGCGTGTGTGTGCGTATGCGTGTGTGTGTCTGTGTACATGCATACATACATATAAACCAGTCTTACATTAGAATCTATCACTAACAATAATTTGAAAAAAAATAAATAGCACTAATATGTGTGTGTGTGTATATATATATATATATCTATATATATATATGTGTGTGTGTGTGTGTGTGTGTGTGTGTGTGTAAACATTCCATATAATCTTCAGGAGATTCACTATGTATTCCCGCTCTTGAGTGTTTTGTGAAAATTCCCTTCAACGTAACATTCTGGGCAGATCCGTTCCCTCGTCTACGGTAATATTCCCTTCAAGCTTAATCAGTTGTTTTATCATAGGTTTTATTGCATTAATAGCTTAGTAGCCTTGATACTGTTTCTTTTGATTTCATTTTAATTTTCTTTTGATTTATCACCTGGAGAATCTCTCGCGCTTGCCTACTTACGATTTCGTCAGTTAGTACTAATGCTGATATTAGTGATGATTGTTGTGCTTGTGTGATAGTACAGCAGATGCAACAACGCAAAAACAATAATAACAAACAGTTATACTTAATGATATAATTTTTAAAGTCTTAAACGCGGGATCTGTTATTTTAGAAATGGCACTTTAAACGCAATATTACTAATTAGAAACTTATATCTCAGAATTTACCTTTTTTTACCGTTTTTTTTTTGTGTGTTATCTATTACTACCTATTGTTAAGTGGATATGCGTTTTAGGATTGTTCTTAGCACAGACCTGTACTTTTCACTTGTTTCAAAGTTTATTTATTTGTGAATTTATTCTTTTTAAATGTGATCTCTTCTTTCTGTATTTTCTATTACCTTCTGTTTCTTCTTGCTGTTGAACTCGATATTCTTAGGCAGCTTAAATTTGAAGTCAATGGCGCCAGTGGTCTTGTTCCATATGAATAGGTTTCATCTTCTGACTAATAATAATAATAATAATAATAATAATAATAATAACAATAATAATAATCATTTGTTGCAGCACTAAGATAGTAATTCTGAAAATTTTTACATGCTTTCACAAAAGTGAAGTAGAGTCTTGAAGATAGAACAGACACACACTGTATATATGTATGTGTGTGTGTGTGTGTTTTTATGTATATGTGTGTACTTATATATATATATATATATGATATAGTATAACAGAATCACGAAAGTTTAGGAACGTGATCAAATCCATAAATAAAGAAAATAAATGCCACGAAGGCTCCTTCGTTTATTTTTCCTTCGTGGCATTTATCTTTATATATATATAAGATATATAATATATATATATATATATATATATATATATATATATAATATATATTAAGATAGAAGTGATTGACAGTGTGTGTAGGGCGGGCATTTGCTTATGCTGTTGAAGAGCCACCGTTAACGACTGGAAGGAGCTGATGTTTATCAACATTTATAGGGTGGACTGGCACCACCCTGTTTAGAAACAAGACCTTTTAATGATATTGTTTGAAGCTATGAATGATTTATTGCAAGGGTGAATAATCTTAGAAAAAATAACCTGCGTACGGTA
Organism: Macrobrachium nipponense; assembly: GCF_015104395.2. Classification (NCBI taxonomy): domain Eukaryota; kingdom Metazoa; phylum Arthropoda; class Malacostraca; order Decapoda; family Palaemonidae; genus Macrobrachium; species Macrobrachium nipponense. Next base: position 21,641,729 of record NC_087208.1, read on the forward strand.
TATAACTATGTATGTATTATATATATATATATATATATATATATATATATATATATTATATATATATATGTGTGTGTGTGTGTGTGTGTGTGTGTGTGTGTGTGTGTGTGTAAAGTTGAGTTGTCTCTACTTAAGTAAATTATACCAGTTTTCAGTAAGAGGTGAAAAGTGAAATTTTGTAACAGAACAATGTAAATCATCACAGTCTGTCTTCAGCATTACACCCAGTAAG
>NC_087208.1:21646960-21661960 GCF_015104395.2 Macrobrachium nipponense
AATTGATTCTATTAACTTGTTTTTCTTATATATCGACTTTATCAAATGAAATTCTCTTGTCTACGTATACGTTAAAAGGAGTATATATATATATAATATATATATATATATATATATATATATATATATATATATATATATATATCTGCGCCACTTATTTCTATATTATACATACCCTGTCACTTCCTGGGTAATAAGGACCTTCAATCCTTCAATCCACGTACTTATTTCACTTCATATATTCACCACCCTCTTGGCCTTCCTTTTCCTTTTACCTTCCAAGACTTCACCAACCTGTCGTCCTCCGTTCTCTACACTTGATGAAACCTCCTCAGAGCACACTTGTGTTACATGTTACCACCTTTTCTTATGCCACTTTTCTCACTTCAATCTTTCCCACTTCACAGACGAGAAACAATTTTTCTTAACAGCTTCAACCTCTTTGTTCATTTTCGTATCCATTATCGACAGCTCACCTCTGTATTCAGAGTTAGTTCAAAGGTGCCTTCGTGTATTCGATAATGACATGTGTACAAACATGGTAAAATATACATTATAAGACACTTTTTCATAACGTACGGTCATCTTTGAAAATCTCATGAACTTGGTCTTTGAAAAGAACAGTTTGCTAACGCAAGTGTCAATAATAACACTGGTGATGATGATAAATAAGTCATTTTAACTGTGAACTATTATCTTAGCTAAGTAACAAGGGCATCCGTTTGAAAGCGATGACAACCACACCCCTTAAAAATAGGTGGGTTGAATGATTCAGGAAAATTCAGGGAGAGACTGAGTTTTACAATCAGGAAGTTCATGGTGTGACTGACTGAAACTGTTTGTTCTGCGATTACGCAACTTCTCCTTAGTGGTATTGTTATTGGCCAAGGAAAGGGACCGTGGGATTATAACAGTAATCCATATGATAATGTCAGTTAACTGAATATCCCTGTGGCATCATGATGGTCATTCCACACCCTTGACAGTGCCAGTATAAACAAATGTCTCCCCTGAAGGACGAGGGCAAAGGAAAACTTCTGATAAAACAATGTTCTTGATTTAGTGTAGGAAATATATATTATTTTTCTGCGGAGGGGCAGAGGCCAGTGGGAGAAACAGAAGCCATAGGAGCCGGGACCCAATTCTCTTGTCTAGGCCAGACCGGCCAGGATAAGGAAATGGAGAGGGGAAAAAAGAGTGAGAGAGCCAACAAGGGAATGAATGACACGTGAAGGATCGTGGAGGAGAATTTCAAACCTTAATTAAAGAGGGAAGCAAATTGTACGAATAGTTCATTCCGAGACTGACTACTTATGTAAACGAGCAGTATCTAATTCAATATTATAATAATAATGATTAAAGCGCTTGCATTCTAAAGGGATAAGCCGGAAGTGTTCGAAGATGCTCAGTCTAGCAAGCTTCCACAAAATACAACGTCTCTGAGCGACACTTAAGTTGTCGAAGGTAGTTTTTCAAACTAGAGAAGAGTTTTCCAAAGGGGAATATTTCTGAGTAGTATCTTTGAAGCAGTAATGTTTTTTAATGCGTTTGGTCCAAAGTTCCTAGATATTAGAATAACACGTATTTGACACCTCAGTCATTCATAAAAAAGGATCAAGGTCCATCATTGTTTTTGACATTCCTTGCTCTTTACTATTCATATTTGTCATGTTGTCTGCATTTTGTCTTTGCGGTCCCTTTCCTACTTAACCCCAAACCGTTCCTTATAAGTCTGACTTGTTCTGGGTGAATGTTTGCTAACTTTAAATAATAATAATAATAATAATAATAATAATAATAATAATAATAATAATAATAATAATAATAATAAAATAATAATAATAATAATAATAATAATAAAATAATAATAAAGTATGTTCCTAATCATAATTTATAACATTTCAAATATATCCTATAATATTATACATGTAAATGTACTAAATACCTTAAAAGGCCGGTCAGATATTTAAATGTGATTCTGAGTATGTCAGTGGCTTTAAATATTCATACATAAATACATATGTAATCCACTGGTTACATTCACCAGATCTATGGAAATACAACGGTCGTCATATGTATGTATTTGTTTGCGTATTATGATTCACTTGATCTAGTTCTATGTAAATAAATATTAATAAGTTGCATTCGCGTACATACGCACACAACCACATACATGATCTCTCTCTCTCTCTCTCTCTTCTCTCTCTCTCTCTCTCTCTCTCTATATATATATATATATATATATATATATATATATATATATATATATACATACATACATATATGTGTGTGCGCGTGTACGAAACTATTTTATAATGATTCCCATTCCTGCATTAGTAATGGCCTTGCATATGATTAGAGAGGCAAACGTAATTTTTATTAATGAGATGTCACGATTAAGATCATTATTCACTTATCATTCGAAAATTTCTTAATCATATTTGTATCTACTATTTCTTGGTCCTTTCTTTGTTTCATGTTTTAGTGCTCAGTTTCCTCCAGTTCAGGTTAATTAGAAGGAAAATTTGGTGGTCCATCCTCTCTGTACCTACAGAGAGAAAGAGGAAGAGCCTGTGAGAAGAAGACATTAATTTTATCATATTGTTCGTTTTGTTAAATAGTTGCTTTTCCTGTTTTCATACATTTTTTTTTCTTTTTGCAAAATTAATCGTTTAAAATTATTTTAGGCATTTGATAACATTTACGAATGTTCAAGCACGCATGAAATTTATTATTATTATTATTATTATTATTATTATTATTATTATTATTATTATTATTATTATTATTATTATTATTATTATTATTTTAACATTACTATGGAACAAGCTAAGTCCATCAACTCGCCAATCAAGATTTTAAATTACTTATTCTCCATCAGAGGGTAAAAGAGGAGAAACACTGCTTAAAAATAAAAGAATTTACAGATGGTAATGAACAATGAAAATAACTAAAGAAATCAGTAAAAATATTGACACGTGAACAAAATTAAAAAGTTAAGTCCGTGGTGCTGTGAACTTAAAAGTAGCATTAGAAACACCCTTCAGCTGATACTATATCAGCATCCAACACCGCCATGTGTTCCCTTCCATAACTGTGGAGTATTTCACCATCGTACCATCTCTATTGTATAGGGGCGTGGAATGGAGCTCTCATTCATCTGTTCGAATATTGTAGTTTTCCTTATGCCCGTCACTTTTCAATCTTAGAAAGCTTTTGGAAATATTCAAGATTAAGAAATTCATGAAGTACTCGATATGCCATGATAACGCAACAATTACCAATTGTATGCAATAATAAAATACTATATATATATATATATATATATATATATATATATATATATATATATATATATACTATATATATATTATGCTGTATGACTTTGACACTATGATTAATCTGATACTGCAGACATTATGTTGCAGATCGGTGCCATTTTGCGTTTTTTAAATTATTTTTAGACATGTTTGCACAGTTTCCTCTCTTAGCATTTGTATTTGACTCATAAAAAAAAATAACCATCTTTAGAATTTTAATTATTAAAAGAGTCAAATCAGATGAATCTTTTTAAAGTTTAATATACCTAAAGCATGTCTGATATTGTCCCGCACATATTACAACAATGTAAGCACACACACATATATATATACATATATATATATATATATATATATATATATATATATATATATATATATATATCACTGTGTATATGTATATATATATACTATATATATATATATATATATATAATATATATAATATATATATATACACACACATATATAGTATAGATATTAATATTATATATATGTATATATATATATATTATATATATTGTATGTATGACATGTATGTTGTATGTATGTATGTAATGTATGTATGTATGGTTGATACTGCCTATTTTAAAAGTCAAAGTCTGAAAATGTATAGTACGTGTGATGCAGTATGTTCTTGTATATTGATATCACATGATAAGCTATTATCATTATTATTATTATTATTATTATTATTATTATTGTACAAAGTTAGCAAACTTCTTTTGAAACAGACTAAAAAGTTTTTGACATGCAAGCCATATTTCTGTTCACAAGAATGCCATTATGTCAACAAAATAAAAAATAAAGAATAAAGAAATAATAAACAGAAATAAATGCATATAAAATCAGAAAAGTAAGTCCGAATATATGTGGCAATAACACAGTGGTGAGACATAATTATTATTATTATTATTATTATTATTATTATTATTATTATTATTATTATTTTTGTTGTTGTCATGTTGTCTGCATTTTGTCGTTGCTGTCTTTCCTACTTAACCCCATACCGTTCCTTAGAAAAATAGAGAAGACTATTTACAAGTTGAATGCAGCTGATGCAGCAATATCTTTCAATAAAACTTGTTTGAAAGAGGGTCTCCTTCCAATATATTATTATTATTATTATTATTATTATTATTATTATTATTATTATTATTATTATTAGGAACCCAAGGGAATTAATAGGGCAAGCTTTCCCAGTCTGAAGAAAAAATGCAAAGGTATAGAGCACGGTAAAACAATAACATATTAAAGTAAATAACATCATACTTTTACAGCGAAATGACTGTGAGAATGGTCATAAAAATATTAGCATTAGGATATTGTTATTAGTAATATATTTAGTGATAATTGATTTTTTTTCAACGATTTAGAAATTTATGGTTCTTTCAGAATGTCTCATTTTCTTACCCATTGCAATGCGGTCATGACACGTGTATTTAAATGATGCCTTATATTTGCTCTCAAACTCGAGATAAGGCAAACATTTTCAAAGTACCAACAAATTGTTATCCGGTTTTCGGCAAAATGTCACGGACCATTGACCGGTATTTATCAATCAGGCCTGGAATGGAAATATTCCTGGAATCTCTTTAGTTAGGACTTGCCGCTTTTACATCATCTTCTCTGCTTTTTGTTGACATTTTATTCCTAGGAAGTCGTCTGGACTAGTTCATGACATAAAGGATTGGTCCGCAAGAATGGTTGCATAAGCATTAATAATAATAATAATAATAATAATGATAATAATAATAATAATAATAATAATAATAATGTCACCATGAAAATACGTTTAAAAAGTAGAGTATGGAAGAAATAATAATAATAATAATACTAATAATAATAATAATAATAATATTAATGTCACCATAAAAAAATACGTTTAAAAAGTAGAGTATGAAAGATTTATTAGTAAAAATATATCTTCATCAAATTTAATTTCTCGTCGTGCATACTTTGAACGTAGTTGTTTGTCCTCCAGTTTTAATAATTATAGGAAGTGGGAGATGGGATGATGTTCATTTCATAAGGAAGTTTCTGTGTCAATTCTGCTACACATATTGGTAAAGAGGAAAATAAGGTGTGTCCAATATTCTCTCACTTAATCGCATTCCGTAGATTATTTCTGAATCCCTAAATAACCGCAGAGGTGTCACGAACCGTGGTAATATTTTACTGCTAATGAAGATGATCGTAATACCTCAGCATATTCAATAACAATATAAGTCGTGCAAATCGAACTTCAGAAGCTCAAGCAAAGGTCCAATACATTACTACCCTAATAATACATTTTTAGTAAATTTTCATCTATTTATTAATATATTAAAATAATTTTTTATTTTTAATAAGCGGAGTGTCTTCTTTCTGTATTTCCCTTTACTGCCTCTTACTTCCTCCCAATGAACACTATATTGTTTGCAAGCTTGAATTTCAAGTCAGTAGCCCGTGGGGGCTTGTTCCATATGAGCAGCTTTCATTTTCTGAATAATAATAATAATAATAATAATAATAATAATAATAATAATAATAATAATAATAATAATAATAATAATAATAAACATCATCATCATCGTGAGTAGTTGAAGACGTTACTGGCGTTATCGTAAGGTAATTTATAAACTCGTCTGATCCCTTGGATAAGATAATGACCTCTCAAGTCTTCCTCCGTTATTTGCCGTGCAGAAATACTCTGCAAGTTAAACTTTGAAGATTACCGCGCTCATAAGTAAGCATTTATATTTACTATCCACATAGATTTCTTTACCTTTAAATTAAGAATTCACTGTGGCTATAAACGAATACTTGTCTGTGTATATATATATATATATATATATATATATATATATATATATATATATATATATATATATATATATATATATATATATATATATATATATATATATATATATATATATATATATATATATATATATATAATAAAAGTCATATCACAAATTTCCGTGATTCATATACATATATCGAGCTACAATGTCCTTTAATATCTAATTCGCTCTACCTCGGAATTAATATATTTTTCATATATGCTTAACCGAAGGGGAATTTTTTCTCGATAATAGACTTGCCTGGACCAGGGCGCGAACCCATGGAGCCTTTCAAATCCAGGAACGTCAGAATGAAGAGAGAGAGAGAGAGAGAGAGAGAGAGAGAGTACATATAAACAAACACTTGTATATCTGTCTGTCTATCTATCTATCTATCCATCTATAATCTATCTTATATATATATATATCTATATATATATATATATATAATATATATATTATATATTATATATATATATTATATATATTATACATGCATTTGTGTTATTGTAATTGGCAATTAGATGAGAACATTAGTTTCAGCCTCTAAGTAGACTAGACTGTCATTCAAGCTGTTATGAGCTTCAAGTTCATATCAGCAGCAGAATGCTATTGTTTCTCCCGCTCGGAAGTCAGTTCGTCGGCTTCGAGCATACTTACGTAGGAAGCTCTCTCTCACGCCAGTAAAGATTACATTTTAAATAACTTTTTTATGTTATATGTATGACTGTAACCTTTGTGGCTTGGTTGATAATGCCCTGTGCTTGTAACTCCTATCGAGATCAACACACCTGGAAGCTGAAACCTATTTTCTTATTCAATGCTAGTTACAATTAACATTCAAAAGTATCATGAAAAAAATGAATTTACGACGTACACACACGTGCACGCATCATATTTGTTCATAGAAAAGTGCAGGTGAATTATTTTAATTGGCCATTCTTATCAATGTTAGACTATCTTAGAGATTTAGATTTTCTCTTGAAACATTTTCTTATATTTTGGTGCCAACACTTGGAAATTTGTGATTAATGCTACAAGATATTGCAAAGATATAGACTTATTATTATCTAATTATTATTATTATATATATTATATTATATATATTATTATATATTATATATTATTATTATTTAGACAAAATTTGTTTCACATGTTTGGAGTAGATGAGGAAGCTCTCGACAGAAGAATCATTTTGTGAAAAGACGAGGCACTGAGATATATGAGAATGCTCCCTTAGAATGAAGTAATGGGAAACAGAGACAATGGTTTTTTTTTTTTTTTTTTTTTTTTAAGACGGAAAGTAACATCTCTAAATGGGTTAGCATAACCTTATTTAAGGCTTCTTGAACCGTAGATAGTTTATAATAATAATAATAATAATAATATAATAATAATAATAATAATAATAATAATAATAATAATAATAATATCATTATTATTTATTATTATTATTATTATTATTATTATTATTATTATTATTATTGATTATTATTATTATTATTATTATTATTATTATTATTAATTTTTTACGCGTGAATACTTTGAAGAAAATAGCAAATGAATAAATTTTAATGAAAGACCAGGAAACATTTGCTGACAACATGAGCTTCGGCACTGAATATACTGTCTGGAAGACTCCCCACACTTTTACATCCAAGGAAATGTCAGTATTGCAATGTGGCACCTCAAGAAAGTAAAGAATCTGATTATATTGGGGCTGGTATTCGTGAACACTAATTCTCTTAACAGGGTACCTGGATGTACCCAGTTTCGCTTAATGATTTTCTTCAGTTTTATTGTTGTCAGTTTCGTTATCATTGCTTTTAAGATAAAAATCACTTTTATCTTAAAAGCATTGGGATTCCTCTGTAACTCCTTTTAACAAAGATGAAGGATTGTCATTTGGGTAATATTATATGTTCTTGTTAATAATATATGAACAGTAAAGGAACTTCATTTTTTTTTTTACTTTTTAATCTACTCGTAGTGTTATAATCGCTGCTATTACTGATGTTTGTACAGTAAATAATTTAAGAATGGTATTCAGTACTTTTTATAGGTTCAGTTTTATGATCATTATTATCAGTAGTTTATCTCACATTAATTGGTATTATTTAATCTGCACTTGTATCAAGTGTTTTTTTTTTCAGTATTATTGACAATGTTATTGGAAGTACTTTACGAATGTATTTTTATTTTATTTGACCGCAGAAATTTAGTGACAAGTGTTTTCCTCGAATAATATTAACTTTGTTCTCCATGACATTGAGTGCCGTCCTGCCTTGTTCTTATTTCATGCATTGAACATTCTCAGATTACACACATAACAATGACACCTGTTCGTGTGTGTGTTTGTTTGTGTAATATATATATATATATATATATATATATATATATATATATATATATATCGTGATTCATATACATACATCGAGCTACAAATGTCCTTTAATATCTAATTCGCTCTAGAAAAAAAAAACAATTCCCTTCGGTTCACATATATGAAAAATATAGTAATTCTGAGGTTGAGCGAATTAGATATAAAGGATATTTGTAGCTCTATATATATCATATTATAATTAATATAGTTATATAATATATATATATATTATAATATTATAATTTATATATATTTTAATATATAATAATTATATATATTATTATAATACTAAATTATTTAATATTATAATAAGTATATATATATATATATAGTATAATATATGGATATTAAATAATATATACATATATAGATATAGTTTAGAGTAGTAATTATGTGTGTGTGTGTGTGTGTGTGTGTGTGTATGGTGATGTTGTGTTGTTGTGAAATTATAGTATAGTATGGTATAATGATAAGTATAGAATATATATAATAAGTTATTATATTAATATAGTTATATTAAGTATATATAGAGTAGTAATTGTATATTTATATTAAATCATATATATAATATATAATATAGTATATAGTGTATATATATATGGAGATATATAATATATATACATTAGTCAGTGAGTGTATATATATAGTGTGGTGGTATTTATATAAGGATATAAAATAGTATATACTAAGTATAATAGCTATTTATAGGTATTATATAATTGATTACTAATATATATAGATAATATGTTGGTGAATGATGTGTGTGTGTGTGTATCTATATAGAACTATATAATAATATAATATATATATGCTTGTGTGATTGTGTGTTGTGTGTGTCGTGGTGTATTAAACATGACACATCCATTCGAGAAATAATAGAATTATCATCCCCACGGAATATGCCTAAAGCGATCTCATGAGAGCTTTCCTAATTATTGGTATGAACATGTTTTCCAAACCTTTCCTATAGCAGTTGGTGGAGGCTGGAGGTTTTGCAAAATTCATATTTTGAGAAGATTACAAGTCATTAAGGAAATGATTTCACTCTTTCTGGTGAGGGACGTTACTGTGCTGCAAAACTTTGAGTAGTGTCTTGCGTTACTGCATCCACATCAACTAGTCGGTACTTAACCCTTCTGTTTCATTTCTAGTAAACGCAGACTTGCAGCTCCGTGGAATATTTTATTTTTTATTTTTTACACTTGTATTAGTTTTCCTGCTGCTAACTTCGAATAGCCTTGATCTTCAAATTTCTCGTTTTGTATGGGATAAGGAGGTAAGTACTGGTCTTTATTGACTTCTGATCATTAGTGCGTTAAAAATGATGATGATTATGGTGATGATTTCTGTGATATTGACTTTGATGATGATGTTACTGATTAAAGGTGTCTCTGAAGCCATGTGTGGCAGTGGTTGGCCATGTTCTTTGAGAAATTAAGACTGTTCTTATTTTTCACTAGTTATTGATCGTATTATTTTTAATTATTATTATTAGAGAACAGTAGTAATAATAATAATAATAATAATAATAATAATAATAATAATAATAATAATAATAAATAATAATAATAATATTTTTGGTAGAAGATCCTCTTTTATGCAAATACTGTTAATAAGAATGGCAGAATTAAGCGAGTTGATTTTATATATTTTTTTCTATTTTCCTTACAATTCGCTTCTCAGGCTCAGCGATGATTTTGAGTAACTGGTCAATATTCATATTGGGAATTTTCAAAAAATTATAAATTACCTTCAGCATTTATAATTTTTTTAAAATTCTTAATATGAATATTGGCCAGTTACTCAGAAACATCGCTGAGCCTGAGAAGTGAATTGTAAGGAAAATAGAAAAAACAATATATAAAATCAACTCGCTTAATTCTGCCATTATTTTTAACAATAATATTAATAATAATAATATTGAACTGAGCAGAAATGATCTTCAAATGGAATAGCTTCTCCACTGAGTATAAGCCATAAAAAGAAATTATATTTAAGTCATTTGAATACTGTTGCTGCCATCATTATCACATTCATGATCGTCTCACAGATGTGCAAATTAGAAACGTCCCAGGTGTACGAATTCTTACCATAGTTATCACTTAACACGGACAAACTAGACACATTTCCTTCAGAAATACTTTCATTATCATCGTCGTCATTAATATCATCGTTGTTTTTTTAAAGAAACTAATAATGATTCTCCTAACTTGCAAATATGAAGACTTGATAATATATTCAAAAAATACTCGTAATTAGTATCTTTGTCCCGGAGATTTTTTGGACCAAATACAATCAAATACATCGTAATCCGTAGTACAATCGTTTATGTGGACTTGGTACATAAATCAGGAATATCATTATTATCATCAATCTCATAGTTATAGTGATCACCATTACATTGGCTCATCCTTGTGAGAATCATAATAATCATTCCTGTCGTCATCATCATCATCATCATGACGGCCGGATGTTTTGCCTAGGTAGGGACGCCCCGCGGTGAGGTAAATTGCAATGTAGGCCTCTCAGACGTGGAGAACTTCGTCCGCATTGCTGACATCACGCTGTGCCTGCAAAAGTAATGGCTCTCATTTTTCATGCTTTCCTGCGTTTTCTCTCTCTCTCTCTCTCTCTCTCTCTCTCTCTCTCTCTCTCTCTAATAAGTACTTGGAAATTTTGAGGAATTCGCTCAGAGAATTTTGAGCTTTACCTATAATACGCATGAAATATTAAGTCTCTCTCTCTCTCTCTCTCTCTCTCTCTCTCTCTCTCTCTCTCTCTCTCTCTCTCTCTCTCTCTCATTTCAACCAAGGCACAAATTCGTCAGCGAAAGCACTCGCATTTTTCCCACTTACCTTTCCAATTAACAGAGGAGTCGCCTCTTTTTTTTCCTTATACCTGGGCAACCTGTTTCATTGATTATTTCATGAATTGTCTAATAAAAAGGTTTTTTTTATCAGTCAGTACAAAAGATTTTAAAGGCAGGCAGGATTGTGTACGTGCGTGTGTACCTTTCTATGTGTGTGTGTGTGTCGTGTCTGTCTGTGCACATTCGGTCCATTGCGCTTGTGAGCTTCTTCCTTTGTGCCGTCCGAATTTTTTTTCTCGGAGCATTTGTTTTTACCCTTAGCCTTCTTTCACCTCTTGTTTAATTAGTTTAAAAGTATAATTACTTTAGCCATTATACAATGGGAAGGAAGATAAATATTTCGTAATGGGAAGAGAAAGGGAGAGAGAGAGAGAGAGATTGTGTGTGTGCGTGTGTCCATTATTAAACATGGACCTTGCCAACTTTAAAACTCACACATGCACAAATAATATATATATATATATATATATATATATATATATATATGTATATATACATACATATATATGTGTATATATATGTATATATATATATATATATATATATATATATATATAGAGAGAGAGAGAGAGAGAGAGAGAGAGAGAGAGAAGAGAGAGAGAGAGAGAGAGAGAGTCCATTATTAAACATGGACCTTGCCAGCTTTAAAACTCATATGCACACACACACACACACACACATATATATATATATATATATATATATATATATATATATATATATATATTATATATTATATATTATACAGAGAGAGAGAGAGAGAGAGAGAGAGGAGAGAGAGAAGAGAGAGAGAGAGAGAGAGAGTTATGATACGTGACCTTATTGGTCCTGAACCCTAAACTATAAATAGAGGGAAAGAAAAGAGAGGGAGGAAGCGTCATGATACCGCACTTTTATTTGTCTGAAACTATAAATAGAGGCTTTTGAATACAAAGAATTTCAGTGCTTTAGTTTTCCATGAGCATTTGCAGCGGTGGCGTTCGACTGACTGGCACTCACCGAGACACACGAACTGCAAGAAAGGAGACAGAGCCGGTTTGTCGGAAGGGGACCCACCATGAGCTGTGCAGAGCAGAAAGACAAGAAGGATGTTACAGGACAGAGAGAGAGGGAGACAGACAGAGAGAGAGACAGACAGACAGACAGATAGACAGACAGACAGAGACCTTTTGGGGAAGGGAGAAAGTATTTCATGGGCGATTCCATTCCAGCCGAACTTCAAACACATATCTTAAATGCTTCCCCGGGCGTATTAATAAACCCTCCGATACAGAAGCAGCCCGTCTCCATTGCTTTTGTGCGTGTGCGTTTGTGTGTTTGTGCGAGTCTGTCTTGCGTGTATGTGTGTCTGTGTGGATTGTCAATCGGAAATAGGAATATTTTTTTTTTACGTAACAAGCGAACCTAATAATGCGAAAAGGGGCTTCTGAAAAATGTGGGTGGAGCGGGAGAGGGATTTGGGGGATGGGGGAGACGGTAGGGGTAAGTGAATGGGGAGGGTTGCTTTGGGGTAATATGGTTTTTGGGGGGGGGAGTGGGGGGGGAGGGCGGGGGAGCGTTTCATCGTCATGGAAACGGCGTCCGTGCCGCTTTGGTACGTTGGGTGGGGAGAATTTGGGGGGTGAGAGGGACTGGAGCCAGGTGAGGAGCGAAGGGAGGGTGATCATCATCATCATGATGAGGAGGAGAAGGAGGAGGAGGAGGGGGGAGGGGAAGGTGTATAGAGTGAGAAAAAAATAAAACAGGGGAGATGGGGGACGGGGCTGAAATAGGCCGCCCTTGTCTACCTCACGCAGATCATTGTGATTCCAGATTAAATAGAAGGATAAAGCGTATAGGGAGTGGCAAAAGAAATGATAAACATGTACACGATTACTCTCTCTCTCTCTCTCTCTCTCTCTCTCTCTCTCTCTCTCTCTCGCTCTGATTTTTTCTACCCTGTGTTCTGTTTTCCATAAAGCGAATTAGCTCGCATTTGTGCCTCATCGTCGACGGCCATTATGTGTAGCCTGATGGTGATTTCGTCGTTTTTCTCGCTTCCTCTGTCGAAGTCAAACTCCTGCCACAACCAGGTATCGTCAGTGACTGTTAGTTATCGTATAGAAGATTTTTAGCAACGATTGCAAGGATTCTCTTATGCTTTTTTTCAAGAGGTTCATTGAATATGCTAATATGAAAGTGTCTTTCAGTGTCTGTGGATGTTTTTCTAGCTAGTGCTATCGCGAACACCGCAAACATACATGATACATATACGTATATACATACATACATACATTATATATATAATATATATTGTGTATGTGTGTAAATATATGTACATTCATGCATACATACATATGTATATATAATGTATATATATATATATATATTATATATGTGTGTGTGTGTGTGATTGTGTATGTATCTTTGTGCATGCGTACGTGCGTGTGTCTTTATATTAGGAGTCTGGATTTATTATTCTAATATTTGGTAATGATAGACGATATTGAAGTCCGTCTCAAAAAGCTTCCTTTTTATTTCCGTGAAAATCAGTTGTTATTATTATTTTTTTTTTTTATTATTATTATTATTATAAAAGATACGAGTATTGGAGATAGATGATATCTTTCATATAATCACCTTTTAATGCTGTTATTATTAAGACACTTGCCATTTGGTTGAACTTTACCAAGAAGATATGATTTTTAACAGTGTAAAGTTGACGATATTACTTTATTTTGTTTACAATTACTGCTACCACCACCAATAATAATAATAATAATAATAATAATAATAATAATAATAATAATAATAATAATCGTTGCTAGTTTTTTTCATTGCCATAACAATAATTAAAATAAAAGTAGAATTATATATATATATATATATATATATATATATATATATATAATATATATATATATATATATATATATAGATGTATGCATCAGACTAATAATAATAATGATCTATTTTGTTACTACTTTAAAATGCTGTGTATATTATTATTTATCATAAATGAGAGGGAAAATTTTATTTTTACTGGTTAGGTTATTGTTGCTAATAATTTTGTTTAACTAAAACTAATGATAATGATGATGACATTTAGAGTAGAAATAAGAATGTATTGGTAATTCTAATTTTGAATCTTTCTTCATTTCCAGTGATCTGTTTCCTCTTCATAGCAACATTCTTGCACGAAAAATGTTTACTGCCATTTTCAGGACTCCCATTGTTATTATTATTATTATTATTATTATTATTATTATTATTATTATTATTAGTCGTAGTAGTAGTAGTAGTATTAGTAGTATTATTATTATTATTATTATTATTATTATTATTATTATTATTATTATTATTATGACTTGGTTTCTTATATTATTCACTGTATAAATCCATTTTCGTGTAACATAATAAGCATTAACGAAAACACAAAATGGGAATTAGGCAAACAGAGCAAATATGGAATTAGGTCGAACATGTTTTAATGAATGAATAGGGTTTTTTATACTGATAAATGTAAATAATTAACATTATGAGTTTGTTGATTATATTTAAGATAGAACTTTTTCGTCGCCTTGAAAAATATAATTTACAATGCTTATCTGTGTTAGGTAA
>NC_087208.1:21671960-21681960 GCF_015104395.2 Macrobrachium nipponense
GTGATTTTGATTCCACTTCCCACCCAATATATTCTTATTATTACCATCTGCACGAGGTATATCATAGTTGCCAATAATTTTGCTGTTAAGGTGGAAGCTGTTATTATGAATATGACGATTTAAAATGTAGTTTTTATAATGGCATACTGCTTATATTTTCCCTATATGATCATCAATAGAGCTTGTAATGATAAGTGAATTATGGTTAATAAAAAGAATGTTTTACCTAACTGAATACTTTATATTTAAATTATATATTTGATAGCAGATTTGAAATTCCACCTAGTCCAACCTTTTCAATGTGATTAGAATCGTGAATTTTTAGCGTCTTAAAACTAAATTTACCTCCCCCCCCCAAAAAAAAAGAAGTTACTTCCTTATACCAATAATAAAATTGCATGCAACCATCTACCTCAATTAGTTTCGATAAACAGTAAATTTGAAACGAAGGGAAATCAGATCATAAATAATAATGCAACCAAATAGGACAGCTTATTATCAACTATGAATTGAATGGTGGTTAAATGCTTCTAAATTATCAAAATATGTATCTAATACATCATCGGATTTGTTTCTTATTATTATTAATTATTATTACTATTAAAAATGTGTGAATATTCATGCAGAACAATCGTAAAATACGGTTCAACGCCTCAGTGTCGTGATCGGTATGGTCTTGGCCTGCCACCTCGGTGTCCGCGAGTTCGATTCACGGGCATTCCACTGAGGTGTGAGAGATTTGTATTTCTGGTGATAGATGTTCACTCTCGACGTGGTTCGGAGATGTTCACTCTCGACGTGGTTCGGAAGTCACGTAAAGCTGTTGGTCCCGTTGCTGAATAACCACTGGTCCCATGCAACGTAAAAACACCATATAAACAAACAATAACATACGGTTAATTTAAAAATAGACTTTCTAGGAATAGTGTCCATATAATAATTATAGTAATTATTATTATTATTAGCCCTGATGATGGTAATGACCATAAGAACCTGTTATCTCTGTAATAAATGAAAACCCTTTCATAAAATGAAACCGATGGTGATTAAAAGATCTTTCTTGTTGTCTTAACATTAACATGTAGTTACTATTAATACGACTGTTAATTAAAGTAATTATCTCCATTGTCACTGTTATTATTATTATTTTCATATTGTTGATATTAATAATAGTAATTGGCCGCAAATAGGATTCCATTTAGGCGGGAAATGACCGCATGTATGAGGGCGGCATTGCTGGATTAATGAAAGTTGCATGATTGAATGATACTGCATTCATGGCAAGAGATGTGAAATTTCGAGTACAGTAGTCCGTCTCTCATTTTGTTTTATTGCGCCTCATTTCCATACGCGCTCACGCACGTACGCACGCACGCACTCATACGAGCACAACCGCTAGAACCGTCGAAGCAGTCATACATAGGCCTTTTCGCTGAAATGCAAAGCAGGACTCTCTTCGTTTCACTTCAACCCGCCGTCTAGACGGGTGATTAAGTAAGGTATACGTATTATCATGCTCGCTTTCTTATTCTGAAAAACCTGTGTTTTTGCTGTCAATGCTCCATCAGGAATATCTACATATTTTAGTTTTTATCAATATATTTTGTTTGAGTGCCACCAGTATTTGCTTGCTTGTCTTTTTCTTTTCAAGAGTTGTAAGAGCCATTATTTGGCGTGATGTATTAGATATGTTATTATATATAATATATATATATATATATATATATATATATATATAGATATGATATATATAGGGTGTGATATGTATATATATATATATATATATATATAATATATATATATATATATATATATATATATATATATATATATATATATATATATATATATATATATAGATATATATGTTTACGTGTATACTCACAGAGGTAATAGTCATTTATAATATATATATATTATATATATAGACGTGTGTGTGTGTGTGTGTGTGTGTGTACACACGGGTCTTCATTTTAGTATGACCGCTAGGAAGCTTGCGTCACCTGCAAGAGGTGAGTGTCCGAATACCAAGCAAGGGAGGGGATTTCGGGATAATGTTTTGGGAGACTTCTGCAGAGTCTCGGGGGCCGAAAGCGGTATTATAGGTAACTGGTATTTAGTCGACTGCGGTTGGTATTAGCTGGACAGAAAAAGTTGAGATTTATGAATCAGTGGTCTGGTCAAAGTATATTTACGTATATCTAAGTACAACTCACATCCATCGACTAGGTATCTAGAATGGAGCAACGTGTAGGGTCAGCATCCTCATCCCAGAATGCTCGTTTGTCATCTGAAGGTTGAGACCATCTGCAGCCACCTAGAATGGGTCAAAATCCATGGAATGTGGGCGCGCGCCCACGCACAGGGCCAATGAAAGCGGTGTGTGTCATTGTTGCATTACACACACCACAAGTGGCCTTTTTAATAGCTGACACCTGTTATGTCTGGAACTCAGGCCTTATCGATACACTCGGTCATTGCACATGTCTGGCTTGCTCGCGCGAGCCCGTAGGCTAACTTGCTCCTCTGCGCCCAGGAAGAAAGTGCCGAGGTGGATGTATTCTCCTTCAGTTCTGTGTTTCGGACTTTTTCTAGGATTGATATAACTGTGGATAGAGGTACGTGATCTTTCTTTATCGTTAGAAAGTCTTTTGGTAGTAGAATTTATTTATATAGTTTTTATGCGTGAAAATATCCTGTTATACCTCCCTATAGACAATTTATACGTATATGTTTTCCAGTTGAACCTGCATTTTTGTATTACGGCTTTGGAACTCTCTTACACGATTCATTTGTCCTGACTGCTGCAGTCATCCTTCAAGAGGGTCTAACGTTTGTTTCTAGTTAAGCGCCGCTCTCTCTTTTCTTCCGAATCTGTTTCTTGCTTTCTTCTCGTGCCTGATGAAAGCTCTAATCTTTTCGTGCTTTCAGCCTGTGCATCCTTCAGAAATATTCAAAACTTTCCTTTGCCTCTTAATTCTCAGTATGAAATTTTGTTCCGTATCGGTCAGTCATCCACGTCATTTACTCTGATTGCTAGGCAGGAACCCTGCTGTCACATGGCCTGCTTTATCTAATTGAGACACCAGCAATGCCACTTGTTTCCTGGTGTATTTTTGTGTGTATTCTATTTGTAGCACCATCCACAAACCTAGTCGTATGCTATTTAACAAGCAAGCTACCATAAGGTCAGCTTAATCTTTTGCGTGCTGTCAGACGCTTATTCATGGTTGATTTGCGTCTTACATTCATGCAAATCCTACAGTAAGCAAGAGGCCGTGCTAGCTTAGTGCCATATTGGTCAAACCAAATAAAGTATCTAAAATTGTGCTACTTGTTTATCTTCATAATAATGAATATTGTAGTCTTCAAATGGCTGCTTCACAATAAGTGATTTCTTTATAATTCGCGTAAATTTCCAACAATAATTTTGACACGGCATTGTCTGAAAGCCAAAAAATCTGCAGATCTGAAATACATCTGTTGTCTTTGTTCAATAAACTCTGCCATTAAAATCAAATAATCAAATTTTTTCGTAGTTTTTTCATTAACAGTACTTTTAAGTTATTCCTCTGTAGGATGATAGATTTAAAACACTTTTTGTTCCTTTAGACTAGCATAATAGAAGTTCTGCTTCTTCTATCTCTCTCTCTCTCTCTCTCTCTCTCTCTCTCTCTCTCTCTCTCTCTCTCTCTCTCTCTCTCATAAAAGCTGCGTTTAAATGGAAACAACATAAGGCCGGGTAAAGCCTTTGTTAGGCAAAGTCAAAAAGGCCCTGATTTTTGACACCTGATATATTAATTTGTCCAAACGTCCTTCCTCTTCGATGCTGATTTATATTTCCGTGCCTGTGATTTCGTTTTCTTTCATCAATCCTCATTTATCACAGACGTTGTTCTAATCCTTTCAACTTCTGGTATTATTTTGATTTAATTTAATTTTATTTATTATTTATTTTTTTGTTTTTTTGCTTGACCTTCGTTTGTTATTCCCGTCTAAATAAAGCATTATTATTATTATTATTATTATTATTATTTTATTATTATTATTATTATTATTATTATTATGTATCTTCGTTTGTTATTCTCGACTGAATAATTTTTTGTTTTTTTTGTTTGATCTTCGTTTGTTTTTCTCGGCTGAATTATTCTCGACCGAATATTTATTTTTGCTTGATCTTCATTTGTTAATCTCCGCTGAATAAAGCATGCTATATCGGGCTGGCTTTTTTAACACTGTTTGTGCTAAAAAAAGTGTCCGTAAGTGATAGTTACGGTTCGATCCTTGAAATCCTCAAATTTCCACTGATAATCCATAATATACGTAATGGTGGAATAATTTATTCCTGTGAACTTCCACTGGGATCATTTTAGCGTAATTTAATTTTATTGCAACTTTTTCCCGCTGGTTTCATTACCGTGTCGTGGTAATTTGTAAAGAAGTAGCAATGAAAGCCCTTAGAAACTTTCATTTTTTTATTTTTTTTTATTTTGACTCAGTTAATTTCAGTGCATTTTAACTAAAATACAACTGATTTTCATTTTATCTGATTCATTTTTATATGTTGTAAAGTGTTAATATCTTTCACAAGAGAGTGATTTGTACATACAGTACACACACACACACACACATACACACACACACACATATATATATGTGTGTGTGTGTGTGTGGGCGCGCGCGTGTAAGTGTATTATGGATGTAACTTGGGGATAAATTGGCGTTCCGAGATTTAAAATGATTATGTCTTTTAACTGAAATCGTCAAAGCATTATGGAATTAATATGAAGTTTGTGATGGTTGAGAACTGAAAGAAGGGAGACGGAGACTGGGATTTGTAGAGGACAGGCCACAGTTAAGCCATGAATGGCGGAATTTCCCAGAGGCCATGGTGACGATATTATGACAGGAGGTGGAGGAGACCTTACAGTCACCACAGACTACAGCCGTTTTTTTCTGAGAGTTAGGATTACGGATTTTGCCATTTGTGCCCATATTTTATACGGCGACGCAGCGGTCATGCCGAATAGCTCTCTCGTCACAGACAGATGTTTTGTTGTATGTGTTCTGTAAAAGCTTTCGTAATTGATGTAGGTATGTTGTTCACCAGTATGCTGTTTCCTTTAATAAAGGATGGGGCCAACAACACACAGCTGTCGTAGCGTTAATCGCCCTTTCATCCGTTACCTGCTGAATCAACTGCTGTTTTTATTGGAATTAATATTATCAGTATATTCTCTGAGAAGCAAAATCAGGCACCTTTTTTTTTGTCTAATTTTCAAGCTTCCACAGAATATAATACTCGTATGCAAAAATATGGTAAAACATACGTCAATTTAAGTATACTTTAACAGAAACATTCATACATAGGTCGTATCTGAAGATCTATACATATAACCTTGATAAACCGTGGCAGAGGGCCATGACGCTGCCAAGTAGCATCGCATCGCAGCCCTGGAAGAACTTCGCTCTGTTCTTTAGTTTCATTCCCTTCTTCATGTTTCTGTCTCTTTTACATCGTCAGAACTATCGTCAGTGCACTTGAAGACCGTTATTGGCGTTATCTACTCCCGTCTCTCTCTCTCTCTCTCTCTCTCTCTCTCTCTCTCTCTCTCTCTCTCTCTCTCTCTCTCTCTGGCAAGCACTTTTCTCACTTTCAAAAATTTCACTTACTCCACAATAGTCGGAGATGGTATTGCTTTTGAGACCCATAAGGGCTATTGTGACCTCTCTTGAAGTGCTCTTGTGAGGCCGAGTTTCCTGGCTTGACCTTCATTACAGTATATTGACCCCTGACTTATTTCCTAACATCTACGCGAGTGCCGTAATATATTGCCAATATCAAGGCCGCTAAGGTTTTGTTGAACGAATCTCGCCTGACATGAATGGTGGGAGGCTGCCGGTTCTGAATTCTAATCAAAGCGGGGGATCCTTGCGATGTGAAAATCTGTTCCTTAAGTTGTAGGAATTACTAATGGAGGGTGAGTGGAACACTCGCTGAGGAAAGCAAAGTGCAGTGGCAATTATCAGTCCGAAATTTTTCCTTCTTCAGATTTTTAAGTATTACATATATATATATATATAATATATATATATATATATATATATATATATGTATAATATATTATATATATATATATATATGTTTGTTTGTGCATGTATGCGCATATATATACATGCATGTATAGACTGAATGACATTGATCCTTTCCCTCGAATTGAAAGTGTCGGTAGTTGGTGTGAATTAAAAGAACTTTTCAGTGCAGATGCTCTCCATCATATTAGATCAGTTTCTTTTGTGTGTGTGATATATATACATGTATAAAATAATATACATGTGTTTGTATATATATATATATATATATATATATATATATATATATATATGTGAGTGTGTGTGAATTCAGAAATCTTTCGAAACGAGAGTTTCAGATGTCATTGTGACCATTACAATATATGATTTGGAGAGTATAGAAAACTGTATTAAATATCAATGCAAAGGCCACGAAAAACTAGGTTTATTTTGCTTGTTATTTTAAAGCTAAAATTATTGCTAGAAAGACTAAAAAGTACATTTTTATCAGGAAATAGGTAGGAAATTAATACTTAAACTAAAAAGAAAAACCTAAGTAAAAAAGGCAGTTGGCCATTTTTGTTTTCCACCAAAAGAAGCCCGGTTGTTATCTTCTGTGTAAACAGAGACAGAGAAATGACGAGGTCAGTGATTCTCTTTTGAGGAAATGGACAATAACACGTCACTGTAAGACAGTGAAAAGATGGTTGTGAGTGAAATCGTGTTCAATTAGGGCGAGGACTGTTAGCTCAGGAAGGGAAGCCGTCCGTTAGAAAACTGTGTAAAAGACAGGGCATGACTTCCTGGTTTTTGACTCTTTGGACGTAAAGATAAAAATAAAACTAAATAACGACTTGTCCTCAGTTAGCAATAGTGGGATTCATCCTTTCCAAGGGTTATAAGGAAGTCAACTGCCTTTATTACTCAGGTTTTGTCTTTTTTAAGTTGAAATTCTGGTTTTGCTTGTATTTTCCATCTTTTTGCTTCATTCATATTTTGTTAACATTTCATTTTAATCTCAAGTTTCATTTTGTCTCTTCACAATAAAACAGTTTATGTTATTCCGATGTCATTTACTTTGATTATATTTTTTATGTCAATTTCACCTCAAAGGCTCGCAAAAATAAAAGATGTTTTCCATACCATTGGCAGTTTCATTCATCATTAAGTTACGATTCCCAAACAATCATCCCATCACTGAGGTCATGCAAACATATATATATATATATATATATATATATAATATATATAGATATATATATATATATATATATATATATATATATATATATATATATATATATATATATATATATATATAATATTAGCTGAAGCCACAGGGAAAATTTAAAAAATAAAAACAGAGTGTCAAGTACTTTCGTGTATTTAACACATCTTTGTGCCCCGAAGATGTTTTAAATACACGAAAGTACTTGGCACTCTTTCTTTTCTTTCTTAAATTTTCCCTATGGCTTCAGCTAATAAACAAAATTACGTGCTTACTTTTGTGATTTCTTAGTATATATATTAGTATATATTATATATATATTATATATATATTTATATAATATATGTATATATATACGTATATATACATATATATTTATTCATAATATATATACATTATATATATTATGTGTGTATTTATAATTTATATATATGTATATATATATTATATGTATTATATAATAATATAATGCTTTATTCATTAATATATATTATATTTAATATATATTATTGTGTGTTTTATAACATTATATATATTATATTATATTTTATATATATATAATAATATATATATATTATATTATTATATATATGAGGTTTTAGTCTTCCTTTTTCACGAAGATAGATATATGAGGTTGTAGTCCACAGGGGAAAAGAAAAGCTCTCGATAAGGTCCAGTGGACGGAACAAACTGTTGAGCTAAAAGAATTTCAGCTTTTCTTTTCCCCTGTGGACTAACCTCATATATATATATATATATATATATGTATATATATATATATATATATATATATATATATATTATATATATATATATATATATATATATATATATAAGCAGCTGTAAGCCGAAGTAAGAGGACCATTCCACGCGTTTATCAAATCCTACTCTACATAAATTATGATTCTTTGTCCATAGTGTGTCGAGATATCAGTAAAGGGAAGCCTTCCTAAATAGTTTTCGTAAATTGGCAAATGACATTCTAATGTTCTACCTCCACTTTGTCACAATCCAGAATGAAAAACAGAGCTTTCTAATAATAATTACTAAAGTATTTTCAATTTTATTGACTTTTCAGTAGAAAGCCTTCTATGCTTAAATAACTGTTACAAGTATATTGTTTTTCCAATAACTTTAAGCTAACTTATTCAGTTTCATAATAAACGGTATCTAAGCAAATGAATTGAAATTATTATAAAGATAATATCTTCACTCTTTAAATTATAGTAAATTATGCCAAGTTTGAATTTTGCTCCCCCCCCTCTCTCTCTCTCTCTCTCTCTCTCTCTCTCTCTCTCTCTCTCTCTCTCCAAGGCGCAATGGCGTAATTTTTACTCGATGTGGTACCTGGGATCCAATTCCCAAATCAGATCGAACAACACTTCTTTCCGTCACTCGAAAAATGACCGGATTTATATAGGTACGAAAGCGTTGAACCAATCTACACCCAAACTTGTCTGTTGTTTAACAAAGATAGATCGCCTGCTTATCGGAAATGATAAATGGATTTGCTTTTGTTTAAAACAGAAAATGCTTTCCTTCAGATCTGGAAACAACTGACAATGGGGAGCCACCGTTTAGAATATCGGGGCCGTGTCAGCAAATAATCTTGAATATTGTTATTATCAATATTATTTTATTTCCTGCTTTCTTGCGTGTATCCATTTTAATATTGCTAGAATAATTATACATAGCTTAGCGTTATCTTGTAAAGCGCCAGTGGTACTTTATCCTGGCAATGATTTATCTTTATTTTTGTTAAACTAAATACTTTTTATTCTGAATGTCTCATAGTTTATTATTCTCACGTTATTTTTACAGATTTTTTTCTTTTGTAATTAAATACGCTCCGTTTGTAGTATCGGTCACAAACATATTTCTTGTGGATTAAATTTAAGATAATCTAAATATAGAAGATTTCAATGGAAAATACCTTTAAAATTTCATCTCTGATAATATTTATTACGTATTTAGTATATGATATTGACATCTTAGTTTTAACCACGAATATAGGCAACATCCATTTCTAGAATGAGGTTATTGTGTTTATATACAGTTAATGGTTGTTATTATTATTATTATTATTATTATTATTATTATTATTATTATTATTATTATTATGGGAAGAAGTGTTTGCAGCAGGATTTCAAACCACGATTGCGATGGGAGGGAGAAACAAAGAATATTTGGAGTAATCTGTTTCAAGTGAATAAGATTCACCTTTTGTCAAGTAGAGATATTGTGAAAAGTAGGAACCGTTTCCTTGCAAGTGAAAAAGATGAAAAAAGATATAGCAAAGAAACTACCTAGGTCTAGACAAGCGCTTATTGAAATCAGACCCAGTGGAAACGAGAATGACAGTACGTAGGATGATAACGTGATGTTTTTCTCTAGGAAGACAGAGGACCTTTTCCTTAAAATGTGAAGTATACTGTTAATTGTAAACCAGATACTTTATGGAGTTGGTGGCAGTTTATCTTAATAATATTGTAGCTGGCAGGAGTACATGGTCGTATAATTTTTATTCCCCTTTGTATATGTATAATATATATATATAATATATATATATATATATATATATATATAATATATATATATATATGTGTGTGTGTGTGTGTGTGTGTGTGTGCGTGTCTGTGTGTGTGATTGAAATAGCCACAATGCCCTCTTAACTTCTCAAATTCTTTGCTATTTTTCTTT
>NC_087208.1:21686960-21739460 GCF_015104395.2 Macrobrachium nipponense
AGAACAGACTAATGTATATTGACATATGTGATAAAAGTAGTCTTAGCTAGTATAAATTACAAAAGTAATATATCCGTATATACGTTTATATATATATATATATATATATATATATATATATATATATATATATATGTTAAGAATTTACTTTCATCATTTGACCTTTCTCTGTATACGGATGGCGTCTGAGAACAAACAAAACATGTATATTTATGTCTATGTATACATATATTTATTTGTGATGTTATTTTTACTGTGCTGAAACATGTGTTGAGTGGTAACGTAATAGTGTTATATTGTTAATCTAAATGAGAAAACTAACATTATTTTCCTTTCTTTTCAGATGATTTGCTGGATATGATTTGAAGGTAAGAGACTGGAATTTATATATGTACTAATATCTCTTCTGTTCGTCTCCTAAATTAGAATATTAATGTCTCTTCAAGTTATGAAACATTTATTCTAGACATAAACTTTGATGGAGCTCTTGGATAATATTTTTGTTTTTTTATGTAGAGAACAATGAGACGCAGCCCTACTGTCAGTATTTAGTCCAGACCTGAAGATAACATGTGAAGTAATTAGGGAGGAAAAAGAACGGACTCAACATCATTTCGAAGTAGCTTTCCTCAAGACAAAGACTTTTAGAGTCGAATTGCGTTGAAGTGCGTTTATATATATATATATATATATATATATATATATATATATATATATATATATATATATATATATATGTATATATATACATACATATATATATATATATATATATATATATATACATCATTTATATATATTATCTATATATATATATGATTCGTTATGTATGTGTTTATATACATATAGTACGTAACAAAAACATGTGCCCATCGATCTGCTAACTTCAGGGTAGGCCAATTTATAAGTTTCCGCAAAGCGCCCATTAGCTTTGTGTCTAATGAAGAGCCACCGTTAATGTGTCGTGGGTCGAAAGTACTTGAACGCGACCTTCTTATATTACCCAGGGAATGCGTAGTCTTGTTGTCACGTTGTAACGCAAGATGTATTACGCGGTTCTTAATGCAACCGAACTGCATGAAGAGGTTGTCTGAGGAGGGGATTAGAAGCCTATATTGTGTTTGCAATTAGGAATGTGCCAGTTGATAGAGTAGCTTTCATCGAAATTCCTCGCTGAGACCAAAGCGTTTCTCTCCCGAAGCTGCTGTTGATTCATGATTGGCCCCTGGAGGAGGTTCCTCTTTGAAGGCAAAACCTGCCCCGCTTTGTTAACGCTGGGCCTTCATTAAGGGACGTGTGACTTCGGTGGGTTTATCAAGGGTTGCATTATTTAAATGGCGTTATTGTCGAGTTATTAATAGACGCGGTTTATAGACGGATTTATTAAAGGAAACGTCACATGTATTGATTGATCAATGGGCATTTCATTTCGTTGGGATTGTGTGAAGGGCTGATTTACGGAGGCGATACGATACACAGGCGGCTGTGCCACACTTGTGGGTGTTCGC
Organism: Macrobrachium nipponense; assembly: GCF_015104395.2. Lineage (NCBI taxonomy): Eukaryota > Metazoa > Arthropoda > Malacostraca > Decapoda > Palaemonidae > Macrobrachium > Macrobrachium nipponense. The sequence goes on from NC_087208.1 coordinate 21,688,469, forward strand.
AAAATTTGCGACAGCTATTTCTTGTGGCCTCTCTGTCAGCGCCATATTGAGATTGAAAGTTCCCTCTTTCTCTTTACCCATTTTCTCCCTTTAATTCAGCAGTAGTGAAGATCTGATATCGAATTCTGTCCAGCCATAGATGAACGTGTACTGGAACTAAGAAGAGCGAAGGTCGACTGCGAAATGAGAAAGAATAAGACTCGAATTTTGTTTCCATATTTTCTACACTATCATGTGTATTCTTAAACCTCGAGTGTGATCACATTGTTTTCTTGACGCTCGAAACTTTTTTTTTTTTTTTTTTTTTTTTTTTTTTTTTTTTTTTTTTTTTTGCCTTTTTTTTTTTTTTTTTTTTTTTTTTTTTCTGGGTCAGATACAATGCCTTTTCGTCACCGTTGGACCTGAAAGAATTAATCTTCATGATGGTTGGACCTATTAGTCATATTTGTTTCTTGAGTCATTTTTCTTGAGCTGGACAGAACTTTTCACACCTGAAACACGAGTTTCATAAAGACGTTTTCTTGAAATTGATGCTTGTTAAGATTTGTTTAAGCTTGGACTCACTGTGCAGTTTTCTCTTGAGGACTCGCTCACCTTTTTTGAGCTTTTTCAATGTATCATGGAAATTAGTGCGAAACTTTGTATAAAAATTACTCTTAATTACCCTCATGCAGCTCCGTAGTAGTTTAGTAAGAAGAAAAGTAAATAGCAGAGAGAGAGAGAGAGAGAGAGAGAGAGAGAGAGAGAGAGAGAGAGAGATCGCTTTTGGTCTTCATAACACTAGAAGAAGTATCAAACACGAGTGTCCTGGGGATTAGAGCGGCGTTTGAAGAGAATAAAAGTTGAATTGATGATTCAGTTAACAGAATAGATTGGGTATCAGCCGGCCGAGTTAGCAAGGCATTTGAATGCAATAGCCTTTGCGGCCACTGTCAAGAGACACACCTAATTGTATCTGTTTAATTTAGCGGCCCGTTTAATGCAGACCGTTACACACGAAAAAATTATTCTCTCTCTCTCTCTCTCTCTCTCTCTCTCTCTCTGTGTGTGTGTGTGTGTGTGTGTGTGTGTGTGTCCTTTTGTAATGCCAGCTTAATTGATTCGTCGCTCCATCTCCCTCTCATTTGCCATTCTCATCATCAAAGTTATTCCTTCCGAAACTCACACCCTGCCTTGGATAAGCTATAATGCAACCATCTTCATGCATCTGAACTGTATTTTTTAAGGTGGGCAAAGGAGCAAGAGGCCTTATGCATGTCGAACATGCTTTCTTCTCTTTGTACCTATTTCCTCAACTGCTCACTGAGTGTTCCCGTGATAATGTTGGAAATAAACCTCATGACTAGAAGCGTTAGGATCGTCAGAAATAGGTTTAAAGAGAAGACACTGCGTGGAATTCCTCAAGCACTGTTTATAAGCATGATAACACCAAATTTTTTGTTTTCTTTTAGTTTTGTGTGATGGTACTTTAATAATTAAGGTTGTGTAGCAATTGCAGATTTATATGTAAATATATGTGAATGTGTGTGTGTGTGTGTTTAGTAATGCAGATTTATATATTTATATATATATATATATATATATATATATATATATATATATATATATATATACTATATATATATATATAGATGAGATGAGGCTCTATGATGATCGCCAAGAATGGAGACTGTTCCTGAAGCAGGACGACTGACAGGTCTGGAGGCCTACCTGGCGTCTGGTGAGAAAGGTGAAAGATGTATAACGGAATCACGAAAGTTTGGAACGTGATAAATGCATAAATAAAAGTATAAGCCACGAAGGAAAGTGAAACACTGGAGTAGATCTTTCGACTCAACGTCCTTTACTTAGCAGACTTACTACGTATATGTATATATATGATATATATATATATATCTTATATATATATATATATATATATATATATATGTGAAATATTGAAATATCCCAGAATTTGAAGGTACTGATTACAGAATTACGTACACCTTGGAGTGCTGCCCTTCAACATGCCGGGATATGGGATGTGATTTTTAACTTAACTTGAAATTCTTACATTCAAATTGTAGTTGGGAGTAAGAAATCCTAAAATTTTTTCCATATTTTTTGTGCTTGTTAGGTGTTTTGACTCTAAATTCCCTGTGGTGCTTGTAAAGATGGAAATAAGCTATACTTCCTTTGCTTAAAGTTTCTATCTTATTTTACGTCAATATTCCAATATTAATACCAAGAAATGTGTTCAGTTAATAATAGTAATAATAATAAATGATTCTCGTAAGCAGGAACAGTATAAAACCTGAGAAGGCGGAGGTAAATGTGAGGTAATTTTGGTGTTGTTGCTTAAATAGTCTTACTTTTTTCTGACAATAAATTTGAGCAATGTTTTGGTCTAAGGTGAAAAAGATGGCCTGCCCTGGATTGCCACGTAGCCTATGGATACACGTTGCACGTTTTAACCTTCCTAAAAGTAGGCATTGTAATATTATAATTTATATATATATATATATATATATATATATATATGATAATAATATATTATTATATATATAGAGTTGTGTGTGCCTGGAAAGCGTGTTTGGACTTAATTATCTACATTAATCTTACTATTAATCCGACTAATATTACTATTAATAGTAATCATACAAATGTTAGCAGTAGAAAGTATAATCTCTCTCTCTCTCTCTCTCTCTCTCTCTCTCTCTCTCTCTCTCTCTCTCTCTCTCTCGTACTGATGGTATGAGTCATTTTGCAAGATTCCTCTCTGCATGACAATCACATCATACAATAACTGGCGCTTCAGAATCACAACCAAACAACCCAGACCGTGATTGTAATTCTGCGAATAATTTCCCTTTTATATGCAAACTACAAAGCCAGGAGGACGTCACACTGCCGGGATCTTTGCCTTGATGATTACTGTTCATTTGTGACATCACAAACTGCATCTGAATTGTTATCAAAACCAATGTTCGTCTGCCGTGAGTATGTGTCGAGTACCTTCCTTGTTTAACCCGTTAAAGGTAACAAATTTTGCGAGTGAGAGATAGAAAAATTTTGCACAGAATTGTGTGTGTGTGTTTGAAAGAGAGAGAGAGAGAGAGAGAGAGAGAGAGAGAGAGAGAGAGAGAGAGAAATTTTGTGTGCGTGTGAGAGAAAGTTAGAGATATATGTGAGTAAGAAAGAAAGAGAAGCAGAGAGAGGAAATATAGACAGACAAATTGAGAGAGAGAGAGAGAGAGAGAGAGAGAGAGAGAGAGAGAGAGAGAGAGAGAGAATTTTGTATATGTGTGTGTGGGAGAGTGCAGGGGTTCCTCTAAAACTATTATTAGATCACTGTGTTGCTAAGGCTAGACGAGCCACGACACCGAACTTTTCTAGCCTGCTTTTTATCTCTCTCTCTCTCTCTCTCTCTCTCTCTCTCTCTCTCTCTCTGATGACCTCTTAATAAGTGCTGTGTCAGGTTTTAAAGGTATTTTAGTGCAATGAAATTCCTAAAGACACCGATTTTGATCGTCTTGAGTATGCCAAATAAAATGAGAATCTTATTTTGACTGTAATTCTGGTACACTATTATCTTGTATTATCTGATGAGATCATACACAGCCCAAATTTCCAACATACACCAGAAAGGTAAAACCATACGGGTTTCAGAAAGTCTTTAGGGATGAGGTTGCGAGCCCCATACCATTTTGTTGACCACATTATAGCCTGTTAACCATGCTCATCTGTACCAACTGCTGGGTGGCAGAGTAAAAAGCGAACACAGCTCGTGCATATACTAATTTAACATAGATTGATTTAAAAACATTTAAAAACACATACACACACATAGACTGAAGGCGAGACCTGGAAATTTCCCAGCTGCGCAGCATCTCACCTCCTCAGATCTCCACGTTGCTCTTCTCTACCATTAAAGTCTCTGTATTCATCTATTATAGTTGCGTAACATTCATCCATCTCGGGTGACCTTGCAGGTTTTGCAGCATTGACAAGTTTTGTTCACGTTCATCCATTAGAATTACTGTCGTTTGTAGGAGAATTTCATCAGTCATTCATTTGAGTCTCAGTTGTCCCCGAGAGATTTGCAGCTTTCGTCCACTTGAGTCTCGGTCATCCATTGAAGATTTGCAGCAGTCAGTCGTGTGAGGCTGTCTTCCTTTGGAGATTTGTAGCACCCATCTGCTGAAAGGCAGTTATCCCAGAGAGATTCGCAGCTTTCATCCCTTGATTCTGAGTCATTACTTATACTTTTGTTGTGGTCATTCCTTGTGTCTCAGCCGTCCCTGAGATACATGCAGCATTTATCCATTGAGCTTCAGTCTTTCTGGAATAATGTACACATTGCTCAATTTAGTCTCAGTCATTCATGGAATATTTGTAGCATTCAGTCGTTTGAGATTTATTCGTCCCTTAATTGAAGGTCTTCAGCAGTCATCCATTGGATCTCAGTATCCTTGAGAAATTTTCAGTACTTATCTAGTGGGTCTCTTAGAGAATTTTGCTACGTTCATCTAGTGATTCTTGGTCTTCCTTTACATTTATCGCTACTTGTTCTTGAAATTTTCACTTATTCGTGAGAATGGGAGTTTCAGTAAGTGCATTCAGATAAGATCTTTTGATTTCCAACAAAAATAGTAAAGCCATGATCAACGAAGGCTTTCGTTCCGAGTTGCATGCGTTGCTAATTTAAGAGCAAAAGCAAAATTAGTTGAAACTCATACATATTGTATCTAAAAGGTCTGTTCATTAAGAAGAAAAAAAAAAAAAAAAACTCAGGTCTTGACTCTGACTCATTTGCAGTTAAAGTCTACATCTATCACAGTAGAACGTTGACTCCCGTTTTCTTTCTGTCATTATCCTTTTTTTAATAAATACCGGAGAGCGTGAGAGAAAGAGCTGCTATGGACTGCTACCTATTATGGAAAAGACTCTTAAGTACTATTTTTCATTTTCTTTCTATTTACTGGACGTAGTAGAGGCTTCTTTCTATTTACTGGACGTAGTAGAGGCATAGACAAAGAATACTCATCGTTTGCTCGGTTTTACAGGTGTGAAATCAGTTTTTCCATTAGAATGTCTGCTGAGAGAGAGAGAGAGAGAATCAACTTACGGCTCGTCTGTTGAGCTGTGCATGTGTGTGTGATCATAATGCCACGTGTCTTAAGCACCGCTGAGGTTGTTGTTCTACCCAGCTGTCTCATAATTAGCATGGGGTCCTCAAATATAGAAATGACTCATCGTCTACTACTTCTCCTTTTTATTTTTTTTTCTATTTCCTTATTTGCAAGGGTTTACTTTTTTCATTTTCTTCCCCTCCCAAGGGCTACTTCTTTCTGTATCGCTCTCCCACTTTATTGTCTGGCGAGCGAAAGAGGCAGACAGAATATGTATAGCTTGCGTCTAGGGGGTGTTGTACTCTCTCGTATTTTTAAAACTTCCACTAACGTAATGAAGAGATGTTATCTTCTGAGAGAAGAGAGAGAGAGAGAGAGAGAGAGAGAGAGAGAGTACGAGCATCTAGATGGGTGTCGTCGACTGTGCGTGGTCGTTGACCTCGTTTCACATGTGCCTGTGCGGCATGGCAAGCATTTGGTGGGATTTATTTACGTTCGTGGTGTTTGTCGCCTTTCACACACGGAGAAATATTGGGTTACTCCAGGCTGTGCTAAATATAAACGATGCATGCTTTACTCATTATTTTCTTTTCCCCTTTTTCTGCGCAAGCATCTGCCTGATTCACTCTTGGGTCCTCCTCCCCGAGCTGTGAGTTGTGATTAGCCTGAGGCGCTGGCGTAGGGATATGTTGTTGAGCCTTCGATTGTTATCTCTTTTTATTTGCTTTCGTTTTTTGTATCATCGTATTTACTTGGTATGTGTAGTATATTTATGTTTTTTGTTGTTGTTTAGACTCGTTGTTGTTGATTTTTTTTTTTATTTATTTATTTTTTTTTTTTGAGCGTTGCATTCGCTGATATTGTGTGACAAGTCCCTTCTTAATTTGTTATTGTTCCAATTTATACTAAGTATTCTTAATCTTCATTAAAAGAATAGTTATATTTATTTTTCTTACGAAGTAGATTCGGGATTATTACTTTTCATTACATTATTCACTATCATATTCACCCTCGTAATTGTTGTGCAATAATGATTGCTGTTCGTTTGCTGATGTTTGTATTTTGGTTAGCATGTTTGGGTAATGAAAGCATTGTCGTCTTTATTGTTACACTGCTTAGATTTCTTGATGTTTGTTTAATTTGTTCTTTTATTAATCATTTCAGTCTTAGTTAACCGTCTGTGTCCTAAGATTTTTTGAAACAGTAAGGTCAAATACAAAAATATGTATTTAACCGTATCTTGTCTATTGTGATCTTCAGTGTATTCCATTTTTTTTTAGGATTCGATTTGTTTTAGGATCCTCCTTTTCATACCATTAGAATTTTCTTCTTCACTTTTTAATCGTCTGGTCTTAATCTATTTTGAACAGTTAAAGACTCCTGACTGGCCTTCACACTTACAGTATAATCCTGCAGTTTATATATATATATATATATATATATATATATATATATATATATATATATATATATATACATACATGTACATACTTCATTCTTGCCCATTGCCGCGACCACCAGGATCCAAAAGTTTGCTGTAGGTAACAGAATAGTCACTGTAACCTTTATACCAATTGCGTCAGATATTCCTTCGTAGTCACCCACCTACATTAGCTGACCCCATTTGTTCTAAGTATATTTTCCTCTTTGTTTGCTTACAAAAAAATGGCTCATTTTTTAACCAGCAAGAAAACGTAACTTCATTAGATCTTCATGAAAATTCGAACGTGATGTAGTTCATGGTATTTTTTTAGGTCTGATTTCTAACAAAATTTTTACATTTATTTTCTCGCTATGGTAAAGATGGCAGCCACGATGTTTCTTCCATTCATTGATGATGACCGCCCTTTCGTGAAGCTGAAAACGATGTACGAGTTTGATCTGACAAATTGTCAGTGATTTGTGCCTCGGATAAATATGGTCAAATTCTACAGATTTCTCTCTGGAGATCTGAAGCTGTCGTTCCATTCAGGATTAAAGGCCTTTGAAACAATCGAAACATTCTCTATCATTGTGGAGTTAGGTTTCGGATACAAATAAGCTGTAGGTCCCGTTGCTAGGTGACCAATTGGTTCCTAGCCACTTAGAAATATCTAATCCTTCCGGCCAGCCCCAGGAGAGCTGTTAATCAGCTCAGTGGTCTGGTTAAACTAAGATATACTTACTTTTTTAAGTTAGGTTATTGTCATTTACAGTTAATAATTATTATTATTATTATTATTATTATTATTATTATTATTATTATTATTATTATTATTATTATTATTATTATTATTCAAGATGTGCAACCATTGATGTGGGACATGACTAAAGGCATTTAGCATGCAAAATAATTTCCCCCAGAATAGAATGGGTGAGAAGAGGGAAAGCAGAGGGAAGAACGACTCGAATAATTCAAATAAACAAATAAAAAACAATAAGTGTGTACATCGCGTGAACGTTGGCACCAAAACCTTGTATGGAATAAGCTAGGGTCCTTATCTGTGTCTCTCTTCTTTCCAATGAAGGGAAGGGAAGGGCAGAATACCATCTCCTCCATACACCAAACCGCTTGCGCTCATCAGCACCATTGCGTGCTCAAATATATTACTTGTCATTCTTACTTAGGATCTCGTAACACCTGGCTGCAATTGTTTCTCTGAAGCTAAGAAGACGACATCCATGTTGACATGTAAGTGTCCATATATATATTATATATATATATACACATATATATAGTGATCATCACCTCCAGCGTCGCGTGACGCAAAAGCTATGTTCTCAAATCATTGGTAGTCTTACTCAATTTTAACTCAAGAGAACCTTTACTGGATATCATTGTTCTTAAATGTTTGAAATGTTCACCGCCGCAAATCCTTTTCATCTAATGGTATTTCGACCCTTTATGCATACTGTCCTCATTACTGTTTTTTTTTTTTTTTTTTTTTTTTTTTGCAGGCTCATTTTGAATTCCATCTCTCAGAGTATATGCTGCAATCCTGTAAGCAAGCTATGCAGATCTTGTTTTATGCTGATTGAAGCAGCATCTTATGCATATTCAGAGTTTCTGTAATTACTCCAATCTGTACCTTCTCTTCCATATCCGACCACTAATTTCATATAATATCTGTGAGAAGGGCAAACGGCCGAAGTGAAATAATATTACTTTGTAACCGCGCCCACCGCCCCCTTATTTACCTCAGTTTCTTTTGACGAGACCTCATCATTAACTTTGCTTCTACTGCGTTCATAAATAATTTCAATTAGCTTTATATAGTTCACCTGACTGCTGTAGTGACGCAAGACCTTCCTATATGATTACTCTGTGGGTGCTGCCAGATGCCTTCTATAGTAGATTCACATCAACCGTGCATTTGATTCTAGGCCAGTCCCTTACGACGCTCCTGATTGGCTATTGATAAGCCAATCACAGGGTTGGAAACTCTCAGACACTCTCGAGAGTTCACAAAGGTAGGATCTAAGTTCTAGGTCTCCTTAGGAATACGTCTGTCAAAAGTATCCCTCAGGAGAGGTGGAACATAAATCCTGCCTATGTGAACTCTCGAGAGAGACTGAGAGTTCCCAGCCCTGTGATTGGCTTATCAACAGCCAATCAGGAGCATCGTAAGGGACTGGCCTAGACATCAAATGCACGGTTGATGTGAATCTACTATAGGAATCAACGAAAACCCCTCAGAAGGGATTTTTTAACGCTACCACACGGAATGTTTTAGCACAAAAATTTAATCTGCACAACTCCTTCCTTATAAGTATACAGAATATTTTCATTACTACACTCAGTCCAAGTCACTTTCCTTTGGTACTGCCTTAGCTTTGATTACCCATTCCCAGTCATCAGGCTTGCGTGTGCATCTATTATTCCACAAAACAGTTGGGCTAATACATAATATATATATATATATATATATATATATATATATATATATAAATATATATATATATATGTATATATATAGTATGTGTGGATGATAATATGCATATGTGGTTCCTCGTAGTTACTTTGCTAGAAATTTAGAAATTTTGGAAACTTTGGCCTCACCAGAGAGGAAGCCTGGATTTGATTCCCGACTGACGCAGCCAGGTTTAGTTATAGTCCATTCAAGCCTCTTGGTCCCTTTGTCGTCAAAAGCGAGGAATTAAGTACCTTGAAGTTAGTCGACTATGGTATATCATGGATGATGGCATGAGGCTAGCAAGCCAATTCCAAAAAACGCTTACTGAAAACTGGAAGTTGCTCCAGATTGTATAATTATATATATATAGTATATATATATATATATATATATAGTATAATATATATATATATAATGCATGTGAAATGGTACGAAAGAGTAATACACGTATCAAGTATGTGAATGTTGTTTATGTTGTTAAATGTATCATAAATGGAGGTTCACTTGAATTTTACTGGAATGAACATCAGAATGGAACAGGCTATACGTGTAGCAATGAAGCTCATGCCCAAAATTAGTATTTAGGAACTTACAGCTGATTCTAGGAGCCAAGTATGAGTAGAAGTCGGTACCAGTGAGCTCCAACAGAGTAACTGAAATGTATATAGACTCACGTAATTTAACTATTTGCCTTCATGCTTCAAGCAGAGGGAACGTGCCCGGTACGTGAGCTGCCAAGGCAAATATAATTTTGTTCAAGGCATTAGAAATGAGATGATCATTTCAGTGTATGGTATGCCTAGATATAATACCAACTAACAAAAATTACTATAATAGGACAAAATCATTCGAGCTTATCTCACACAATTAGCCACTTATGTCAAGAAATGCATTCACTGGGTGGTTATCATTACATCGGTCGTGTGAACTTTGTATTGGGTCGGAACCGCCAAGAGATGTAATAGGTGGTTGAAGTTAGGTTAGGTTAGGTGACTAGAAATCCAAGTCAGTCAGTTTTGAAAGTAGGGAGAGTTGGTTATCCTGGATAAGTTCATAAGCACTAGTTCTCGAGGCTGTCCCAAAAGACCGTGAGTGCTGGGTTGTTTCTTCCTGAAGGTATAATTTTTCTTAAATATTTTAATTGTGTTTGAAGTATGGCATTTGGAAACTTTATATGGTGTATTATATGGAATCTTGAAGTCATCTCAAAATTTGAGCAAGGCTTCCTCATTTTGTGTCTCGGCAGACCGAGTTAATACGTATCCTTCGAAATTGAAACAGTTCTCGAAATAGAGGGTTCCTTTCCCTGTAGTGAACTTGTGCAAGGAAGGTGCTTTCAGTGAAGGCCTCTGAATACCTGTTTTTGAATGTTATGAGAAGGAACTTAGGAGAGTACATAGATTTGGCACCAGTTTCGCTGAATAACTATCTCAAGTTAATCATTTATTAACTTCTGCAAAATAATTGCGCAACTCCATCTAGCCCTGTAAGATAAAAAGACTCACTGAAGAGGAAACCAGCATTTAGATCACGTGATCTAAGGGATGGATATAAGATATAATCTCTCCAAATTTCTGTCACAATTTGCTTTTAAAATTTTCCTCAGAAGTAAGTCATATGTCCTATGATATTATTCATCCTTCTTTCCTGACGTTATAGCACAAACAGCAAGTCGAAGGAATGAAAATTTCACACAATACTTGTCGGCAATAAAGAGAACTTTGATATATACTTCAAGAAAAGCACAATTGTCCTTATTAATGTTACTCTTCTTGATCATTTAGCGATCCAAAGTCTGTAGGTATGGAAATGCAAATAATGCTCCGAAATAATTGGTAGCCGTTAATACATATTCCGTACTTATTCAGACCGCCCAAGAACAAAGATGAACGTCAGGTCGCATCAAGACTACTACCTGTGTGATCGTCTCATACACTTTTAATATGAAGGAGGTTCAAGGCATTGCCGTGGATCCTGAAATAAACGTAAATTATTATTCACGTTTTGTGGAGTATTTAAGTGTCCAAGTTATTTAAGACCTCGTGGCTTCTTACGTTCCAGTTTCAGTGAAGCTGATCCCAAGAACTGAAAACTTCTCAAAGTGCTTACTGACTAACTTTATATTCCTTCCTTGTTTTTTATTTACTTTTATTTGTTAATTTATGACCACACAAGAACTTTGGACAGTATAATGGTGTAAATGATATTTTATATGCAAGTAGTCTTCACAAAACTGAGGCCATGGGCACTTGAGAATTTTTGTAATTTCAGATATGTAAATAACTCCCTTTTTGAAAGTCGACATCACAGAAGCGAAGCTGATGACGAATTGTGTAAGGAGGTTTAATTAATAGTTTGAAAACCACGCAGTGGTTAAAAATTGAGAGAAAAACTATAAAAAGAAGTTACACACCCTTCTCGGTTGAGTAGTCTTTGAGTTCAGAAGTCCACACCGGGATAGTTATTTACCTCAACACTAGAATTGCCCGCGATTTGCCACGGTGCAAAACCCATTCTGGCGTTTGACTGGCTTAATCCATATCAATCAATTAGCAAACCTCAGGAGACTGATGTTGGCAGTAGTGGTTGGCGCTGTGGACATTGAAAGTAACAGTGGAAAGAAATACATTAGAAAGGGCAATGAAATTTCTATAAATAAAAATTCTGAAACTAATGAAGAATTTTAAGTGACCCAACAAGTTGGAAAGATTTTCAAACTACTGAAAATAAAGCCAAATATCTGAAAATTTTATACTTTGAAAATACTGAATAATTAATTATGTCAGACTAGGTAACATTTTGACACTAGTGAAAAGAACCGAGATCTGTAGAAAACTTTTATTTACTAAAAGAAACACCCAGATTTCTTGATTATTTACAAACCTGAAAACTGCGACCAGATTACTAAAACATTTGATAGAAAGGAAACCAAATGTCTTAAGAAGAATACCCAGAAAAGTTATGGTATTTTTCCTTTTTATATCAGTTTACAAAATGTCATTTTGTTTGGTGGAGCTATTATGAAAAGCAACTCCAAAATAGATAAAATCAGCAGATTAGACTGAAGATGTATTAGACATTATTTATGCACCTAAATATATAATTGTTTTGTCATTGTTAATAAGTGTCATTGTTGCATTTTTTATTTGCACCCATTGTTAATGGATTTTTTTCCTTTTAAGAAATTAATCAAAGGTTATGAAACTATTTTAATCTGAATGAGCAGTTCATTCATGGCAAAGTTCGTTGATTGATGACTTGTTGCGTGTTCGGTTGATTGATTGCAAGGTTAATTTTGAATTGCTGGTATGTCGTGAATCCCCTTCATAATAATAACGTTCTGTCCCAAATTCGTTACATTGCATTGTTTACTTCACTTGCAATTACGAAAGGCAGCTGATAAACGCCCTGACGGTACGTCCACATGTGCATATGGCTGCACAGAGGTGATCATTCACAAACTGATGTACAAACTCACGCTCACCCACTATCCTCTACGTGCATGTTGCCATTTTGGAGTTTTATCGAGGACATTACACTTTAATTATTTTGTCACCATAGTTTATAACTTTAATGTTTTCTTCCTGTTTGTCATTGGAGATTTTAGATTTTGGCCCAATCATAGGTTTTTTGTGGTTGACGTAATCATCCACAGGATGACTTATAAACTATTGAAGGTTTGGAGTGGGGTTGTTGCAGTTGCAACATCTCGCAAGACAGTCTCAGGTAATATTGTAATTTGATACAATTTGTGACAGCGGTATGGCACGTGCTGTGTTTCAGTTTCCATTCAAGTCTTCGATGCTAATTTGGTATACAATTTTTACGTATTAGGGTGAAATATGTTTTGTTGTCATTCCGGTCCCCGTGAAGCAATAGCGTGGTGGCCTGAGTAGTCTGATAAACCGAGTCGGTACCGAAAGGGTAGCGACTGTAGGAGAGAGAGAGAGAGAGAGAGAGAGAGAGAGAGAGAGAGAGAGAGAGAGAGAGAGAGAGAGAGAGAGAGAGAGAGAGCGTTAGTTTTAAAGAAAGACACTAAATGTAATCATGGAGTAAATATGTTCCTTTCTTGTTAAAATTAATTGAATTCAAAATCTTTCCTTCAGAATTCTCATTTCAAGATGCTACAGTGTAAAAAAGGAAAAAAGGAAAAACCTAACCGAACCGAGCACTGGCTCAGCCTGCGGAAGAACAACCAAGTGATCATTGGGGGAAGTGGTCGAAACGAGTGAAAAACCCGCCCAAACTTTTGAAGTGAGAGGGGAGGGTGGGTGGGTGGGTGGGAGGGGGGAGGAGAGAGGATGTTGTCGGCAGCAACTCTCCGCTGGCTGACGCACACATATGTACACTCACATTATGCACACACATACACATAACACTGCGATCAAGTCGCAGACAGAGAAAGAGAGGGAGAAGGAGATTTGGAGAGCGCTAACTTCTAAATTTTCATTTTAAATTTCAGCCACTTTTAAGCGATTTATAGTGTGGCGATTAACGGCCTGAGAGTGCATTCTTGATGCCGTTGTTGTATTTGAGGTCTGATCTCAAGGTAGCTGTGCAGCTCTCAGTCTCAGTGGAATGAGCTTCTCAGTTGCTGTTGTAACCGAAAAGCCGCTGCAGTGTGCGTTGTTTTATGCCATGTCATGGTGGACGTTATTTTTCCTAAAGTGTAACGAAAACTAGTCCTTAGTTTGGACATTCACTTGCCTCTTATGGCTCTAGTTGAGTGGACTTCCTCGAGTATTTCCCCCTTTTTTTATTGGTTCTTTGCTCTTGGTGATACTTATTGTAAGTTACGATTTTCCAATAATATGATGAAATTCCGTAGAAAAGCTAAACGAATCGTCGATTACTCTATCAGAAAATACGGCAACAGTTAATGTTTTGGAGACAGGTGTTAAGTTGGATATGATCAACTGACAAAAGGGTAAGCCTACGCCTGTGAACCTCTTCGTGGCATTGTCTTTGATAACGAGGTCAATTTCCATTATGCTTTTTTCTTCATTCGTAAATTTAAACTTCACTCCTGTTCTTATTGTAAAATGTAAACATTTGCCAAATTAACAGACGAAAGAAAGTCATCTGGAAAGTGTGAATGATGTCATTCGTAAAGATAACAGAATTTCACACTATGTATAAGTACATACATAGGCTACACACACGCACACACATATATATATGTGTGTGTAGTAATAATATTATGAGCATTAGATACATCTGTCCGAGTTTGCTCATAATTTGAACACTTAGGGAAATTAAAATAGTACTGCAGGAGAAGGCCTTGTTTTTAGTCCAAGAAAGTAATTGAACTGAATGTTGAAATTCAATCATAATAATGGAGGAGCTACTGAGTAAAAGCTCATTCTTATATTGGTTTATGCGGGGTTCCTTGTGCCCTTTAAATTACACACACGATAGCAGTGTTTTAGCTTTGACTTTATTCATGTCAAAATAAGCTTGGAAAGACAGTTTTTGAATTCTAAGCCTGTATACTAAAGTGAGATTAGTATGAAGATCCTTCTACCCATCTCTTGCTCTCTCACCCTCTCATTATATGTTCAAGTTCAGTATGTGTATTAGAATTTTTTTTTTCCAAGAAACATGGCTTTAGGAATGATAAATATTTAGGGAGTATATGTTTAACCTATTCCAAGATTGTAAAGTCTATCGTTGAGCCACAAAGCATAATTTTTCTAGATTACCCTTTTTGTTAATTAGATATATTTAAACAAGTCTGTTGAATTTATGACAAAGCAACGATATCATACTGATGATTATATTTTGTTTGAGGATGCAGAACACATTTTTTGCAATGGGTCTTTCTAGTTATGAGATTCTATAAATAATACTTAAGATATATATGTCAGTGTATTGTAAGTATATTATGTTTTTCAAAAAGGAAATAAGTATTAAATATAGAACGGCCTTCCTCTGTAATCTATTATGGTATGATAACTCCCTGAAATGTATTTTCGTAGTAACGAACTCAAATCTAGATATGTAGGATGATAAAAAAAAAACAGTATCCTTCTATTTAAGAAATTATTAGTGACCATGATTCTGATACATGAGAGGAGTCTGGCTTTATTTCAATTGATCCTGTGGGAATTAGAACAATGATTTATCACATTTTTAATATAGATATGTCACTAAAACTACCAGCTGTTCTGTACACACACACAGACACATAGTGTATATATATATATATATATATATATATATATATATATGTCTCTCTCTCTCTCTCTCTCTCTCTCTCTCTCTCTCTCAATTTCTATATATATATATATATATATATATATATATATATATATATATATATATATATATATAAATATAATGCTGCGTGCTTATTTGTGTTA
Source organism: Macrobrachium nipponense (assembly GCF_015104395.2). Classification (NCBI taxonomy): domain Eukaryota; kingdom Metazoa; phylum Arthropoda; class Malacostraca; order Decapoda; family Palaemonidae; genus Macrobrachium; species Macrobrachium nipponense. Next base: position 21,703,835 of record NC_087208.1, read on the forward strand.
TACCAACGCTGAGTAAAAAAAAAAAATTTTAATGCGGAATCTAAGGGATGATGGGGGAAAGATCGACCTTCATACTAGTATTTATCTTTAATATGTTTCAAAACTCATGTCCTGCTGATCCTATTTAAATACAGTTCTGTGTTTGTGTGTGAAAATCATATATGAATTACTTGTGTGTTTAGTGCCTAGAAATTTCCATCTAAAGTGAGATTTTGTTGTATGATATATATATATATATATATATATATATATATATATATATATATATATATATATATGTGTGTGTGTGTGTGTGTGTGTGTATGTAAATGTCAAGAAGTGAGGTAGTACCTACACGCCAAAGGTGATTGGTGCTGTGTGCATGAGAGGTTTGTCTCGGTGTTCATGAACGTTGTTTGTAGGTAGGAGCTAAAGTTATGGAAGAAGTTCCCTGCACAGGGAATTCCTCCAAGATAGAGCCGTTCTAGTTTGAATGTGGCAGTGATCGTTCTTTTATATTCTTTGGAGCCCCCTTCCTCCGTTTATGGGAATTTATAATATGTATGCGTGTATGTATGTAGGTAGGTAGGCATATATATATATATATATATATATATATATATATATATATATATATACATATATATATATATATATAAATATATATATATGTGTGTGTGTTTGTGTGTACATTGTTTATTTTGCATTAAGAAGTTTAAGCACGCGTAGTCCATTTAATCTTTTACCCTGTGGCGTGTACACAATGTCCCGTTAACATGTGTGTGTGTGTAGTACGTTCGGAGTACAGAGGCTATTTTTATGTTTCTCGTTGGAGTTAACCACTGACCATCATATTGTGTTTTGATGATGCTGGATACTGTCGTGTAAAATGAAAGACATACACAGTTTTTAATTTTGTTTCATGCCATTTGTGATTGATTGTCGTGTTAAGGTGAATGAAAGAAATTATTAGATTTATTTGTAGGTGTTGTATTAATATTGTCATGATTATAATATGAACAGCTCAATGGTTTGAAGACTATAAATAGGGTTTAGAATTTTAAATTTATAAGTTTTATTTGTCAAATTGAGAATCTGTTGACAGTTTTATCGGTATCTGGAAAAGGGACAAATTTATTGAAATGTAAAAGTGAAATTGTCATAAAGATGACTTTACCTTTTACCACCTCATACACTATGTGTGTATGTGTATGTGTGCATATATAATTATATATGTATGCATATGTATGTTTACTATACTATAATTATGTATATATATGTATTATGTACTGTATGTATTATATGTATATATATATATATATATATATCATATATATATATATATATATATACGTATCAACCGTTTTATAATAAATGAAACTCAGTGTGAAATAATGTGAGTAGAGAAGTAATCTCTCACGGTTGACTAATTTACCAGAATCACTGTGGTAATTTACTAATTTTTAATTTACTAATAGAGCAAAAAGCAATTATTTTGATGCTTTCTTCATTCTTCTAGTTGAACAAAACTAAATGATGTTTTATGCCAAAAGGTTTCACAAGACTATAATATATATATATATATATATATATATATATATATATATATATATATATATATAGTATGTACATACATATATACTAAGATATATTGATTATATAATGTTGGATATGTGTGCATGTGTTTGCGCAGATAATAGATATGAAAAATCGCAGTATAAATGAATTCAGCATCTCCGTTTATAATCTTCGAAGGACGTGTGACTTATTTCTATAATAGGCAGCTGGAACAGCATCCTTTTCTTATGGTGTACTTGATAATGCCGGCCACACTACTTTTCTCTGTAAGGTACGAACAGACAGGTGCTTCCTTCACTGTGTATAAGTATTGCTGTTGGCATGACAGGTGTATGAATGCATTTCGATGGTGCCTGATGCCGTGAGCAGGTGTTGAATTTGTGGATGAATACTTTTATTTATTTATTTATTTATTTTAGTTAATCAATTCTGAATCTTACCAGAGGCCGTCGGGCGGGTAACCAACTACCCAGTGTAGCTTCAACGGGATGACAGTCAGTCAGAACAGGCTAATTATTGGAATCGACCACGAAGTCAATGATAGGCTCGACTCTGAATGACTGGGGATTTTGCAGTTTTTTTTTTATAATATATTCTAATTTTGGTTCTCACGAGTTTTTCCTATGCATTCTACCTGCAAGATTAGATGGGTCTTTTCATATAAAAAATCTCAATGCCAGCTAAATACTCCTGGGTGCCCATTATTATTATTATTATTATTATTATTATTATTATTATTATTATTATGAAGCATTGTAAAAGCAATCAATCCACAAAATCTAATGTACCCATATCAAAAGGAAAAACAAAACGAATATGAATACAAATGATTGGCCAGCCAAAGTAACGATAATTTCATCCTTGTGCACCTCGCCCTTTCCTTTATAATTTGATATCACCGTACTGTGATTACCATATGCGTTCGTCATGTGGGATAACAACCGACCAAGAGGACTTCACTTTTTAATGGCCTCATTTTCGCTGAAAATATATTCGGAGCTTCCTTGCACACCAGGTATAAATGATTAATAGAAAGGTTTGATACAAGTGTGAAAAAAAAGTCACTGTTCCATTCACCCTCTGACTTCTGACCCTGTGCAGAAAACATATTAAAAGTAGATGAGCCTTTCCCGTTCATTTTGTTGTAAGCTGCCTCGCGCTCTGCTATACAAATAAGCCTGGGAAAATTGTTTTTGTATTTTAGGCCATTAAAAGATGATTCTTCCTTTATGAACTTTTTTAATATTGTATTTTCAAGATATGTTTATTATCATTCTCATTTTTATATTTTATTGATCTTTCGTGTATACGGAGACCACAATTCCCAATGCAACTTTTCCGTATTTTATCGTTAGTCATAATATATCAACACCATCATAGGAACAGATCAGAAGGCTTCTCGCTGACCCGCAAGAAAATAAAGCAGTTGGTGGAAGGAAAAGAACTGTTTTTAGGAAGGTGAAAAGCTTCTAAAGATAATTCTTTGGTTCTGTGAGTCACATGATACCGGTTTTCCTACAATCTCGTATCATAGGATGATATCCTGTCTTTGTCATATAATGATTACACATCACAGTCACCTTGAACCTCATTCCAATACAAGCTACTATAATCTATATCACTTTACTTCTAGTTGAACAGTATTTGTCCTAAGTTGAGATTATCTTGTATGACAGCTGTGGATTATGAAACTAAAGGTAGATCGAATTCTGTACTAATTGTTCGGTATATTTTCTGTGTATAATTTTGCTAGAAATGGTTAGTGTTAGTTAAAATGGTTATTTTATTCGGAAAGATCAAAATGACCATCCATTTTTTTTATCTGTCTGTTAGATGTTAACTGTGTCTTCAAGATACGAAACGCCCAGGAAGTAATTTGTTATGAGACGTGCTTTTGGGATGGTTGTGTAAAGGTCTTGCTGTTCTTGATCATCTTTGCTTTAATGTTTCGTTCTGCATTTCCTATAAACAATGGCACGATGTCTGTATCGTCAGGTCATACCTAGTCCTGATTAGAAAATAATCGTAACAAAATTAATATTGCATGTTGTTTTTTCCTTTGACTTATTCATAATTATTACAATTAAAACGCACTTTTATTAGTTGTATTGTGTTTGGTCATATGTTCGTATTTCATCTATGTCTCACGTTATTCGTGTATTTTCTTTGTTTTTATATTTCATCTTACCTCAACGTAGTTGGCCATGAGTCAGCAGATATTGAACCCAGAGGGAAAGTTAGTTCCAACCGTCCAAGCATTTTATTCGCCCTTTGAATTATAGTTGGTTCTTAGTGGTTGTGGGGTCTGACTATGTATTAATTTTTATTGTGCTGAAAATATTCTCTCTTTGAACTAGTTTCTAACACCTTCGTGCTCTAGATCCGCCAACCAGTGCGGATTTGACTACAATTGTGGGTGGGGCTAAAAGAACAAAACAGTGTCCTGTGAATCCGATGACACTCACGTTTTATAAAACACAAATACAATGGTCATCCACATGACACGTCTAATCACTCAGGCAATACGAGAGCTTACATTTTATTAATAAGCCCATCCTCTGGAGGTCAACAAGAACACACCCTTGACCCTAGCTGGCCAGTGACCTTAACAGTCGGGTTTGTGTGCCGATCACGGCCTAGCCAATCTGCGTTCACCCTCCAGATGGCATTCCTAGTTATCTGTACTTACGAGAGAAAAATATGCCCCACTGTCCCTTGGCATAGCTTTGAGCTCTAGGAAGCATTGTCCACATTCACTTGGGAGGCGCCAGTTACCGTTGCATAATTGACTACACGTTTCCTGAACTGCTATGCTTTTGATAGCCACACCGGAATGCAGTCTACTGACAAAGGTTGTGACTTGAGCCCTGAAACAGAGCTCCTGGTAGTGACTAACTTTGGCCGTTCAAAGTAAACTGGGTGCCAGAGAGTATGTTGAGTGATAAAACTGCTCAGGAATACTGCCCATATGCACTTTGGGGGAACCGATTCCTGTTTCATAATTGACTAGACATTTCCTAACCCATGCTCCAAAGGAACCCAGTTTAGAGACGAAGATCGCAACTTAAGCGTTGGTAGTATAAGACAGAAGTGTCCAAAAAGTCAAGGGGAAAAGTGACTTTCTTTGTACATCAGTGTACTTCAGTTTGTATCACTGGTTGTGACCTATTACTTTGAAAACTGTTCTGGGTGATTTTGTCATTGATAATTGTTGCAACTGTAATCTCTGCGTGGTCATGTTGCATAATCAGTTACTAACGAGTAAAAGCTGATGTGAAGTGTTTCTAAACAATTTAAAGCATTTAATTATCATTGTGTCTCTATATAAGGAGGACTGATATATCTCTGAATTGTCATGTTACACACCAATGAGTTACTAGTTTGTTGTAGCATTTTCTGTAAACATTTTTGAGTTTGTGGAAAGTCAGAAACAGCAGTTAACTCCCCACATAATAGACTGCATTTATTGCAGCAAGTATGACGATAATACATTTTTATAAGTTAATTGTCTGAGTAATGTGATCATTGGATCACTTGAAATATAGTGCTTTTAAGAATTTTCTGTGTGAATACGATAGAATGTCAGTAGCTGTGTATCTGGTGAAAGTCAGTAGCCGGATGGTTTGAAGTTATTCAAAGAAGAGCAAAGACTGCATCGAAGAAATTATTGGCGCATGATTAGATAATAAATGCATATATCTCACCAAAGGAAAGAGCCAAGAATGTCAAGTAGTACAGGAAGGTGTTATCAGAGAAATATTGTGTTAATGAATGAGGGCGTTTAGTTGATGTTATGAGATTTTTTTTTTCTGTTGAATTTTTTTGGTTAGTTTGCTGCTCTCCTTGTGATTTTAATTGTTCATTGTTTTCTGTATAGGTAAAGGTCCGTGTAGCAACAAAGGATTAAGTTAAATAATAGATGGATATGTCCTGTTCATTCTGTAGTGACTGTTGATTTTGATCAACTAGGTGTTGCAATTTCTGAGGGCTTGAGTTTGATCTGGACAAGCGTTTCAGGTCTTTCTTATTTTTATCTTTTGCTCACATTCTCGTTATTTTGTATTGCCTTCCACCTCGGTGTAATTTTGAGAAATAAATATTTAGTATTTGTCCCTCTGGATTTTCGTTTACCCTTATTGACCACTGAGTGGAAAAGACCGATTCCTTTTGTATACTTAATTAGAGCTAGTCAGAAGGCGATGTAAATTTATTTAATATTTTTTTATTATAGTAAACAGGTATTTTGCTGTATTGAAAAATGAAATAGAAGGATTAACAGTTTTGGCTGTGAAGTTAACTATACATGTTAATATGAATATTGTGTGAGTGACCTGAGAAGTAGTATTTTTAATACCGAGTCTGTAAATTTAAAAAGAAATAAGAAAAAAAAAAGTCTTCTTATGGCAACTGCAAAATAAAGGAAGTAAGTTAAATGTAAACAGCACGGTACTTATTCTTGTCGTAGATAAGGGCTTTTGCCAGGATATAGTCCATAATACAAGTTTACGTTATGTTTATTGATGTTGCAAGAAAAGTTCTAGATATTGGGGGAGTGCAGTATGTTGGTACTTTTTGTTTACCTCAGTGATGACGCAGCCAAAAGAAGCTTTTACAACACGTTTTCTCATTTAATTTCTCCTTCAGGATCTGCACACACGCACACTATATATATGTATGTATGTATGTAATATAAGCTCCCTTCCTTTTGATTATTCCTATTTATTAACCTATCTTGGCGTGGTGCGCTCAGGTGTACTACAGCCTGAAGGTCCGCATCCCATTTGGTTATGACAGGGAAAGAGGGGCTGGTGCATCCCGTGCTGTCTCAGGTGCAAGCAGGCTCATTTGCATAAGCGCGTTTCTAGTCCAGAAGAGCCTCGAACTTTGCCCACGATTTGCAGTAACAGATAATAAGGAAGATCAAGCAATGGGATGAGGGTGGAAATGGTAGATAATGATGATGGGATAAGAAAGGGATGCAAGATGGCAGTTGCGGAAGAGGCAGCGGTGTCAGAGAAGTAGCAGTAGCTGTGGATGTTGGTGATGTAACGTTATATATATAATATAGTCGCACAGACTACAGTACTCCGGCTTTCGTAACAGTGGTCGTATTAATTGTGGATCCATTTTGAAGCTGGATTGACCAGCTTGACAGCAGCAGAGTAAGTGATACGGAATGATGCGAAGAGAAGAGATGAAGAAATCCGGTAGAAATAGAAGAGAGAAAAATGAATGCATAAAGGAGGTTGAGAAGCCTCTAACAATAAAAAGCCCCCTCCCCTCTACCCCCGCCGTCCCCTCATCTCCCCCCAACCAAGATCCCTGCCGTAGCTGCTGCCACCACCACCAACACACGTGAATCATAACTGTTCACGATTCAGCTCCCTCTTCTTCTTCTCCGCCCCCACCCCTCCCTCATCCCCTGTCCCTTCATCCCGACTAGACTCCGTCACCTCCCCCGTCCGCATCTTGTGGTCTTACGTAACACATTTTTCTTTGCATCTGTTCATATCAAAATTAAGTTTTTGTATATTTATCACTTTACAAACTTTTTTCATTTCTTCGCCTTTTTCTTGAAAAAACCTCTCTCTCTCTCTCTCTCTCTCTCTCTCTCTCTCTTACTATAATAATCTACAGCAAGTTAGTAAAGACATTAACTCTCCCTCCCCAGAGGGGGCAACTATAAACGTCGTTGATGATAACAAAATACTGGTCATTACGATATTTTTACCACGGTTAGACAACGATGCAGTTTGTCTGAAAGAGAGTTTGGAAACAAAAACCTCTGAACACTTTATGAACACTTCAGTCAGAGCTTTAGTTCATCGAGAGGTAATATAAATGATGGTCATGACGCGTTTTGTCATGATTACCAGATCTATTTGTAGCAACTATTATCCAGCTTCACTTTAACTCCAGTTCTGTGAAAGTCAACTCCCTGAAACAAATCGTCCTCAAGCCTCCCTTCATTTTCCTTATTTAGATCATTGTCTTTGTATGTGTGTGAGAGAGAGAGAGAGAGTCACGACGATCATAGTAACATAATATTGATGGTAGTTTATTTTGGATACATCATTTTGTTCTTCGTGAACTGACTGACTGATTCGTGCTTGAGGTATGTCCTGTTATTATGTCAGTGTCATAATTGATAATGATTAAAAAGTCATTGTAGAACCACATAAGTTTTTTAGAATATGCAACCCCTTTCAATATTTGCCCCGGCTGGGAAATATATTTCACTGGTAGGGAAGTTGCTATTTGGATTAATTAGACGATTTCTTTTTAGCTAATTCTGCAGGGATAGTAAATTCTCTTTCTCGCCAACTATACTCTCTCTCTCTCTCTCTCTCTCTCTCTCTCTCTCTCTCTCTCTCTCTCTCTCTCAGCTGCAAAGGTTGAAAGAATACAAAGCTAGGTTTTTAGACTAAGGCTGTGATGGCAATATAGGAATGAATTCGGCCATACTGCTAACAAAGAACATTATATTGATGAAGAAATAGAAGGAGAGAGAGGTTGGGATGAGGTTGTTGGCCACATACCCTTTATAGCCTTGTTTGTGAACTGCCATAGTCGTTTAACTACCAGATACTAATGCCCAAGTTAGCAAAGACAGAAGGGGGCTTGGTCCAAAAGAGCGTAGCTCTGCAGCCAATTGTACTTTTGATTGGCAAGCGAGGATGTTACCGAATTAAACATATATATTATTTATATATTACACACACACACACACACATATATATCTATATATATATATATATATATATATATATATATATATATAGATGGTTTGTGTGATTGTTGTGTGCTAAATAATTGAATACTTATGGTGAAGGACAGTCGTGTGAACATTCTACAGTTAACTTACCTGCGTTAGTATACTGAATGTCCGTATAAATGTGTCCATGCAAAAGCCTTCGGTAATAAAAGGGGAATATTCGTCTCTCTCTCTCTCTCTCTCTCTCTCTCTCTCTCTCTCTCTCTCTCTCTCTCTCTCTCTCTCAGATAAAAACGCCCTCGTAGGCACTATGTATTTGGACGTACTAAGGTAAAAACTATATTTTTCTCTTTTTTTATTGGTTTGACCGCCAGCCAGCGAAAAGATCAAGTGTTCTCTCTCTCTCTCTCTCTCTCTCTCTCTTCTCTCTCCTTCCGATCCTGCGGTTAGGGGTATTTATGCTAAACCCCCTCTATCTTTTTTTTCTTCTTCCCTTTTTTATCGTTTTTTTCATCTCCCTTTTTTACTGAGTTGGTGCAGCACACGCTCGCTCCTTGCCCGTATTGTGTCTGGCAATTGTGGTATGTCTCACGCATAACCATATGTATGTACTGCGCCCCGCTTCCACTCTAATCTCTTGTTAAGGGATGGTTTGTGTAGTGCGCGCGCTTTTGGCATGGAATGATGTGGTGGGACATTTTTTTCATCTCTGCCTTTCTCACTTTCTTTCTTTCTTTTTTTTTGTCGTCATTTTCATCATCATTGCTGGGGTTGATTTTTTTTTTTTTTACCGTCAACATTATTATTGTTGATGGTTTGTTGTCGATTGTAGATATTAGCTCTATTAACCGTTGCAATTTATTGTTGTTATTATCGTTGTTATAATAGCATAGTTACTGTTGATACTGCTACAGTTTAAGCAGTTTTTTTTATGATTCATCCGACGTTGTTCTGTACCCTTTGTTGTTTCCGTTTTTCCTGCGTAGAAATGTTCGCGCGTGACTAGGCCAAGTTTTATCCCCCGTTTTTTCTTTTTTTCTTTTTCTTTTTTGCCGTCTCTTTTGTAATGTCGTTCGCGTTCCCTTTACCCGTTTTTCCCTCGTTCTTATTGGCTATCCATTCATGTCCAGTGCTGGTGACGTACGGGAAAAAGAGAGAGAGAGAGAGAAAGTGCAATATTTGGGTTACACGAGGGTTTTTTTAAAGGTGGCAAACTGGAAAGAGAGACATTTTTTTTTTAGTTTTAAAGAGAATTCTGTTTCTCATATTTTCTTACATTGAAAAGAAATGTTGAAGATAAAAATGCATGTTATTACTATGATGTTTTATCAGTATTCACTGCCAACGGTATATCAACCATTAATGAATTCATGGGTATCATCAGGGTTAAAATAGTTCTATAATGGGAGTACTTCCTCATGTACTAGAGTGTAATAAGATTAAAACTATTATAGGCCTGTTGATAACCATGAGGTAATGACGGAAACAGCTGCTGGCATGGAATGATAAATGGAACTTCATAGCAACATTTTTCTTCTTTACCTTGAATTTTCCCGTGCCCCACAACACATCATATATATATATATATATATATATATATATATATATATATATATATATATATATATATATATATATATGATAAAGGAAATTTCAAATTTCGACTTTTATGTGTCTTGTAATGTTTCCCAGTATTTTTATTTAACTGTTTTTTTTTTTTTTTTTTATCTTCGTGGAAGCCTTTCAACCTTGTTGCACATCATGGGTGTTTCTCATTCTGAGTAACAATACGAGTAATCCTCCTCTTATGACGTTGCTTTGAAGTGTAATAATAATGGCGATATCAGAACAAAGATTCCAAGTCATCTCCATAAAGTTTTGTGCAAATGAAAATATTGAAATGCATAACTTAAGACCCCAGGGGATGCCGGTTGTTGTTGCCTGTTTGCTCGCAGTGGCAGTTATTTTACTCTATGAATTATTGATATTCCATAAATGGTGGCTGTCGACATTTTCCTGTTTTCTCACTTTCCATCTTTCATCAGAAGTCACTAGGAAGTTACGAAGAGAAATGGTGATGTAATAAGAGCTTCACAGTATTTGCAATAGTTAGTCAGATGATTTCAGGGATGCTCTTGTTCTTTCCTTGAATTTGAGGTTTTCCATCCATGTCTCTCTAATAGAGAGAGAGAGAGAGAGTGGCCGAGTAAAGTTGCCGTGTTGAAAGTCCAGCCGGAAACCCAAAGGCACCTGGAAATAAAGTGCTTGATTGAAACGTAAAACTTCGGTGCGTTAAAGAGGAGCGCCACTTTGATACCAAACTGTGTCTATGTACTGTACATGTTATCACATTCTCTCTCTCTCTCTCTCTCTCTCTCTCTCTCTCTCTCTCTCTCTCTCGGCGCGTGAAAACACCCCTTTAACGTGAGGAATATTTCAACGAAACGAAGCATAACAGTCGGAATAGGACAAGTTCCACTTTCTCTCTCTCTCTCTCTCTCTCTCTCTCTCTCTCTCTCTCTCTATTGAGAATTAAGACAGGCAAAGGTTTTCATAACTTCTGGTAAAGGTGCGTTGAACGGACTCATGATCTTATGCCTGTTTATTCTAAAATTCGCCAAGCTTACAAATATACCTCTGACCCTGGTCCTTGATCTGAGCTATATTTTTACCACATTGTCTGTCTATCAGCGTTTCAAAGGAATTTGTAGCAGGCCAGTTTGTCTTTTATCGCAGTTTTCAAACGATTTTGAGTAGTCAGTGCATGTTCTTGTCAATTCGTAGGTTTTCAAGCCATTTAGCCTGTCTTGTAGATGAATTCTCAGTCAGTAAGCTGTCGTCAAGTATATAGAGATTTTTCCAACCAGGTGTTCTGTCTTGTGGTGCAGAATTTTCCGTTATTCCGTATTACCGGTCCAAGTAATACAACACAAAGAGACTCAGATTTTCCTTCTCCTCGTTTGTGTGCAAAAGTGGAATAAAAGAGAGGATTGATGGATCAAGGGCAACAGAAGTTGCGTTGCTTCAATTGTAATAAACCAGGGCACACAAAGAAAGTATGTAGAGGCAGTGTGATGCACACGAAGAGGCTTTTGTCTTGCCTCAAGATGCTGAGATGCTTGCACACAATTGAAAATTTTTCAGTTTATTGGGTTCAACTATCGTTTGTCTTTAGAACACAGAAATAATGTTCCAACCCCCGGATATCTCATTCCACAATGTGATTTCAACATTGAAATACATAGTCCCCCAGCGGGAAGTGCTCATATCACTTTGAAGGGCAGAGTTCGTGATAAGTAATATGTTTAGTGAAAAAGTCTGTCTGGGCAATTAATAGATCAGTTTTTGCACCTACGCCCGTGCATTCCTCTGTTTGCATAGAGGCCTTCCAGATCTGTTGCATTCAGTCTTTATTGTTTTCTTTTGATATTTATTTATGGGTTACATTTTCCTTTGTAGTTTAGGATATCTCAACTTATAAAATGTACGATAAGCTGTTTGTGGAATTGGGAAAATTAGCGTAGTTCATTTCAATTATGTGTGCATCTGGATATCACGTAGATGTGAATAAATACTTTTGCTTTGTGTTCATTTGGACAAGGAACTTGTGTCAAGTTGGACTTCACATATATGTGAATTTGGATATATGGCATATGGGGATTTGGATGTCAAGTACAAGTGGGATTTGACACTCGGGACCTAAAACCTTTGCAACCTGAATAATGTGTGGAATAAACTTAACCTGAAGTTTTTAAATACGAGTCATGGACTCACCAGAATCATTTCAGCGCCGTAGATCTCTCTCTCTCTCTCTCTCTCTCTCTCTCTCTCTCTCTCTCTCTCTCATATCCTTCGGCTTATCTTTCATCTTCACCCTCCCTCCCATCATTTTTCTTTCGCTTTGATATTTTATTTCTGTTTTCTCTTGTCCTCCTCGTCTTTTCTCGTTCACTGCCATGTGCGGACGATTTTAATAGTCTTTGTGTCCTTTTCATATCACAGGATATTTTTATCGGGTTCCCCTCCAGTTATTGCCGCTTCTTTCCCCCCTCTCTCTTTTCTTATTCGGATGCAGTGGCGAGAACCTTGGACGGAGATATCTTCAGGTTGAAAAGTAATAGTTGTAGCTCCATATAATCACTTATTGTCTAAACTCTCTCTCTCTCTCTCTCTCTCTCTCTCTCTCTCTCTCTCTCTCTCTCTCTCGTTCTCCACGAAAGGAGAATCAAGAGCTTTTGCCAAACATTTTCACCTCGATATTTGCTTTGAAGGTGACCATCTTCTGTCAGTTGAATCATGGTATCAAATGGGAATTCCGGTGACCTACAAATGCCCTGTTTCTCTAAAACTCTATTGCATGAAGAGTCCAGTCCGCTTTGGTGATTTTTCCACGCTTCAGTGATTACGCGCGTTTCATCTTCATACAGAAGGCAATTCTTGTCGAGTGATAAAATCTCTAAATTAACCCTATGCGTCTTCGCCACAATTGTGTCATGCAAAAGAACTTTTTATTTATATCTTATTACTATGTGATTATGAGCATTTTGTGGGTGTTTTTTAGCCCGCTTATCCTTTCTGATGTCTCGTCTTTCTTCCATTTTTGAGGGCAGAAACGTCACGTGGTTCGTGCGCTTCGGTTCGTGGCTGGCTTTCTGTAAGGTTCCTTTTCATGGAAGTTTTAACTCTGGATTAAAAGAAGGAGAGGAAAGAAGCCTTATTGTCTCTTTTCCACGACGGGTTCTGGATTGCGTTGGAGCAGAATTATTCTGGGCGATTGCTTGTGTTTTAAGATAGCAGACGAGGGCCTTTGTTTAAGTTATGTGCGAGAGCCTCTGTTTACGCTCTCGTGCGAGTGTCTGTGTTCAAGGTTATGTGCGAACGCTTCTTTTCAGGCTGTGTAAGTGTTTGAGTTTAAGGTACGCAGAGAGTGTTTGCGTTTAAGATTATAACTTATAGTTTGTTTTCGAAATTATACTCGTATGAAAATGTTTGCTCAAGGTTACAAGGAGTTTGTGTTTAAAGTTATTCTGAGTGCCTGCGTATATAAGGCCATACGTAGGTGTTTGCAGTCAGGCTCTGAGTGAGCCTTTGTGTTTTTGAGGTTACACAAGAGTGTTTGTGATTGACTTTCTACTGGTGCAGTTTTTTCTAAGATTATATGCAGTTGCCTTAGTTGTTTTGAGTATGCAGTGGGCCAAGAAAATTGACAAAACTTTCAGTAACATTTCCTGTCTTAGAGAGACCAGACTAACGTTGGTATGGGATGCGGATTTTTCTTTTTTCTTTATTTCTAGCAATGGCTTCACTTCACAGTAGAAAACAAGATGCAAAATTTTGCTGTGTTTTGATTTTGCTGGCTTCCCGGGGCTATTCCTGGCATCAGGAAGCCTTCGTGTGCAACTATTAGCACAGGAGTAGTGAGGACAGTAGCATCTTTTCCTTGCGTGCTTTTACAACCTGACTTACGTCCTGGGGCCTACAGCTAGATGTATGTATATTACATAGTTACGTGTTCTTTATAAGTACATTTTCATATACACCATGCCACATCTTGTTAATTATGATTATAGCTACACCGTGATTGTTACGCATTTGACTTGTAGCATTTAGTCCAATTCTTACCCGTGTCATGGTTCTTTTGTGCTGTTGTTAGAAGTTTATTTCCCAATGAAATGAAGTCAGGCAGTATGAAAATGCCATATATGCATAATCGGAGATTGCAATTTTCACCACTGTATTAGTATGTCGTGTGAAGTTTTGTCGGTATAATATGTTAATCATACTAAAAAGGAGATATTTGATCATCAGAACGCGCATTATTTTGGGAGCTGTTTCGAAGAGAGCAAAATATGTCCAGTTATGAGAGAGAGAGAAAGGGGGGAGTAATATTAATGTCCAGTTATGAGAGAGAGAGAGAGAGAAAGGGGGGAGTAATATTAAAATTGGAATTTGCAATAAGAGTAAAAAGAAAGGGAAATATAAGGAGAAATAGCAGAGAGAGAGAGAGAGATACAGAATTGTACGAGTAATGCGGTCATTTCCCTTGATGCTTGTGTGTGTCTGTGAAACTTCCGTTCATCCTTCAACTTCCCAGAGAGACCGAAAGAGAGTTGCTCATGATTGTATCTTCCGTGAACACGATCTCCTTCCTCTGTATTGAGTTGCGCGTCCCTCTTTGTAAGCAAGTTCTTGGTGTTTCTCCTCTTTTCTGCAAACGTGTCATACTTCACTTATCTGCGTCAACATTTTTTGAATTTTGATTTCTACTGTCTCGAACACATTTGCTTTCACGTGTGTCAGCTCTACCACACACAATCATGCATTCGGTGCTTGTTTGCGTGCGCGCGTGCATTCATGCCTTGGCGGTTGAGCTGACCTTTCACTGCCATATGCCAGACGAGAGAGGGATCTGTCTGGCTGTCCCTCTGAGCTGCTTCTCCCACAGCGGCTCCCCCTTTTCCTTCAATTTAGCCCTCTTTAGTTTTCAGTCAATTATTCCGAAGCTCCAGGAAAAGGGATCAATTTTCTCGGTATCCCATCTCTCTCTCTCTCTCTCTCTCTCTCTCTCTCTCTCTCTCTCTCTCTCTCTCTCTGTCATCCACAGATACTATATATGTGTGTGTGTGTGTATACCGTGTGTGTGTGTGCTTATTGGTGTGTTTGTATGGGTGTAAAGCGAAAGTGGCAGTCTTAACCAAAACTTGGAAGAAAATACGTCTTTGTGATTTGTAAAGAGACCTCGATGCAGGTGAAATGTGGATGATCACCACAAATGAAAGCATCTATGGAAGCTTCCAAAGCCGTTCAGTTGATGTAATTGAATTCGAATTAGAAGAGATGAAAGGGTGAGAAGTGTACTCATGACACAGATGTCATGGAAAGGTTAGCATCAGTGAAAAGGTGAATCAGCGTTTAGAAGCGGTTCGGTCTTTCGAAGCGAATGACAGACGATTGGGAGGTGAACAGTTTATGTCGTCATGCGAAATCTTTAGAAGCAAGGAGTCGCAAAAGATTGAAGACGTGGTCCAACAGAATGGCCTTACTATCTAGAGAGTGCGGGATGACGTGCAAGATAGAGGCGGGTTGTAGTGAGTCGCCGGTGTTGGCATGTGAAGAGTCTAGTGCTGGGATTTCATCTGTCTGAGTATATGGTTCACCCATCTGATGCGGCAGATAGGGGATGAACGTGACGGCAGGGATTTTATTCTTGTTTTCCACCTGAGCCCCCTCCGGACAGGCCAAAAAACCTTTTTGGTAATGCACACACACCCATACAATCACTGAGTATGTAGTTTACAAATGAGCGTGTATTTGGATACCATTTCATTGTCGAAGTGAACGACTGTCTCTCCGTATTTATATACAGCTTTATATCATTCAAGTTCTCTCTTTCCCTTTCTTCTTTGTAAACAAGGAATAATTAGTATACAATCGCTAATATTTATTATTTTTGAGAGATGTGCGAAAAAATAGAAAAGAAAATTTTAGGAACGTACGTTCCTTTCTCTCTCTCTCTCTCTCTCTCTGCACCCCAGAGACCCTTTGGCGCCGAGACCTGGTCATCCGTCGTCTAACCACACCCCTTCCTTTCGTGCGCTCTCTCTCTCTCTCTCTCTCTCTCTCTCTCTCTCTCTCTCTCTCTCTTATTCTTATGGTACACTGTGCCTATTTCTATGTAAATTTTGCGCTGGTTCAGCGATTCCATTTCTCAATAGAATCACATACATTTTGACATCTTTGAAGGTTGTACACACACTCTCTCACACACACACACACACACACACACACACACACACACATATATATATATATATATATATATATATATATATATATATATATATATATGAGTGTGTACAATTATGAGTTTATTTTTTATGCCACCAGAAACTTCTGTATATTCTCTCCTTTGTCGCATCTTTCTTTCTTGTGTTGGTATAATGCACCATGTAGTTGTTGCCCGATGTTCATTTGACGTAGTTAATTCTGTCAAAGGCATTTTTGCATGACTCCCTTCTTGAGATACGTCCATCTTTCGCAAGCACTTGCAAACAGCAAGCATTTTCTGCAGGGGCGTGCAAGGGAAGAAAGAGAGAAAAATGTACGGATTTTAGTCAAGAAGTGTCTTGAAACCCGGACCTTCCTTTGTTCCGAAAGAAGAGTGAGTGCCTGGGAGAACTGAGGCTCAGTGGAAAGCAAGAGAGAGGCATTCTAGATGTTTTTTTATTCCTGAGACGTTGAATCAATCGTCCAGTCTATTGATTGCAGATTTTAAAGGGGCAAGTGGCTAATGCTATGCCATCGGAGCCAGTGATGGCAAATTTCCTCCATTGATTTTCTGCGCTGGATATCTAAGTCGTCATAAAAAGAACATTTTTTTTTTTACTCGTTTATTCGCAACTTGAATGTATCGCTTATCATGTCAAAAGTATTTTCGAATAGAGAGAATAAATTCAGACTGTATTATGTTAGGTCTATATATTTGAAAACAGAGCTTATATTAGAAAAGAAAATGCAAACCTCTGATCTTTGTGGACTAGAAATTGTTTCGAAGGCGTGCCGGCTAAAATGATAAATTTTGTAATCGCCATGATACAAAATTCATGTTGTGTTCAGCCTGTGGTACATTGGGACACAGTTGTCCAGAGATGAATTTCATATAATGTCAGTAGCTATACCGAATTTCCTTGGGTTGGTGAGGGGTGGGGGCGGGGAGCAGCGGTATTTGCAGGTTTCATCTCCTGAGAATGGGAAATAAATTGAGACACAAATCGAATATTAACAGTTTTTGGATGGATGTGACTGCTGCTTTTCAGTTTTCAGGAGAATACTTGCTGCTGGGAGTGTTTCTGTTAAAGGAGTATATATGTGCTACACAGTATTTTGTTTTATATATACATATATATATATATATATATATATATATATATATATATATATATATATATATGTGTGTGTGTGTGTGTGTGCATATTTGTGTGTGTAATAAGTGGAGAAAGAGATGTGGGCGCTCACTGTTGTTCCCGTTTATAAAGTTACGTTTCACCCTTAAGTAGTCAGATGAAGTATCTGCCCTTTTGTACCTATATTCTTAGACGCGTGTGTAATTGCTTACCGATTTGTATGTATGTAAGTACAGCATAAAGAGTGACATAGGTGCAGTGTGTACGTGGCATGGCAATTGACGTGAAGTTCCAAAGGGACTGACTCATTCTGACTTTTAAGCAACCGCAGATGACGCCTCTCGAATGATTAAAGAATTAACAGTAGCTTGTCTGGTAGAAACCTCACCGATTGCACTGAGAGAGAGAGAGAGGACGAGAGAGAGAGAGAGAGAAAGAGAGAGAGAGAGAGAAGGGGGGTGGTGGGGGGTTTATGGCATGGGATAACGGAGGTGATTGGTAGAAGGGTTGATTTTTGCAAGGGAAGCAATGGGCGGATGTTATTCTGGAGGGCCCATAATTAACCCTTGAAAGTCATTCCAATTATGTAAATTAAACAGTGTTGTGGAATGTGGAAGGATGTTTGGGATGTATGTCTGGGGACCCTTTAAGCCCGATGTGCGTGTTTATTTCTCCCAGTTCATTTTCACGCTGTGGAGCTGGCGAAGTGCCGCCACGAAACCGCCAGGCATAATATCTATATATATATATATTAATATATATATATGATATATATTATATAAATATATTAATATATAACATATATTAGATTATTTCATTTCTTATCAGTAGTTTGCCTTCTGATTCCCAACGAATTGCTGAAGACATTTATCGATCCCAGAACGTTCAGCATCACTGAAATACAGAATACGTTTTTACGCAACTTGCTAACGTGAACGGCCAACATTGCAATGGCTGCTATCGAGATCTGACCTGCTAACGTATCTCAGTTGTAGAGTTGTGCTAATAATGGTATTGGGCTTTTCGTTCCCGGTGCTTTATATAGCTTTTATCCCTTTTGGAACATATTGTTTATAGTAGAAAGTAACTTCATGTAGCTTGTAATAAGAAACAGTGGTTGCTGCAACACGTAAAACTGCTGAATCAGGAATGAATTTCTGGTGCAGAAAACTTCCACATCAGCTGTTCCGTATGCCTACAAATGAAACTAACCAGTCATTCGGAAGTTCCAACGCAGCTCAATGTTCTTAGATGAAGATATTCGTGAAGATGGAAAAGAATCAGTCTTATACTTTGGGCGTGGGTAGTAGAAATTGTATTTAACCAAAACAGATTAAATGATTAAGTCCTCTGGCTTTCTAAACTATTGAATTAAATCAGATGAAGATCAGTAGCCCCCATATGTTGCCCTGCCCTTTGTGTGTGTGTGTGTGTATGTGTGTGTGTGGTTAGGGTTTGCGGGAAACCTAATTTACTTCACTGAAACGGAATAAAGATTGATGTAAGTCCCTCGGGGTATTGGTCAGCCAGGTGCTTTGAAAAAGGTCCCTTAGTTGCCCCCATATAGGAAAGTACAATATCTCACTCATATCGAGAAAGTCGGTTGAGACCACCAGCTGCACAGTTAGTCAAGTCAGCCCGACTCTTGTTGGCATTTTGTATTACACCTGGTGAATGAGTAATGGAGTCATACCCCTCGTGATGCTGTGACTTAAGCTCAGGCTGCAAGATGTTGTGAAAAGGGCTTCAGTGACAAAGGGGGATCAAACAAAATGACTGTCGTTCGGTTAAGTCATCAGAGAGTTCAAGGACATTTTAAAACTTACCTGCACGGAGCTGTTGATGATGATGATGATGATGATTTTTTTTTATTGTTTTTGTTAATTTGTGGCATATCCTGTCATTTTGGAGAAGTAAAAGAATGCCAATACGTTTGCAGGAGTTCATGGTGAATCCAGCTGACCCCGGGCTGAATGACGGCAAGTGTAGATGTGGAGTCTGTTTTGCGTCATCTATCGTGTGAATGAGCTAGGTGCTTTATTATTATATATCAGTGATTGTAGGATTATAGAAAATATATAGCTATTTGTAAGTAGATAAGTCATGAAGGGCTATTTTATCGAATTTATTGTGGTAAGAAAAAGAGATTCATTCACTGACCTGTAATAGTTCACAAAGTAAGAATAATGGAGGCTTCTTAGCAATTTTTACTATTTTTTTCCTTAGTTTTGTTTACGAAATTATCTGTATCATTTATATACCGTAGACTAATACAATAATTATATCCCGTGTGCCTCTGTTCACCTGGTACCTACTATAGTAGATTCACATCATCCGTGCAATTGATGTCTAGGCCAGTCCCTTACGACGCTCCTGATTGGCTGTTGATGAGCCAATCACAGGGCTGGACACTCTCTCGAGAGTTCACACAGGCAGGATGCAAGTTCCGTCTCTTCTAAGGGATACGTCTTTCAAAATTATCCCTCAGGAGAGGTGGAACATACATCCTGCTTATGTGAACTCTCGAGAGAGTGTCCAGCTCTGTGATTGGCTCATCAACAGCCAATCAGGAGCGTCGTAAGGGACTGGCCTAGACATCAAATGCACGGTTGATGTAAATCTACTATAGTAGTTACTTGAATGTTGTAGGTCGCATCGAGCTTAAGAAACCTTCGTCTATCAACCTCATTCCAAAAGACTCTTTGGAGAACCGAAAGGCAAACCCTGTAATGTGGAGCCCCCTTTCTGAGGGATTGCTCATGAAAACGTTTTTCCGTATCAGCTTCTATGATGAGGATGAGGTTGCTGGCCCCACCCATACACTCCCCCATGGGAGATCAGTTGGCTTATGTGTCAACATCGTATGGAAATTTGAGGCTTCCACTCATCTGTGCTCGCGAGACCCAACATTGCTTTAAACTGTGTGTGTGTGTGTGTGTGTCCTCAGTATTTAACATGTAGGTTTATCGCATTTTATTTTCAGTAGAAGGTCAGGTGATGTAACTGCTTGCATGAGTGAAACTCATTTTCGTCTCATTTTGGCTGAACACTCCTGATGAGTAGGCATTAGCACTATTCCGTTTTATCGGAATGTGTTAATGTGTAAAGCTGTGTTGCTGTAGTGTATTTACGTAACTAAACAATATGTGTGTATGCCTTGCTTTATGTAATCTGCATTTAAAGCAAGTATCCATGTTCTGTACGTCTTCCCCCAACCCCCTCTCTCTCTCTTTCTCTCGGAAACTCTCGCTTTTCTGTTTCACTTTCACTCTCTAGCTGTGCGTGGATGAGTGCGTGCGTGTGTATGAGAGTGCAGTCAGGTGGCTGCGATGTTGGTGCAGTCGAGACCACTTTCACTCTTGTTTTGTGTCTATTTTTGCGTTCATGTCTTTGTTTTGTGTACATGAATTTGTTGGCGTGCATTGATTTTTTGTATGTTTATGTATTTAATTTTAGGGGTTCGCTAGACCTTGGGAGGATATCGAACTAGAGTTCTTTTGTTTGCTTGTTCTTAAATTTGTTTGGCTGTAGGGTGCCTTTTTATCGTATTTTATTATTCGCAGCTTCTTATTTGGTCAGTTCTATATAAAATTAGCGGTTGCCTTTCAAGAAAAAAAGTTTTTTTTTTTTTCAAATAATTCTTTTATATGGTGATCTGTTTCCACTAGTTTACAAATATATCCTTATTTTATTTGACTCCAGATTCAGTTAAGGAAAAGCGACTTTACAGATCCGTGTGAAAGACACTTCGTGAAGGAGATTTATACACAAGTAAAGCTACAAACAAAACTCAGTCGTTCACTGCCTCATCAGCTGTTAGGTAGACGTTTAAAAGCGCTGCTGCTGGAGTGTTTGCAGGTCATGCATGTGTGTTTTTGTATGTACACATCGTATTGGCCGTGATGAGAGTACAGGTGTCATGGAAATAGGAGCCAGCGTTACCCCAAGGTCAGGGTCGGCGGATTGTGTGCGGCGGCGGCGGTGGAGGAGGAGGAGGTGGTGGTGGTGGTGGTGGTGGTGGTAGCCACAGGTCTGGTTGATGTTGCACCAGCACTGCCAGCCATGGGCCGTTGGTGGTGATTATGGTGGAGACTGTCTTTGCTGAAAATGAACTAGTATCTGTTGTGTCGGCTTTTTTTTTTTTTTTTTTTTTTTCTTTTTTTTGCGGGTTCATTTTTGGTTACAAACGTTTTATTTGTTCGGTCCTTTGGGTCCTGCAGTGAATCCTTCGCTCATCCAAGTCTACCTTAAAGCCCTTATTGATGGACAAAGGTTGGGTTGGTGGCGTTGCATCTAGAGATGATAATGGGTATTCTTTATCTTTTCGTATTGACTGATGTGCCCCGACTCGAATTTCTCTATATTAAATCAGACTCCGTACCCATGTCCTTCCCTTCCTCTGTTTCCTCTTCCTCTTACTCTTCCTTCTCCTCCTCCTCCTCCTCCTCCTCCTCCTCCTCCTCTTCCTCCTCTTCTTGGTTGGAGGATTTGAATATTGCAAGGCTGCTCAAGTCATCGACCGTCGGCCAATGGGACACACCGTCTGGCCTCTGAGACAGGTTTTTACCCCCACGTCTGCTCACAGCTCAAACACCAACTCATAGACACATACTCGTCGGAACGAAGCTCGGGATTTCGAGCCTAAAATCGCCCTAGCATAAGACCCATATGCAAACTCGGTCTGGGCTGTGGGTTGCGTGGGTGGACTCAGCGTGAGGTCATAATGTGGTGGCTGCATCAGACTCGTCTGGGCCGACACTCACACTATATTCGACCTTAGTTGTCCTCGCTCGTAAGGGCCAGTCTTCGCCGTCCCCGGATAACTCTCCTCGCTCCATGGGCTAATAACCAATACCTCAGTACGGCGCAAGATCGCTAATCCTTTGCAGAAGAGACGGAGGACTCTCGCGCGCTATTCCCGCCCTTGCATCCCTCGTCGGTAAGACGACTATCCCGTACCCCGCTTGGTACTGTCCAGCTCTTACCCGCCACACATTTTCGGGTGTGTTTGCAATTGCTCGTGAACGCCTTGCAATACCCAGCTCTCTCTCTCTCTCTCTCTCTCTCTCTCTCTCTCTCTCTCTCTCTCTCTTCGATTATCACTCTCAGATTTGCGAAAGTTAAACTTGTGAGACATCAGTATTTTTGTATATGCATCTTTCTCTCCCCTTTTTGTGGTGATTCTCGGGCTTGAAGTTTGAACTTGAAAGAAATCTCTGTTAACTGCCAAAGATATTTCGTTACACAGAAAAGTGAAGTCGTTCTTCAGCCTTCCTCTTTTCAGAGTTTTTAGCACACACATTTTCGCTAGTGACGCTGGAGCTAGGTCACACCATTTGTAAGATTAACGATCACGAGGAAGAGAGAGAGAGAGATGGGGGTAGGGATGTCGTAATGGTCATTCTTTCGTCTACGAAAATAAAAGCTTTTCATCGACCTTTCGTTAACCAATTTGAACTCGATTATGTTTATATTGGTCCTTCCTTCCTTCCGGCGTCAGTGACCATATTAGTTGTTATTAATAACTAGACGGTCGAGCCTATCTTCCGCCTCCCTCGTCTTTGAACTCTTTCGGTTGACCCCCTCGTGTTTTCCCCACACCCTTTTATTCACCTATACGTCCATCAGTCGTATACGGGCCCTTCAAGGAACAAGAGCCCGTGCTTGCAAAAAGCCACCATAATATAAGAACACAATCCTCTCCGTAATTTTTTTTCTTCAATTTCAGCCTTTTGTAGTATGTGCACCCTCACATCCTTATATGTATACTATTCGCAACTAGAAACTCATGGTATGTAACAAACACAAACTCGGCCGCTTTCCCTTGATATCATCCCTCTGCTCATCACCTTCAACAAATTTTTTTTCTTTTCTTTTCTTTTCATCGTCACCCACTTCATTAATGGTACCTCTTAATACTTACCTCAGTATAACGGAACGGTGGATATTAGTCATTTGTGTCTGCTTGTGTGACTGTCCACAAGACAACTCAGATTAGTATCAATGGATTCCAAGTAAATTTAGTATAAGGATGGGGTAGGGGCCAAAGGATTGTCCATGAGATTTTGAGAGCAATCCGGATCTAGATGGGAATCCAGGAATTTTTTTTTTTTTTTTTTTTTTTTTTTGTCAGATGCCACAGACGGCGCCCTTTGGAGACTGTTATCCTTTCGTTTCTTCCTCAAATCCTCAAATGTAGTGAGCATCAGCGGGCGACTTAACATGAAAGAGGAAGAGACTGATGCAGTTATGCCGAATAATAGAGGAATGGATTCCTGCTTACTACCTTGTAACCAAATATATACCCTTTCATTCATATCTACCTTTGTTTCTTTTCACGTCTGTCGCGTTTTTTCCAGTTCTGTGGTATTATTTTCGACACTCGGTTTCGTTCGACAGCGATTTCCTGAAGTTGTGAAAATCATATATGCATATTATATCGTGTTGCTAATATGTGACTGCTTAGCTAATTGAATTGTCGATTGGAGTGACTGCAACAATTGCAATAAATTTGCCCTGCTTACTCATATTCGTAGCTGAAGAAGCTGCATCTGCTTTTGTGAAGTTACTCCATGATATTTCTTGTTGGCGCGCGCGCGCGCGTGTATTTGCGTGTGTATGTGTGAGAGGGAGGGTCAGTTTGGAGAGGATGAAGAAATTAAAGGGTGTTATTGTACTTCCCATTAAATGAAGATTAACCTGTCTCTTAAAGATAGACTGGAATGACCTTCCAGTTCGCAGTTCCCACACAATATCTGTGGGATTATGCTGTTTAAACGCTGAGGTACCTCATTCAGGTTTTTTCTCGTGTCATATAATAAACAGCTTAGTTCTGTTAGATCTTTGCGTGTATTTATATTATAGATTTAACAGGACTTTACTTTTTGACAGATTATATCTATATATATATATATATATATATATATATATATATATATATATATATATATATATATATATAGGTAGATAGAGAGATAGACATTACCTTGCGGGATTATTCAGGATTTAGACACCTGGCTTGTCACTTTGCTGCTCAAGGTCATTGTTTCGGTCTTAACGTAGACAAATTTTTAAAGACGTTTCCGTTATTTCGTATACACGCGTGTGTGTATTTATATGTACATATACTGTATATATGTATATATATATATGTGTGTGTTTGTGTGTGTGTGTATTTGTGGTCATTGAGACCATATCTATTGTCGTTTATACGTATGCAAACACACATTAACGTTATGAATATATTAATTTCATGGAGGCAAGTTATAGGAAGATATTTAGCCGTCTTAGCGTACTGTAACTGGACATGGTTTTATCCTGGTATAAGTTGTAGTTTGTTCCGGTGTCAGGCCTTACATTTAGTCTGAATAGGCGTCGTCTTTTTCTATTCATTCATATCGATTGTCCTGGAAACATCAAGGGCGGTATTTTTCAAAATCCCGAATGGATTCGGCGAAACTCATTTCATGTCAAGTGGAGGAGGAAGGAAAGCCGATTTTGGGTGGGAGGTGGGAATGCTTTAGTTTGTAATACCTCTCTCTCTCTCTCTCTCTCTCTCTCTCTCTCTCTCTCTCTCTCTCTCTCTCTCTCTCTCTCTCTCTCGTACGTCTTGTTTCTGCTCAAACGTTTCCGTAAATAACAGAACAAACATGCTTATTATTTACTATTATCATTACTTTACATGTTATTGTTGCTCACAGCTATCAGTATTATTGTTGAAAAGAAGTATTGCTGGGTTTGCACAAAGAACCTGTAGATTTTAATCTTTATTTACGTATCCGTTATTTTCCTATCATTATCTCATTTTCTATAATGGGCGACATTAGCTCGCAAGACGCCGGACCGTTATTAATACCAATAACAATAACATTGCTAATGGTGATTTGAGACTTTCTCGTGTGACTTCGAGTCTTCATCTCTTCTATATACCTTGGGAGATGATAGGGGAAGTAATGGCTCAGCCAGAAACGCCGCCATCTGCATCGCCCAGCATTATAATCAGTTATTCCAGCGGATGTATGATCACTGCTCTTACTCGGCAGTTAACATTAGTCAAGTGTCCTTTCTCCCAGGACCGACTACCTACTATTTCTTTCGCCAGCTTTATTTCTCTCATTAACCGGATCTTTGGGCTCAGACCATCTCTCTCTCTCTCTTTCTCTCTCACGTTTTCCTTCTTTTTCTTTTCTTCTTCTCCTCCTCCTCCTCCTCCTCCTGAGGGTACAGTAGCAATTTATTTAGCCGCGAGAATGTGGTGGTTGAGAACGTCGTCATTAGCGCCGGACGGTCACGTGTCGTGAGTTGCACTTCCTCGAATTGCGACCGGATGTTGTGACGTGCCTTCATCCTCCTACTGCGACTCGTCCGAGGTCTGTCTGTCTGCCTTGTGGTGCTTTACTAGACTCGCAAGCAACTTCCATGAACTTGGCCGAGTTCGAAATATTCGTAGGTGACTTCCACTCGCCGGCTGAATCCGTCGAGTGTTTCAAATGTCAAAGTTTCTTCATTATATATTCTAGTTATGCCTCCTACGTGAATCTTCTGCTGTTGTGTTTCCTCCTGTTTGCATCGTGAATCTGCTGCATGGAGCAGCGAGTACCGTCAGGTAAGGTCCCTTTTTTCATCACATGGCCATTTCCAGAAGCGGAGCCTCGCTTCGGTTCTCTTGCTGGAGGGGCTGGCTAGACCTCCCGTTCTTCTATCCTCTTCTCTTTTCTCTCTCCTCTCGTCTCTCTCTCTCTCTCTCTCTCTCTCTCTCTCTCTCTCATACATACACACACACATAAGGGAATGCTTTCATAGAAGTTCTAACATTTATTGCACATGTAAACATGTAGAAGAATATTTTTATATATATATATATATATATATATATATATATTTGTAATATATTTTATATAGATATGTATATATTTTGTATGTACATACATAAATACGTGTATGTGTGTGTGTGCGCGCGCGTGCGTGCGTGGGCGGTGTATGTATTCTATCTATTGTGGACTGGATGAAGTCAGAAATATTCTCACGAATTGTCGGGATTTCCTATGAAGTGAACTTTGGAGAGCGGAAGTTGTAGGTCATTTGGCAGTCTACTTCGACATGACTCACCTAGGTACACGTGCACGGACTGGTATTGTATTAACATTTTTATTTACGGCACCTCTGTGGATAGTTTATCTGTATAAGTTATGCAATTATTGACGAGTTCCTTGTGACCGTAGGCTCCTGACATTTAGTATTTTGGCAAGTAATGGTAAAATGTGATGATCAAAGCGAATATGTTCGGTACCTCGGTTCTCTTTTGCCTAATTTTCATGGGGCTGTGGAATGTACTTTCAAAGTTCCCAAACACCCTGCATCGTCAGGTGCAAAGATTCCTCCGTGGAACTAATGCCTCTGCTGGTCTGAGGGCGGCCGCACCTGTCAGTCGTTTTGAAATATGACCTTATTGCCTTATCATAGAGGTTTTCTCTTGTCAAACAATTTTAGAGATATTCGTGGTATTTCTTCTGACCACTGCTTGTTGCAACACACCCTGTTTTCTTGCCTGTTATTTAGGAAAGCCTCTTTTTTTCACAAGCAATATTTCGTCGCTTATACCTTTTCCTTGTCCCGTGGGTTCTGTTTAAAAATGAATGTGTGCGTTTTAATGTTACAGGAAAGTGATTTCATATTTCTTTTGCTACTTAACCTGAAAAATCACTTGAAACCTTGATAGTGGTTCTCTCTCACGAGTCTGCAGTATTTGCGCCTACTTATCGAGAAGTTTTTTTTATAAAGGACTTCGTTTCCCACAACAGTTAGTGTCTGGAATATCAATAACTTATAACTGTTCCATGATCTTGCGAAGGGTTATTGGTTCCAATTTCAGCAGTTAAGAAACAAATCTAGAATGGCGTTCTTGTCTGGACGACGGAAAGGCTAAGCCTGTAATTTATTACTAAAATATATACTGTTGTTACGCTGAGCTAATATTATATATAGAAACAAAGTACGTGTTTGTTATTGTTTTATAAATCTTGAAAGACCCTATTATGCTATTTGCCTTTTAATAAAAGTCCTTTGAATACATCTTGAACCTCGATTCTCTTTATATTCTTCCTTCCTTCCGGCGTCAGTGACCCTATTACTTGTTATTAATAACAGACGGTCGAGCCTATCATCCGCCTCCCTCGTCTTTGACCTCTTTCGGTAGACCCCCGCGCTGCTGTATGTTTCTTGAAATACCCTATTATGCTACTTGTCTTTGACTAAAACTCCTTTGAATACATCTTGGATTCCCCTCCCCAGTTTTAATCAGATTGTGATCTACCTGACGGTTTTACTTTCGTTTCTAATGAGAGGCCCAAACATCCATTGCAAAAACTTCTTCGAGTCATGTGGTGGATTGAATGACTCGCATTTGAGTGTGAAAAAGAGCAAGTCTCTCCGGGGGAGCTACTCCCCAGGCTGAAGTAAGGGTATTCATTTTGGCTCCCTAGAAAAGTGCATTCAGAGATGATCAGATGTGCCACCAACTTTTCCGTCCCTTCTCTGCCGCTCTGCTTTACTTCCAAATGAAGAGTTGAGTTAGTCGGTTTGGCCAGTGATCCTCTGAGATGCAAACCCTGTGAATGAATGCTCTCCAGTGTCCTGTGATATCTTTATACTGGCAGGTCTTTGTATCACCCAAGGGAATGCGTCCACTGACGCCTCTTTACGTAACAGAGCCTTAGTCTTTACATTTTTGTGCACCATTAATTTATTGCACATATATTTTTTGCATACATACTGAACAAACATGGTGCATTTTCTGTCATAATATGCTGCTGATCTTATTGTCTTCGTATCAGAATCTGGAAATGTTTTTCTTCTAAAATCGTTTCCGCTACAGTTTAAGACCGTTCACAGTAACATCAATTGTCATTTGTGACTGGTGTGATGGTGGTATTTGAAGGTATGCAGCCACTGAAAGCCGGGCCTATGGATGCTTTGCAAAATAGCTAGCTTTTCATTTTATGTAAATTTTAGCTCTTAAGTGCTGCGCTGCCTTTTTTTAACAACATCCGTAATCACGTAACCATATACTAGACTTTGTTCATCAGTGAAAGAGTAACTTGAGAGAGTGTTTTGTACGTCAGTAAACTGCGGTAGGCACACTTCACAGTGAAGATTTTAAAACGAGAGAGAGAGAGAGAGAGAGAGAGAGAGAGAGAGAGAGAGAGAGAGAGAGAGATCCGTTCGGCTGGGCTACTTCACTCTCAAGCCTCGAGAAGAAGGAGGCTACAGTTGATAAGGATTTCAAATAAGTCCACCACTAATTATATCCTTAAGCTGCATGATTTATGTGTTTGTGTTTTGATATATGACCGTATGGTTGAAAACGCAGTAGCCTTTTGGGAGATAAGGCTATTGCTCAAGGCTCGACGGTACCGTATTGTGTGAGTGTTTACTTGTGAAGAGCTCAAGACGTAATGGTAACCTATTGTGCCTGTTTGTGTTTGTGTAAGTGAGGGAAGAAAATAGAGCGGGATTTCGACTTGGAGTTGAGCCGTTTTCACGTTTTAATTGTCTTTCATAACTAGTTTCTTACTTACTTTGCCGATTGTGAACAAAATGTTGCTGAGAAGTTAAAACGGTCTCTCGCCAACAAAGGACAGTTATGGAGTGCGTTGCATCAGGGCACCTTTTGTTTACTACAGTCCTCACATTTGCGTTTCTTAACAATGCTGTCCGTTTTTGTAGTTCTTTAGGATTCATGAGTCAAAGAAATGCTTTCCTCTTGACTAGTTGTATTTTGTTATCGATATTTGATAAATGACGAGCAATGTACTGGACTGTCAAGGATATTATATAGGATTTTCCATACTTGTTGTGTATCCTTTATGACTCGCTGAAGATGTCGGATATAAAGGGTCACTAAATGCTTATTAGCTTTCTCTCTCGCTCGCATCTGTTTTGCATTGCAAAAGCATTCCTTATCAGGCCTACCTCTGAGTAAAATTTTCAGACGTAGCTTACGCCCTTATTAACATTGTATTGCCTTATTTCAGTGGGAGTTCTTTGCTCACGAGTGAAATGGGGGTTTCCGCTAAATGGCAGAGAGAGCTGCTTATACAATTTATTTCCCAATAAAAGAGATGGGCAGTTTTGTGTGCTGCTAACGTTGTGGACTATGGAATAGGCTGCGTCGAGCCTGAGTGCTATTTCTGTCTATTTAACTCATTGCCGATCTCGCCGTCCTTCCAAAGTGGTTACAAGCTGCAGTAATGGTCATGGAAGCTTATGGGCCAGTTTGATTTTTTTCTCTCTCTCTCTTCTCTAGTTTCATGCTCCTAATTGTTTTAAGGTACACAACAATTTTTTCATGGTCGTGGTATCTGCTGTTATTGCAGTAGTCTTTCCTTAGAGGAACTTGCGACGGATGTGAATCATGAGCATTTATGGTGTTCCATAACATTACCGGATAATATAAAAATGCCACACTTTATATATATATATATATATATATATATATATATATATATGTATATATTATATATATATATATGTATATATATATATGTATATATATATATATATAATATATATTCTCTTAATTGTATGATATAGTTCATCATATATATATTAGATATATATATATATATATATATATATATTAATTGTATGTATTGTGCGTCTATGCACTGTATTTGCAATGAGAAATTACACCTATTTTAAGTACAGTGTGTAAATGCAATACACACACACACACACACATATATATATATATATAATATATATATATATATATATATATATATATATATATATGCTTGTAACTCCCATTTAAATTTACCCGTACTGTTATGAATACTTGCACTAGGAGTATTTGTTGGTATTAGTGTGTGGTTTTAGTTCATTTCAGCCCTTCTTAATGATTTTTTACGGCCTGGGTACAATATCCTCGGGAATTATATTTAGCTGCTCAACCTACCCTTGTACTGTCGTCATTGCCTAGTTTTGCTTTCTAAAGTAAGCATTTCTCTCTACATCATGTGTGTGTGTGTGTGTATACATACATATATAACTTACATACTTTATATATTTTATATATATATATATATATATATATAATATTATATATAGATATATATCTATATATATATATATAATATTATAGTTATAAGTATATAATACATATTTCTCTCTCTCTCTCTCTCTCTCCTCTCTCTCTCTCTCTCTCTCTCTCTCTCTCTGATCCATATTGATCCTATTCATAAGAGTGTCTGTGTTTTAAGACTTGTCACTACAGATTTATAGCGGCAGGAGGATGTCTCTACAAGTCCAGGTCTCATTGGTTCGACCTGAAGCACTCTCTGAGCTAACTAGCCAGTCACAGCTCTAGACGAGTTGCTGCCAATTGCCAATGATTGCTTGCACACTCACTCACTGACTGGTAACTGCTCACCAACCCTACCATCTGCTAGATGTGGACAAGGGTTTGTGTGTTTGTGCGTTGCCACGTGTATGTGGAATTTTTTTTCCTTTTGTGAAGTTGGTTGGCATGTGAAGTTCCCACTTGTTCACAGACTTAATGATGGTGTTCTTATTCTGTCATTGTATTCCGTTACTGGCGAAATAAGGTCTAATTTATTTATGGTTAATTTTCGTTGCATGCTGCCAATGAATTTGGTATAGACATGAAGAACTTACAATTAAAGTACGTCAGTGATAAGGTTTTATTAAAAACGTTTTCCGACTATATGATTTTATATATATAAATATATATATAGTATCTGTATATACATGTGTGTCTGTATATATGCATATAATTGTGTGTATATATATATATAATGTGTGTGTGTGTGTAAAAGGTTGACATCTACTGCAGTTTAAAGGAAAATTTGTAAACCAAATAAAATCATACGAAGTTTACCTCATGATCAGCAATGGGGTCTTTAGTCAGTAAAAGTAATAAAAAAATCAATTTCTATCTATTTTGATTTAGTGGTTTTTGATTAGTGGTTTTTGACTGCCTACCATGAAAGAACTATAATTTCCAAACAAGGTTGCTAATATCCATATGTGTATTTGCATTTTTGTATTTAAATTTGGAGAATATACAGATGGCAAAATGACGGTTATGGGTCAGTTAGGTCACGAGCAATGCTCAAGAGCACGTAACATTCATCTTCTTCAAAGTTGGCTCAGTGAAACATGCGCTGCCAATTTTGGTTCCAAGGACCCAGAATTCAAGTTCCTCTCAGTTTTCCCGTCATGAATGCACCTGTCCTCCTATAGAACTCCGCTTTTAAGTGTGCGTATGTCTGAAAGAAACTGAAAGTTCAAAATTCCCCGGTTGGAAGGAGTTGCTGTAGAGAGTTGGAGGTATTTTGAATATGGCTTAAAGTTTGAGGAGCAAATTGAAGAAAATGAACATTCATTGATGTCTTGGACCGTGGCTAGGCTGTTTGAGAGTGGGAGAACTAGTAGTCTTGGAGAGAGTGACCGAGGACTGTTTGGTTATCAGAAATACGAACGAATCATTACAGTAAAACATTAATTGATTGACTCATGTAAACTGGCGTGACAGCAGCTATGGTCTTCAACACGGAACATGGAGAAAACATTGCTGTATCTTATACGTAATAACAAAATACATGTTTTTGTAATACTAATAACGGCCAGTAGCTGATTGCAGTACGCTATCCAAGTACAAACCACCCTCATAGCTTGGAATATGAAATCCTTCAGGGTTGAGTCCAAGAAACGTAGTAAATAGAATTAGTAAAAGTTTCTTGGTGGATGAAATAATAATGATGAAATCCGCAAGTGCTATGTTTGTGAAATATATAAGTTTAAATCCATACATTTATGGGTGAGATTTAGTTGAAATTAAATGCAAATCCGTAAATTACACGATGCAGGAAGAGTGACATATAAAAAGTTATATAAGATCCACATAAAAGAGAATGGAATATGCTACTGTATACAAAACGAACAAATTGAAAATCCGCAAAAAAAAAATAAATAAATAAAATTGTCTCCAGATATAATAGATTGGAAATCAGTCAGATCTAGAATAAATAGTAAACTTGAATTCTTCAGAGGATGGGAAGCTGTAGGAACAAAATGGAAGTCCACGAGAGATGCCAGATAAATGACGTGGTTGACACGGACGAAGTCGCAGAAGCAATTCAGGGGGTCTTCAGTGTGATTTCCTAAAAAAAAGCAGCCCAGATAGGAAAGCAAGCGCAATAGAATTGGGTGGAGGGTGCGAGGACCCACGTGAAATAATGAAGATGAAATCCGTGGAGAGTCGCAGGTGAAATAGTTTATGCGTCGAGGGCCTCTTTCCCCTCGGTAAAAAGGGGAAAGTGGGAATACTTCCCAGGAACTTTGCAGTCAGGCATACCCCGCTTATTGGAATATTCCGAAATGGAATTTTTGTCGTTTGGCAGACGATGGAGTTGGTGATTTCAGCTTATTGTGTAACTTATTAGGTTCTCGTTATGTGGCAAGTAATAACCTCGAGGGTAGACAGGCCATCAGCTTGTTACAAGGCAACGCTCTCTTCTTTACGGAACGTAATAAATTGCTGTATTACACGAAAGGTGCTAAATGAAAGTATTGTTCCTCTATTTTTTAAAGCAGATTATTTGATTACGCCATTAAAGTTTTTTTTATCATATGGATAGTGTGTGTGTGGCTCTCCTCTCTCTCTCTCTCTCTCTCTCTCTCTCTCTCTCTCTCACGATTTCGTTGCGTACGACAATGAAGCAGAAAGGAAGGTCCGTTTAGCGTCTATATTTCGCTGTTTTAATGTTTTTTCTCTGAGTTATTATTATTTTTCAAAAAGTGCTAAAATATTCGTGTGAAACCTAACTACAAGGACATTTGCTAACAGCAGAGTAGAACAGAACGAATAGAACATCAAATACATGACAAGTAAATGAAAGGAATTAAAGTCATGACAGTCACGGCGTAAGGCTGCTTATGGCTATAATATCGGGCGGGAGTTACGCTGAAATATCATGAACATGAGCTGCAACAGCATTGGCAGGAAGTCTGCTTTAGAGTTTTAAAGTAAAGGCATATGAAGGACATGTGGTACAGATTAGTGTGATGTCCTGTGAATATTGAGACTCCAAGGTCAGTAGTACGCATGCAGTGGGTCTGGGTGGCGAATGCGAGGTCACTCAAGTCGTATTTCAAGTTCATTTATTGAAACAGAGCGAGCGATTGAGCACTGCCTGTCTTCGATTCATAGGTCATGAACCGTTGTGAGATCCTTACATAAGATGGTAAGGGTAATGGAAAATGAACTCGCTGATGGGTAATTCCTTTGGACAGACCCTCGAAGATCTCCCTCTTAGCTTGAATTACTTGGTTTCGATGTCCCAGGTTCTTTGATGAAGTTTGTTGGTTTTTCAGCGAGTAAAGTCATCGTTAAAAGTATCTCGTTACCCAACAGCAGTGTGTTCATTAATTAGTTTCGCTTAATTGGTTGTAGAATCAGTGTTGGTCGACGATGACAAGTAACCAACGGTCTCGAGCCATAGGCTCTGTGGTAGTTTTTTTTTTTTTTTTTCTACTAGATTTTCTTTTAAGTATACACGTATTCTCCTCCTTTTATTGTTATTTGTTATTAATATGCTTAGAGATGCCTTCTTCTGTTAAATTCCTACATGTGATGCTATATGCATATTCTATTCAGTGGAATCTGACAGTACAAGTTCATGGAGTTTCGGCAATGATAATGATATTGATGAAGTCTTATATATGACGTCTTGGGTCCATTGCAACGTTCTCCAATGTTCCTTTACAGCGCTAGTCTGTAGGATGAATGGACAACCCATTGTTTATGAAAATCCTCATTGTTCTCATGACATGACATGAGGAACCATTTTTTTCCTACAGTCAGTGTGCGTACAGTTGAAGTGTTAGTGCTCTCAGCGGTGACTTATTTTCTTTCATTGTATTTTGTATAACATCTGTAAACAAATTATAGTAAGCTATTGCATTTTAAGTCTCGGACATTTATGTAGCACGAAAAAGAAAAGCGAGATCGTACATAATAGTATTTCATATCTCGTAACCGTCAAACATGTAGTAATACATTAAAGATGTAGATTCACGTAAGTAAAAGGCGATTAGCTGGACACACACACACACACACACACACACACACACACACACACACACACAAACAACACCACACCACAACCGAACCCGAATATTTACCCTGGAAGTAAAAATTTCTGGAACTCACCATTGTTTTTTATAGGGCCAGTTATAATTAACTGCACCTGAAAAATATACGTCGGAGTTATACAGGACACAGTATACGCGCCCAATTTAAAGTAATATTGGAGACGTTCCCTTTGTGATTCGGGTAAACGGTTTTGCTGAACGACGTGAACGTGGAGTAGTAGTAATAGCTGTAGTAGTACTGTAGTTTTAGCCGTAAGGTTATTTTGCGAAGAGGGCGTTTCTAGACAAGAATATAAAGTGCCTTTTTTTCCTTTCTTTTTTTAGCAAACAACATCTGGGGCCACAAAACACATCTGTTTACCTCAGGTGCAATTCTCTCTCTCTCTCATTTTTGTTCATTTATTCAAGATCTTTCGTATTATGCAAGTAAGGTATATTTATCACTCATCGTTTTCAGAATTCTACTCCCCCCAATTCTGTCTTTCTTTTCTCATTGTGTGCTATTTTTATATGAAGTTATTTTGCTCGTTGATGTGTAAGTTACTGAAACCATTGATGAATTTAAAGGTATTAAGATAATTTTTTTTCTCTTTTCAGGTAAGAGCCTATATCTTTACAAAGAAAGTAAGTTAGTGTTTGTAGTTTGTATAGGGATGTGTGTGTGTGTATTTGTTAAATTGCATGGCATGGGGAGGCTGAAGAAGGAGTCAGCTGAGGAAGACCCAACTGGAAAGGATACCAGAGGTGGTGGAGGGAAAGAGCCGTAATA
Organism: Macrobrachium nipponense; assembly: GCF_015104395.2. Classification (NCBI taxonomy): domain Eukaryota; kingdom Metazoa; phylum Arthropoda; class Malacostraca; order Decapoda; family Palaemonidae; genus Macrobrachium; species Macrobrachium nipponense. Next base: position 21,738,954 of record NC_087208.1, read on the forward strand.
TGCAGGAAGTGCAAGATTGACTGCAAGATAATATGAATGGCTCTGTTTGCATAGTTGGCGGGAGAAGGAAGCTCGACGTTTGCTGATGAGCTTCAAGTGAGTAGTGGGTGTATACGAGGCATCTGATACTGTCGAAGCTTCCTGTATAAGGTTTGCGTGATCGATTTAGGAGTCAAAACCTAAATGTAGGAAAGACTTTTATTTCGCTTTCTCTTCAGGCACTAAGTATTTAATCCAAATATATATATATATATATATATATATATATATATATATATATATATATAGTATATATATATTATTCATATATATATATACTATATATATATATATATATATATATATGTGTGTGTGTGTGTGTGTGTGTGTGTGTGCGCGCGCATTAAGCTACAATTGTTCTTTAATATCCAATTCGCTGTACCTCGGAATTAATATATTTTCATAAATGTTAACCGAAGGGAAATTTTTTGGTTGACAATAATTTCGTCCTCTCGTGGATTCGAACCA